>NC_083614.1:6592271-6920843 GCF_963584025.1 Labrus mixtus
ATTAGTTTTCCCTTTGTTGCATGCACCTTGTTGGACAATCCTCTGTGTTTGGTCAGATGTTAGTCAAATATATTCTAAATGAAGATTAGATTGTAAAGCCTTCTTAAAACATCACTCACATTCAATAACAACAAAATCAATGTACAGTTATTTCTAACCAGGGAGAACAAAAACACTTCAACTGTTACATCTATTCAATAGTTCCCGAGGTGTCGTGGGACTAATTGAATGAAACACCAGAGAAGGGAGGTTCCCAGTTGACATCCCCAGTGATGTCCTGGCTCCCGCTGCACATCGGTCTATCAATTGAGCTGTGGGGTCCAATAGGGTCCATGTAGGGTAGGTATAGTATCAACATTGTAACTACCTGGTTAGCTTGCATAAACAGAGCCTGGGTCTTTTGAAGGTAGAAATGTTGTTTTGGTTGCTGTAGCAATTAGGGAGCATATAGGGTATGTTATGTTTCTTATCGCTTTCTGAGCGCTCCGCTTATCTTATTGTCCTTTCAGGGCCCCAAGTATCGTGTGTTTATTTTTAAAGGTCAACAGTTGATGTGGCACATTGGTATAGTACAGTGTGTGCATGTGAATATAGTCATATATGTTTTAAATGTATTACTCTTAATAAGTGGAGTGCCATAAATAGAAAAAAATGCTTGTGGTAGAAAAGCTGATATAAAAGCAAAAGAAGTTTGTATAACTTTTTTGTTGTTTCAACAGAAGAGTTGTGTTGTGTGTTATTCTGTGGTAATGAGGCCATACTGATGGGAGCATTTCTGTTGGGGAGGCGGGGTGAAACTTTGTTTTTATGCTCACCTATATGGTGCTGAAGCTGAGTGGACTGAAGCGGGCAGCATCACTGGACCTCCTCCTCCTGACGTCCATGTGTGTCGGTTTAAAGCTGTTCCTTAAACTCTGTGGAAGAAAGGTGACGTGTGTCTTTGGTTAAGTCAAATACCTGCATCTTCATAATACACCAATCAACACAGATCAGTGAGAATTTTAGAGCTCCATGAAGCGGCTTTGACCTCAGCCCACTCACCTTTTTGAGCAGATTGAGATCATGACAAAGTGTCTCCCACACAGGGGATTTCTTCTCTAAGTGTTTCATACTCAGAAGACAAATTCACTCACACGTGGGAATTAAGAAATTGTGCCTCTCATGGCAGAAAAAAAAAAGACTCGGATGGAAAATAAAACCACAAAACTTCCAAAAGTTGGGTCGTGATAATTATGACTAATGACTATTTTTATATCATTAACAGCTGCCGTTGAGAAACTGTAAACAATATTTAGGAGAGTAAACAATATTTGTTTGTGGTTTAATGAAGGCGTTTTAACATGTTAATGTCAATCAAATGGCTGAAGAAGAGCATAAGCACACTGGCTCAAAGAGTTTTTATTCAATCACGTCTCAACCAGACTTCTTCAGGTGATCATTTTTGACATCGGTGTTACAATCCATATTTACACTCAACGCAAATGGGCTTATACACTATGATGGTGTAGACAAACATTCAAAATGTCCCGAAAGTGATACCAAATATATAACCCTATAACAATCTACTTTAACATGTAAACATAGAAAGGCGAAATATACATCAAAACTTATTCAAAGGACTCATTCACACAGGCAGGATCCAAAATAAAGTACTGGAGCACATGAATCACTTACGAAACATCTATTAAGGTGCAATGGACTTCTCTGAGAGCACCGACATCAATCTGCTGCTGAAGCGCAAGTTTCCTTCTACTTCGGCACTTATTAAACAACACTAAAAAAAACATTGTATAAAATATAAAGTTCAAAGACAAATCCTAAAAACTACTTTCCTTCCCCCTCCATAATGTCGAGGAAATCGACCCTATCGGCTACATACCACCCGATGACAGGACAACAATGAAAAGTGAAGGCACAATGACTTGCTCAACAAAAACATGTTACAAAATAATAATTCAAACTAATTACTAAGACTCTTATTTGAAGTTTGCTGCATCTTTCCAACTCGATTTTCCCGGAGTTAATGGTAATATTTGTTTAAAATTGTATTTAACTTCTGCCTACTCGCTTGTGAGAAATTGTTCGGTTAAATGAGCCTTAAACAAAGTGTTCACCACTACCTAGTAGTCAAACACTCGTACAGGTAACATGTTATGTAAGTAAACAGTCACTCACCGTCGCTGCTGTATATCCGCAGGTGAGTGAGTCTCGTGCGCGTTCACTGATTTAACGTGAAAAAAAACCTAGAAAAGATAAACCCTAAAAGCACGTCCAGGTGAGTACAAACATGTACCTCTCATGTGATGTGTGCTCCCGAGTCAGATGAAAGATTGAGGCATTTGACTAATGTTTTATTCACTCCACCGCACAGCAGCACCGCCCCTTTCAAACTCCACCTTTTACCTAGTGCGTGTGTGTGTGTGTGTGTGTGTGTGTGTGTGTGTGTGTGTGTGTGTGTGGGGGGGGGCTGCAGCTTCCTCAACAAACACACACTGGATTTATTACACAAACCTCCAACACAGCAGCAGTAGAAGAGAAATGTCCATTTATTTACTTATTTTTTCATTTAAAAATCCAAACATTTTAACATTATTGAACATTTAGTGCATGTTTAAGAAGCTTGCATTCATGTTTTACTCAAAAGCATTTTAAAATATTGGAACACAATGGCAGGCAGTGTTATCTAAGCGGATGTATGAAAGGTTCAGTGTTGACTTTGCGTTGTTTGGAGAAGCAGGACTCCAGCCAGTCTTTCTGCACCGGGACAGCCTGGGAGTACTGACACAGCAGATCCTGGACCTCCTGGTTTACAGAGGAAATACCATAATAATCAAAAGGGGGGGGAAACCTTATTTTGAATATTTTGACAAAAACTAGGACCGTGATGTGATTTCCAATTTATGCATTTTAATGTTAACTATTACAGAAAAAGTCTTAAAAAAGGAAACTTGTTGCAGTCTGTCTATTTTGGCCCCATGTAAACAAAAGTGGTCCCCCTTATCTTTTTGCTATATTTGCCTCATGCATGTTTAAGTAGTCGTCATTTAACGACAAATAAATTAATAAAAATAATAATATTGCTGTCTTTTAAAAGTCAGACATATATCTCATCCAAAATCTATGCAAAAGAAAATAGCTGTTTCTGCAGCTTGTATGTTTATCTCTTTGTCTGACATCTACCCATCTGACACCGATTTAAAGCATTTACATTTAAAAATTGAAAATTAATCAATCCTGTCCCTGGAAAATATTTGGCAGATATCATTAGATGCAGAAGTTGGACAAAAACGACCTAAAAAAAATTCAAACATGGAATCTTCTGATGTGGACCAAAGAATAACACTGAACACAAGCAGGAGTGTAGGGTCCAATCACTTGTGCATCTAAGGGATATTCATTAATTATGATTCCTTCTTCCAATCCCCTGACAAATGAAAAGTAAAGTGAGCATGGTTGAGAATGAGACAAACCTGTGTGTGCATGCTGCTCTCCACCTCTGCAACGATGTGAGTGACCTCTGGACTCATGACCTCCTCTTCATCTCCATCATACGTGCACTGCAGCTAAGGAGCAACACTCTATAATCACGTCATTATTTAATACAGAGTTTTTCCGACCCTTTTCTACACATTCCCACACAGGAGATAATTGCTGTGCACAGAAAGACAACACCTCTTCAAATTAAAAGATGCATGCTCCGACATAAAAGCTGCTCATGAATCACCTCACATCAAGAGATAATTACACTGTAACATCAGTGTGATGGAGACGCCCAGGCTGAAAGGATATGTGATGAGGTAACGAGCGAGTCTCTTCCTCTCTGATGCAAGCAGGTTGTAGAAAAACACTCGGACCCCTCTCATGAAGGTGGGGAGCTCTGCAGGGCCGGGGCTCTGTACGGGGGCCGAGGGTCCCGGGGTCTGTGTGTCTGTGTCGTCAGTCTGACCGTCAGAGTTGTGTTGCTTTGGTTTAGGAGAGAACGTTGACGTTGATGCAGCTGAGGTGGAGGTCTGAGGTGGAGCTGTGTTCTTTGCTGTTCTGCTGTGATAGTATCTGTCAGTCTGGTTCAGAGAAAATAAAAACACGCTTTTGGACAGAGAAAAAGCACTTTTTAAAATGTCCTGTGTTTAACCCTAAGCTGCTTGATAATGTCCTCCTTTGGTTGCTCACTCTTCTCCATGTTTCCCCCAAATGTACTACTGTGTAGGGTACACTACTATACTGATGGATTCGATTCTTCAACCATAGCAATATATTCGTCTGGTTCTAGTCAATTATTTTGCCATGCAATATTCTTTTTTCACTGTGCAATGTATAATGTTACTTGTATGTTTCAATGGTAGGGTGAATTCATGAACGTTGTGCACTTTAGGGGGAAAGCATTTCTTAAATCTAGTTGCAACTGCAATGGCTAAAGAAGGTGAAAAGACCACGGCTAAGGGGTGCAGATGTCCGAGCGATTAGGTCATGCCCCCTATACAGAGGATGCAGTCCTTAGAGCGGGCAGCCCAGGTTCCATTCTGTCCTATGGCTTCTTTTGCGTATGTCCCTCCCCACTCTCTCTCCCAAGTTCCTACACTATCCACTGTCAAATAAAGGCTAAAAAAAAATCCTAAAAAATGTTAGGTACCTTGGTACATTGAAAATAGTTTGACTAATGTTTTTCTACACACATGCTGTGATTCTCACAGAAAGGACACAGGGACGTTTTATGGGCAAATGAAGCTTAATCAAGCATTAGATCATACCCTGGGATGTTGACGATGCTACGTTTTAAGGAAAGTGACAAAATTAGATTGAAAGACAGAAAAAAAACATTCCTAATTCATCTTTTTACAACTACATACAGTATATGAACTTAGTGTATTAACAAGTCAATATCATACTGTAGAAGAATCAATTTAAAAAAAAAAATCAATGCAACCAAGCAAACACCATGCGGGGATGATCTGACACTTTTAGTTCAGTGAGAAACATTACAAATAGAAACTTGATTTCTTTTTGTTTATCTCCCAAAAACATGATGAGAAATGTGTTTTTGTTAAATATACAAATCCATGTTGTGTGGAGTAGAGGGTTAAAGGATACATGAACGCAGGGACGCCTCTGGCAGCCAGGTGTTTCCTGACGAGTCTCTCTGTGCCGTACCAGTTGAAACCTCTGGTGGAATGACCGATGCGAGGAAGATGAACGCTCGCTTGGGTGGGAAAAAGAAGGAGACAATTCAGGAAAACCATCAATGAGGTTTTGTGTGACTTTTCTATTTTATCTACAGCTGCAGTGAAAGAGAACCACGGTGCACATCAACCTATAATGTTTATTTCACAAGCATGAAACTGGAGCTCCTTTCACACATGAACTCCTGACATTTTTCTAGACAAATTCAGGACAATTCAGGCTCTGCATTTTTTTTTTTTAAATTTTTATATTCAGACCCTCTCTCACAACTCAAAATACTGTGTTCGGTTTAAGTAAGGGGAATGGGCGTGCAAGAAAAGGAGGAGGAGTCTTCAGTTTTATGCCTTGTTCATATTTGCAAAAAACTTCTGAAAAATTCCAGAAGATGTCGGGGTGAGCTGGATGTTTGAACTCAAACAGTCAAATGTTTTACTCTGACTTTATTCAATGTTTCTCCTGCCAGCCCCCTAATATCCGAGTGAGCTGATGTGAGAACAGGATATATTCAGGAGCGTCATATAGCGGACTGTGTTGCTTCGTCCACCACATCCACTCCGTTCTTTTTATGTCATGTTTTACTCCCCCTCCTCCTGCCAACACGGATAGTCTTCCGCTGTGAGGTGCATGTGTGAACAATCAGATCAGGAGGATTTCAGAAGCAGTCCTCCTGAAATTCTCTAGACATTTTCAGGAGTGCATGTGTGAAAACGGCTATAGTGACTTTTTTGTGGTAATATCACTACTACATGTATAAGGACACTTTTGCAATACTAACGTAATAGTAATTGTTGCAAACCCGCTCTGTTCACCCATCAGCTAAAGACTTCACACACACGGTTTCAAGGCGAGATGGAAGGAACTTGGACATTTCACACATGCATCCGTCATGAAGTGTCTGGATTTTTTTTTTTTTAAAGGGGCAGTGCATGGGGGAAAAGGGCTCTTATGGTATGAAGACAGAAGTCTCTGAGTTCTCTTAAGTTTCAGGTGTTTAAATCACTTCAACTATTATGCAAAATAACCTGTGGTATAAGTCTTCTCATATATTTTTCTGCAGTAATTGTCTATTAACAGATATTCTGTTAATGTAAGCCTGTAGTAACCTACATTAACAGAATATCTGTTATTTATTGGAGTTCAGCACACAATCCGCAGCAAGCAGCTGTACATTAACATTTTTAAAACAGAGCCAGGAGAAGCTTCAGTTTTGATGCATGTACGGACAGCGGACCTTATCGCTCCCCTCCCTCTATCTCTCTCTCTCTTGCTCTGAAGCTGATGTGATTCTGCTCTCTTTTGATGTCTTAACTCTCCGTAGGAGTTGAGAGGGATTTTTAAAAAAAGGCAGTTTTGCTATGTTGAATGCAAAGACTTATAATAAAGCGGCACTGTTTGAACCAAGCCTGCGGAGCGCACGCCTGCACTCTCGCGCTCTCGCTCTCTCAGGCACGCAGCAATTTTATGAATAAATGAAAAATTAAATGAGAACAGGTCGGAAATATACTTGGGCCCAGGTATCGTGTTTGTGTGGGAAACACTGGAGACTAAATATTTCCAAATAGGTTGTTGGTATAAAGTTGTCATTTTTATTGTTCTGCACTTTTGTGTGTGGAAGTTCTAGCGCTAGCCCTTAGTAGGCCTACAGTGTGGCTGCCAGCAGTCAATAATAAATAATATTCTTTTTATGAATTAATTTGCCTCTTGCATGAAATGTGTGTTGAAATAGGCCTACAGTGTATTTTAATGTCTACCATAATGGTGGTACTTGGAGAGCCAAATATTTTCTGAGGTGATACGCAGTCTAAAAGGTTTGAGAACTACTGGTCTATACACACAACTTGACGCTACCAAAGTGAACACACAGTACGTTCTTTAAATCTCGTCAATCAGGTCAAACAATAATCAAACACAGCGTGCCCCTCCTTTCTTTCCATCCACTCAGCTTTAATTATCTACAATTGACGTGATCATATTTGCACGGAGGATTTAACTCCATAAGTGTCTCGACTGTACCCTTTTGTCTTTTTGCTGCTGTGTAAATCTTCTTTAGCCCTTCGTCGAGAGCCGTGAGAAGGATCCCAGACAGGTTGTTGGCTCGGTCTCTCTGCTGTGCCACTATCAGGGCCAACTGAGGTGACATGAATGAGATCGAAAAAACAGGCATCATGTAATCAGTCACAGTCACAGTCTTAGTCTTATCTGCTCTGCATCAGCCTCACTATTCTGTCACCACAAACCCCACTGTCCAGTCATCACACAGTTAATCATTAACACTATCAAAAAGGAGTGTTTATTTCCAGAAATGAGGTGTGAGTTTTCTCTTCAACAAAACCTACCTGATCCTGCCCGCCTGATCTCGACTGTTTGTCGTCTATTGGGAAGAGCAGCACGTTTCCGAGCTCCAAATCTGAAGTAAACAATAACATATACAGACTTCATTCTCAACCAGTCTTTATGAGTAAAAATGTTGCATGAATATTTCTCTGCAAACATGTTGAACCTCACCCTTCATCTTTCCTGCCAGCTCATACTGCTTCCGTGGTTCGTCTGATCTCACCTCCAGAGCTGTAAACAGACCTCCTCTTCCCCAACGTCCTGAGTCATCTACTCAAAAAACACTGCTTTGATCAATGCAGGAAACACTGTGGTAAAAGAGGCACTGTATTGCATTTAGTGAGTATGCTATAAAAGAGACATAGTCATGGTACAGAGGTATCATACCAACACAGTGGACGATGATGGCGTTTCCCTCTGCGGCGTGAGGATGAGTGACATCCCCCAAAACGTACTGAATGGCCGTGCTGTCAGAGTCCGTGAAACAAACGCTTCTGTCATCCTCCTCCTCGTCTTCTTCTTCTTCGTCCTCTTCACTGTCAGCAGACAGCAGGCAGCGGGATCTGTAGCTGCATGACTCCCACCATGCCATTCTGCAGGATAATGAAATAAAGTGTGCAAATAAAAAGGAATAAGATACTAAAAGCTAAAAAAAACAAACAAGCATTACTAAGTTGATAAATCTTTACTTTTTCTTGTGTTTCTGCTCTTGTTGCCTCTTCTTCGTCTCCTCCTCCAGTTTGGCTCTCTTGGCTGCAGCCTCCTCTCTCCTCTGGCGTCGCATCTCCAGCTCGGCTTCAGTGAGAGGTTTCCTCTTCCTCGTCGGAATCCCAAGGGCTGCAGACAGGGAAATCTGGAAACACACAGAGTACAAAATAAAATAGTTTAATAAAAAGGGATGTCAAACGATTCATTTTTAAATTGACGATTAATCAGTGAATTTCAATAGTTCAAAATTAATCTAATTTTAATCGCATGTTCGAGAGTCCATTATTTTATATTTTTGTTTTGAAGAATTGTACTGTTCAAAGCTAAGGGTACTTTACTTCATGTTTGAATATGACCCTGCTTTTAATTTGAAATAAAAGGAAAAAGAAACTGCCTGTAGATCGAAGGCTACAACATTAACTTATCCACAAAAAAGGAGCTCATAACGGATCAAAAAGTAAATGAAAACAGGAATGATAAAAGGTGAAATGGTTGATGTCACAAAGTAGATATCCTTTTTGACTCAACAACTGTGCAGTGCTTTCCAGAAGTGACAACATCAAGACACTGTGGTGGCTTACTTACGCTCTGCCCACAAGTTTAAAACAGCATGCGGTTAATGCGATTTTATAAAATATATGACCTTTAATCTCATCAAGATGAATGTGTTTCCGCTGACAGCCTAATTTAATATTTAGAATCACCCATCAGCAGGAAATGTTGACTGATTCCTTTTCTAATTATTTTCACACAAATTATGATCCTTAATTCCTTCCATCCTGTCTTTGCGAGTGCAGGGTTTGTTTGTTTGTTTTTGTGATTCTCAATAGCTTTTCAATCCTTGCTCAGAATGTCTCTGAACAAACTGAAGAAACAAAACCAACGATGGTGTGAGACAATGTGAAGCAAATTTTTTACTTAAAGGCAAATTTACCCAATAACCCTCCACAACCTACTATGTCAAGTGCAGCCTTTCGATCCATTTGATAATGTGTTTTTATGAAAAAGTGGAGAATTAAGCAGACAGTCTTACTCCAGCTTTGTGTCTCAGAGCTCGTCCCTCTCCTGCAGCTCCCGTGAACTCTGCCAGCTGCTCCTCCAACAAACGCTCGAAGCTCTTCTGGTCGTCGGCGCTCGGGTCCTTACTATAGTCTTTTCCCTCAAAGTAGTACATGTGAGCTGAAGGAAGGGACACACACGATGGTTAATGTTATTCTGAAACTACAGGGGGAGGTTAATCTGACCCCCCCCCATAATAATTTTGAAGTGTTTAAATGGGTGAAACTAAATTAAGTGAGATTATTTACATGCAAAAACAACCTGTTCAGAAACACAGCACATTATTATTACACTCACTCTGCCCGTCAGATTCAGAGTCGTTCTCTTCCTCTTCTTCCTCCTCTTCTCTGAGAGAGCTGACGTCTTCATCATCAACCCACTGACCGTCGCAGGATGGGCCGAGGATCTTCTCCAGTTTCACATCCTGCACCGAGCTCTCCTCTGAGGACAGAAGCTTGTCAACCCCGAACTTCAAGATCTCACTTAGCTGTTGTTGAGGACAGAAAAAAAAGTGTTATGATAAAAACTGAGACAGTCGGAGGTTTTTTATTTTATTTGGTGTTTTCACAAACCTGCAGCCCTGCAGCAGCCGACTGAGCTTGGTCCAGCAGAGAGAAGCGTCCCTCTTCGATCACAGTGTTTGTGAGGTGCAGCTTGGAAACAGCACGAGAGTACATGATCTCCTCCACAGTGTCTCGTGCAAGCAGACGGATCACTTTCACAGGCCTGTAACAAATCACAGTCGGTCAAATTAAAGATGTTTCTTAAGGTCAATTAAAGGGAAATACAATCCTTTTCATCCAAGACACAGGGGCCATTTTACATGCCTTCATTTCCCCACCGCTTGATTACTGCAACCGCCTTTTCACTCGCCTCTACCTTACATCTGTGAACTGGCTCCAGATCGTGGAGATCAAAGCTGAAGTACTTTGAACCACAATCAAGAAAAGTGACCATGTTATGCCTGTTTTAGTGTCTTCGCACTAGCTTCATGTATGTTTCAGAATCACTGTTCAGATCTGCTGACCTTTAAGGCTATTCATCCTCCTGGTCACATTATGAGTCAGTACACAGCCTGAGATCCTCGGGCAGAGGTCTTTCATGTGTTCCTGAGGCACAACTGAAAACTTTAAAGCTCTCAATGCATCAGTGCATGCTCTGATGACTGGACTGTCCTACTTGATGAGCAGTTGCCTACACTCACCAAGGTGCATTGTGCACATGCAGCCTTCTTCCTCCTGCATTTCTTTGTGTCACTGAAATAAGTAAGGCTGAAAATCTAGTCAGCCAAAAATACTGTGAAATATATTTTTGTCCAGAACATCGTCTTCATCATGTTTTTGTATTTTTTAATGTAGTGTGCTTTTATAACATGTTTACAATACTTCATTATTTCAATGTGAGACTTACGCAATTATCAAAGCCTCTGTGGGACGTTCACACTTCACATCAAACATCTTCATGAGGAAAATGAAGATCTTAAATCGTCTATCAGTAGAGGATACTGAAGTGTATCCCAACACACGTCACCTGTTCTGCCCAATGCGGTGGCAGCGTGCAGCAGCCTGCAGGTCATTCTGAGGGTTGAAGTCACTGTCGATAAAGATGACCGTGTCAGCAGCTGTCAGGTTCAAACCCACTCCCCCTGCAAAGACAGAAAACTATCTTAATTTGTGTGCTTATTATTTCAGAACTTTACTCTCATGTTTACAACAGTAACACACAGTGAGTGAAAATCTGACAGGAAATCAGCTTTTTCTTTCTTTCTTTTTTCACTTTCACACTGCATGAAAGATAGACTTATTTACAGCAGTGTCATCCTGCCACACTTTTATCTCTGTGCGCTCAAACCCCTTTCCTCTCTCAGTTACTGCTGTAGAAGAACTAAAGCTAGTTAGTGTCAGAAACTGCTGGCTTTCATTAAAAAAAAAAAACGTTTCCTTTGTAATCTCCAAGCTTGTCACAATGTTTTTCAGAAGATGCAGCTCAAAACTATGCATGTAAAAGCTTAACTTTGCCTTCATTAGTGCAACAAAAACAACACTTAGCATCAACCAAACATGTAAAATTGTCTCATAGGTATCTGTGAGCTATTTATGAAACTAAAGAATTGTAGAAATTAAATTGCACAAGATGTATTGGACAACTTAGCAAAATAAAGTTTGAAACAAAATACATTAAAACACCTTTTTCTGACAAATAAAAAACTGCCATTAAAGTAAAAGCAAACATGATTAAAAAAAGCAAATCATATTTAATCATAACAGTCTGCATCTAAAATGAACAGAATATAAATCTATTAATCTCTATTTTAATCCTCCACTGAAATGGACAGAACTGTGCAGTGTCACCTGCTTTAGTGCTGAGAAGAAAGACAAAGATATCTTTGCTGCTGAAGTTCTTCACTGCTAGATTTCTTTCTTCCCCTCGAACAGATCCATCCAGACGCTCATAGCTGAAATCTAAAGAGGAAAAAGCTCAATAAGCACTTCTTTTTAAAGGAAAATGAAAACAATGAATCAAATTTTGAATTACCGGTAAACTGTTTAAAAGAAGACAAGACGTATTTTAGAAGTTGCTTTGAAAGATTAGAAACATAATAAAAGGGTGGTAACGTTTCTTCTGGGTGTTTTAAAACGATAAAAAGTGTAACAGGCTGATCAAATGAAATAATGGACACAAAGACACATGGAAAAACTGTAAGATGTTCTTAAAGTCTCTGACTCATCACAAGGTTAGACAGCGTCCGTGATATTCTCCACTGTTATAAGACCTATGCATCCCCTCTCGTTCACCTCTGTACTCCATGTAGTCCTGCAGTATGTCCAACATCCTGGTCATCTGAGAGAACAGCAGCACTCGATGGCCTCTTCGCCCACAAACAGGGAAAGAAGAGAAATACAACAAGACACTGTGAGCTCCAAGAGACCAGCACGTTATATCAGCAAACAGCCACCAGGTGGAGCTCAAACGCAGGTTCTCTGTCTCACCCTTTGTGGAGATATGTCAGCATGCTGTCCAGAAGACAAAGTTTCCCACTCGCTTCAACAAGATGCTCCCCCATCTCAAATGGTTCTGGTTCCACTCCTAACCAAAAGAAACAAGGGAAACAACTAAGTGTAACATTTGTTTCAACGTGTCACTGCTCAGAATCATTTCAATCACAGAGCAGGTCTCACCATCAAACAGGTACGGATGGTCCACACACTTCCTCAGGTTCATCATGATGTTCAGCAGTCGGTTCTTGTTGCCCTGATGATTTTCAAAAACATCTGAAAAAATCACAAGAGATGAGATTTTTTGAGTCCATGACCATTTCTGCACCTCCAAAAGGAGCAATCTGGTTACGTTTACGTGGCTACGTTGTCTCAGTTATTTCAAAAACACTCTGTATCTGCTGGGGTTGATAGCAGACTATATCATGGTTGATATATCCTTGTCACACTCCAAGTCCCTTGGACTTTATCCAGTTTTTCCTGCCAGCCACCTAGGTTCTTGTTTAAATTTCACATATATTTTTATCCCTGCACGGGTTATGTACATTTCTTGTATAAGTCTATTTTTAATTGCACAGTTTAAGTTTTGATTCATCCAGGGGGATTCTTTAAATCTTTTTTTCAGGTTAATATATCTGTATGAGAGGGGGGGGGGGGGGGGGGCGTCGGTTTTGTAGTTTAATTTGTAACAAATGTTTCATGTCATGTACGTCTTTGTAACCTGCTACTGGATGCTTTGAATTTCCCTCAGGATCAATAAAGTATCTATCTATCTATCTATCTATCTATCTATCTATCTATCTATTAGAACTCAATCCGTAGAATTAACCACGAGCAAGTGGGAGGGGGTGGTTACGTTTATATCCTGTAATCAGTGCACGACCTCAGGCTGTATACACGCAACCCGAACAATCTCAGTGCACTTAATTAAACGGCTGCTCCAGTATGTTCTTCTCCTTTTGTTAATATTGTGATTCAGTCAAACTACACACAGCACGGATATAAAGGCACTTGCACATCTTTCTTTTTTATGTCGTGTCTTGCCTCAGGGGCCCCCCGCCCTCCCAACCGTCCTAAGGGGATCGTCTCTCCCTGTGAGGACTCGGTCAGGAGGATTTCAGGGGCAGTCCTCCTGAAATTCTCTACAAATGTTCAGGAGGAACAGCTTATGAAACATGGTATGCTCAGGAAGAGGGTTTTTTGGGGGGGAAATTACACAAACTTTCAATTCAATTGCATAGAGAGAAATCACAAGCAACACTAGAAGATAATCTCATTCCCTTTTCCCACTGCGGCATCACATCAATACTTTAAATCTGCCAGTTCAGATGCTAAAGTTCAGACGTCTCACCCAGATCCTTCATCAGAATAGCTTTGTAGTATTTCTTCTGCAGAGCCGACATGCCGTGGTACATCACCAGCTCCGTCTTCTTTGGCAGATCCACAGCAACTTCTGACTTAACTCTGCGGAGCAGGAAGGGTTGCAGGATGCTCTGCAGCTCAGAAGCTGGAAACAGAAACACAGTATGAAGGAAATGTGCGAAGGTGATAGGATTTATAACCAGTTTCATGCAGGCTTAAAGAACCTTCTCTAACATTGTCAGCTTGGATAAACGTCAAAAATAACAAAACCATATCTGTCGTACCGAGAGCAGGCTGATTCTGCACATTGGAATAAGCGTTGACAAAGTCTTCAGCCTCGTCAGCTGAGAAGACGTTTGGCTGAATGAAGTTCAGCAGGGAGTAGAGCTCCAGCAGGTTGTTCTGGATCGGGGTCCCCGTCAGCAGGACTCTGAATCCAACTGAGAACTACAGCAGAAATATGGAGTTCAGAAACAAAGCTCATGATGGGATCAAGATGAAAGAACACACATCGGACAGCGAGGTGCTGCTCAGTACCTGAGTCAAAGTTTTGTGCAGCACTGAATTTTGATTCTTCAGTCTGTGAGCTTCATCCACAACAAGAACTTTCCACTTCCACCTGAGGAGCAGAGCAAAGACCAACTGAGAACATGGAAACAATACATTCATGTTTGAAAAATGATAATCTCTTATTATTGTTCCTTATGATGACAAACTTCTTCTCATGCATTATTTAATTCACATATCAATTCATTCCTCAGCTCAAGCTCACACTCACCGTCTCAGGAATGAAGCATCTTTGAGACACAGCTGTAAAGGTACATATTAAAACTGTCAGTTTTGATAAAGATGAAACCTGAGGTCATTTTGTTTTGAATGAAACGGTCACAGACCTCATATGTAGTGAGCAGAACATGGAAGGGGTTTGTGTCTGTTTCCCTCTGAATCTCAGCTCGAGTCTCTTTGTCTCCCTTATAGCACAGCACGGTCAGTGCCGGGGCGAAGCTGGAAAACAAAAGTTCAGATTATCATCTGTGCAGCATCAGGTCTTTGCTGAACAATGTCATATCTAAAGTTTTAATTCAAATACGGTAAACTTTTGATCGTACCATTCCAGCTCCTTCCTCCAGTTCTCCATGACAGAGAGCGGACTCAGCACCAGAAACGGACCTTTCCTCCCGAGAGCTCCCGACATGAACACCAGGAGAGAAATCGTCTGAAGAGACAAAATGTAATAAAGAAGACATGACGTGAAATCTGAAGTCTTGATTCCTTCCCTTATTCAGCAGTTATGAAAAGACTTCGTCATCATACTCAGCTGTGAATATCAGGCTGTTGCAATGAATGCAATTCTATCATTTGTTTATGTTTTTTTTTGGTTTACTACATTCTTGAATTATTATTTTTTCAAATGTTATGTCTTTTGTATGTAACAGTGTAATACATGGGATAGTTTACAGCATCCCATGTGGATGGGTGGGTCATTATTGTGGAAATAAAACTCTTTGAGGTGGTTCATGATAGGACGACACGATGTTGGAAAAAAACGTCATAACGATATTTTCTGCCATGAATAATACAGAAAATCAATCCTGCATGATGTTAAACAACTTCAGTTTGTGATTACTTTGTTCAATATTTTAATAATGATATGAAGTACGGTTAACTAACAAATATGAATTAGTGTATGTTGTTTGATCTTTAACTCAGTTTGGATGTCCATCTGCTGTTCTGCATGCTTTACTCAATGCTTGTGTTTGCAACATGTTCCTCCTGAAGACAAAAACAAACTATCTTTGTAACCACTAAATTGGCACCAACTATCTGAGGGAAGCTGATAATTAGCTGGAGCTTCATCGGACTCCATCAGCATGATGTGCACACACTGAGAGAGAAATCATTCATCCATCGATTATTATCATCTTTAAATTTATTGTGATAAATCCAGACCTTCAGGAGGCGTTTGAAGCGAGAGCTCATGACACGTTGTTAAAGATGCTACTGCCATTTATTGTGCAGTCCTAGATCATGGCGGGTTTCACACGGGCAATAATGACAGGCTGGCAATACCCGACATTATTGATTACTCAAAAGTGTCTTTGTATCATTTGATGATGAGTTGAAAAAACGTGAAAGAACCATTATGAGAAGTTTCAATTTTTATTTTGTAATTTTTCATGTATACGTGTTGACATCATGCAGCTGGCTGATAATAAAAGTGCCTGTGTGACATTTCCCTTTTGGGTGGATTTGACTTAGAACAGACTTTGTTTTTGTTATTTCTTTACAGAAAGACATTTTGAGATATATATCACATATCCCCATTCAGCTTAAAAATATCCAGACATAAATGTTGGTCCATATCACGAGCCATACACAAAAGCACAGATTTCTGCAAACATCAGCATCTTTATCATCCAAAGAGATCACTGAATGAGTTATTGGATATTCTTATCTGCTTTAAAAACAGTCATATGTTACTAATATATGTTATTATGAGGATTGGTGAGTCCCCTTTGAAAATGAGATGCTGCATCTCAAGGGCTAGCCTTTAATACTTTCAAATTCTCACCTGGCAGGTTTTTCCCAGACCCATCTCGTCTCCTAAAATACATCCCTGCTGGTTCTCCAGACACTGAGATAACCACTGCACCCCGTCCAGCTGGTAGGACCTGAGCTGTATACCTGAGAGGAGGACACACACAGACCATCATCAGTGAGAGGAGACGAGTTTACAGAAAGAGATAAAGAGTGATATAATGTAACTAATCCATTTATCTATCACCACTCCTTCTGATGTCCTGCTCTAACCTCCTTTATTCATGTTTACCTACTCATTTATCTTCTACACATATTTCTGTTTTAACCTTCATTTTTATGTATTTTTCTGTGAATTGATGTCACCTTTTATAATCGTCTTGTAATCATTACTTGCTGAATTAAATTGCTTTCGCTTTAACATCCCTTTTAGACCTTTTGTTTCTGCTTTAATTCTTCATCTGCATTTATTCTTGTTGACCTTCAGTTTAAAGTTTGTAGACTTCAAACTACACAGCTTGGCTTGTTATGATGTTTATTATGTTTTATTCCTGAGTCCCTGCCTTTGCTCTTTCTGTCAAATCACTTTATTAGCATCTGTTTTTAAAGGTGTTACATAAGTTATTAACAAATAAAACCCCTTTAGTTAGTGAATGCAGACAGCTCAAAGTTAGTACCTGAGTGGACTCGTATGAATAAAAAGTTACCTCTTAAACCAAACGTGTTGAGGTCGCTCTGAGAAACAGTCTTCTTCTGTTTCACTCCCACGCTCTTCTTTATTTTAGACAAAATGTCCGTCATGTTTACAAACTATTAAAGGTAAATTATATATGTTTTTATAAAGTCTGTGGTCCAGACCGACACACAACCCGCTTCAGTTCAGACATGTACAGACAAACGTCTCCACTGTTTTTATGGAGTCCACTTCCGGACTGGGTCACGTGGGGCCGGAGTAAAGGCGCGCATATCTGTATTTTAAAAACAAGATTTAAACTAAAAACACGACGAGGCTGTTTAAAAACATCACATTCAATTTACGGTATTATTTTTAAAAATTTTATTTATTAACTAAATTTAACGGATTTAGCCTACATTTTAAATATAAACCATATTTTTTAGAAATGTGTAATTGTAGACTTATTAACATGTAGCCTATATATAATGCATAAGTGTTAAACATTCAAAAGAATAATCATTCATTGTGCTGTTTATTTTTTCAGTGCACTAAAACTGTTTATTCATTCATCCAGTCACTGCACAATAATAACTGTATATACTCTTTCACTGCACCATAACTTCACTTATTTGCACTATATCTTTATATTTATATTTGTTTAATTAATCAGTCACTGCAAAATAATAATTGTATACATTCTTTCAGTCACCACAACTGTCTATTTATTTATTATTATTATCATCATTCATTCACTGAACAGCAAATGCTCTGGAGACTTTTTGCATACTTCTCTTTCATATCACCACAAATATATTTTTGTTGTTGTTTTTGTTTTTGTTTTTGTAAACGCTGCTGTTTAGGATTGCTGCTAACGACGTTTCGTTGTGTCCTTGTATACAATGATAATAAAGATTCTATCTATCTATTGCGCGTCTTGGCCAAGACACTCTTGAAAAAGAGATGAGTTTCTTTCCTGGTTAAATAAAGGTTAGGCCTAAATACAATAAAAAAAGAACATTTCTACAGCTGTCAATAATAATGTAGAATAACTGTCTTATGAACTGTAAACTGTAGAGGCAAGAAACAGCATGAAGACCTAATGGAAATACTTTAGGCTAATGAAACATTACAATTATACTTAAATACACTGCTTAGGCATATAGGTAGCCTATATTATGTGCTTACTTCAGGTGAAACATCAGGCTTTTGGTTTGGCTTCCAAAGGTAACCTTTGTGCAGTATGTTACACTTTATTTAAGACTAATATAACACAAACTTTAAAGGGGACATATTATGAAAAATCCACTTTTACAGTGTTTTTAAAAAAGTATTTGGGTAACCTGAGTGTCTACTGACCCACATAATGTGAAATAAATCCATCCAGTTCTTTGTTTGTGGTCTGCATAAGACTTACAACACAGAGAAAAATGCTCCGTTTCAAATGTGCTCTCCTTGTGATGTCACAGTGGGAATCTGGTAAAAAAAAAAAAAAAAAATCCCCTCCCCTCCCCTGATATCTCCACCCATTGTCTCCAACTCCAGCCTAGAACAAAACTTTTGCGCAGGTCAGCCATTTTTATTCTCACGACAGAGGAGTGATGTCTACCGGGGAAACTCGGGGGGGTCATTACATTTAAAGAGACACACACACCAAAACGGAACGTTCTGAGAGAGCTGGTTTATACAGGGTCATGAATGGACTGAATTTGTCAACTTTCCTGTGTTAAATATTGGAACAATTAAGAGTTGACTTCTTACCGATAAAACTTTTATCTGAGGGGTACTGGTGGCGCAGTGGCGCAGTGGTTAGTGTGCGCGACCCATGTATGGAGGCTCACGCGGGCGGCCCGGGTTCACATCCCACCTGTGGCCTTCTTCCCGCATGTCATTCCCCACTCTCTCGCCCTGATTTCCAACTCTATCCACTGTCCTGTCTATCCATTAAAGGCACAAAAACCCCAAAGATAAATCTTTAAAAAAAAAAAAAACTTTTATCTGAGAGTTAAAAAAACAGACCTAATCTTAATTACAGTAATTAATAATTATAAGATTGATTTAGCCTACTTCCCACAATCTTAACTGATTATGCTTTTGGACTGTTCCTTTGGTAAAATAAATAATATTTCAGGCAGCAAATAACAGTATATGATAGGCAGTTCCCCTTATTTTATATCTCTAAATTATAAATTGCATTATTCCACCTCAATGTTGTCGATTTCACATCACATTTTCTCCTCACACTCTTCAGTGGAAATAATGAAGTTCTCATTTCTTGATTTACAAAATCATTATAATTCTCATTTATTACAAATATTTACAAATATTACAAACCAAGACCACACTTATTAAAAAATAATATCGTTTCAATGATCAAAATATCCAAATTTAAATTAAACATTTTTGGACATAAACATGTTGCATTGCTCTGCTGTTTCAGAAGTTTCTTTAAGAGACCGGCCCCCCTCTTTTATAAAATCCTCTTCATTTAACCAGAGTCCTCCTCACAACGACCGAGTTCACCTCATGCTGATCGACACCAACTTCAGTATTGCATCCCTGAAAATTTAAAATCATAAATCAGACATCAATTCATGAATAAAAAAACGTGCTAATTCTGAAAGTTTCTGCAGCTCAAATGAATAAAAGATGTTTAAATGACAAACCTCACAAATGGGATGTACGACAGACTGTACCTGCAAACAAAGGCATTAACAGGTTATACTAAACAAAGCATAAAATCATTTTAATCACAAAGTATACATCAAATACATTCAGTTTGCATTAGTTATTAACATAAACACATTCATGTCATCTATAGCAGCATACATACTCACAGGACAGAATTTGACAAAACACAAGGATAAAACACAAGCACAGAACAAGCACATATTTTTGTCCAAACATAGACAGAAGCTGTGTTTCATAGGCAGGAACTTTCCCTGGGGACGAGCAACTATTTAAGTACTGAGTGTGTTTCAACCTCGGGACAAGGCTGTAAATTTACCCCGTGTTTGTTTGGTGTGGAAATAAACAGAATAATTATTTCCTGACTCGGAAAGTTCTCATGCATGGCCTTTTAAATAAGTACAATCTTTCAAGTATGAAAGAAAATTTGGTACAGAGAGTCCATAAACTTGAGTTTATAAAGACTAGAAACGTGACAGACTTAAACCCTTTTCACACATACGGAAATCTGGTGAATAACTTTTAATCAATGTACATTTTGCATGCAAGTGTTTACTCATATGGTGTTTCTAACCCTTCCAAGAACATTTTTTAAAGAATAGTTTTTTTACTTATTACGTCTTTTTCCCCCCTTTTTATAGTCCTTTAAAGAAATAAAACTTGAATAGTGATCAAAAAATGAACATGCAAATAAAATCAGATATATGCCTGAATGTCCTGGACAGCTGAGGGGGAACAGGGGGAAAGAGAGGGAAGGACATGCATCAAAGGGCTGCAGGTCGGAACCTTACTGTTAATACATGAAGCGCCTGCTCCACCGACTGAGCACCCCATTGATCAATTCTGAGAAATAAAATACTATATTCCCTGTGGCGTTCATTTTTTTCTGCATTATTTCCTTTAAGCTCACAAACACACTGAGGTCTTAATAACAACTTTCAAACTTGGGAACAGTGAGTCCCTCAGTGCAAACTTAGGAAATTGAACAAGTACTGTAGAGGAGCACATAAATAAAGTTACGAAGGTTACATGGGAGGGGAGGGGGGCATTTGGGCTAATATGTCCACCATGCTCTCTTCAATGTAAATTTAATTTCACAAAATAACCCATCTCATTATTAACAATCAGCTCTAATCTATGAAGACAAATTGTGACTCACCAGGTGAACGACAAGACTTGCAAGATAACAAATAAAAGAGCGAGGCCAAAGTTCTTCCACTAAAACACAAAAACATCTCGTTTAGAGGAGGTCAGATTCATCAATTCTGTATTTTGTTTTTGTCAGATCACATTTCTTGTATTTTTTTCTTGTGTTTTGAGCTTTCTCACCCAGAAAGCTGCACAGAGCGTCAACACAAGGCACGTCTACAGAAAACAAAACAACAGGAAAAATTTAAGTTTCAAACATTCAACCAAGTTTGTCCCTCATCATTAAAAACACATCACATTATGTTAAAGTGTAACTACCTCATCATTCACATCGACTATTTTATAACAACTTCTGCTAATATATCTTTCCATATAGCTAACAGTGATTGAGGACATTTCTTAGATAAATAAGGAACACAATCACAAAGTTCTCAGTTATCTGTTAAGATCAATGCCATCACATTTTCCCTGAGGGATTTCTCTTTCAAATTCTGCAGTATAGTTCAGGGATTCCCAAACATTGCCATTCCAAGTACCCCATATACCAATGTTTGTATTTTTGTTCCATATCCCAACCTCTTTCCTCAAGTCGTGACTGTCTAGCAACCCCTGGGGGTCAAGATAGTATGTCAATACTGATTGATATCATCAAATATGCAATTATAAAAACTTTTATCACATGACATAAAAAAGCAGAAAACCATGCTTGGGCTGGTTTAAAATGTTGTCATCATGTAGTTTGTCCAGCAGAAGGCACTCTGACTCCATAGTGTATAATACTGTCAGCATTGTCTGCAGCACATGTAGCAGAGCAGCAAAGCTATCAATTTAGCTATGGGGCCACACACAAATAAGTTAAACATGATTATGTAAAAAATACTATGATAAAGTTACTTTTTAAGAAAGAAGAATTCTGACTGCCTTTACAAACTCTTAATTGCAAAAACTAAATTTTCAAAACGTGTTATTTAGCCTACAAAAAAATGTACTACAATGTCATCTGGGAATTTTTGCCTCGTAACATTTTTATCGATCTCAAAGATCCCATATCAGTCTGGATCAGTCCACTAGTCACACAGATTGTAAATAAAACTGTAACAGAGCAAAAACGGGACAAATAAGATTACGGGAGCTTGTACACTTACAAGCATTATTGTTGTGGCCAGCGCTCTTGTTTTGTCACACATCCTCTTCAGCTGCTTCATTGGACCCATCAGAAACATGGTGCTTTTGGAGCACAGAAGAAAATACATTTTAAAAGGTATACCTTACATGTACACTAAATACTCAAATAATGAAAGGGAGATGAAAACGTTAACTGTTTATTTTACCACATAAATGTAGAGCCAAATAAACATAGGGTATGGTAGTAATAGTTTGATGCTGGAAAAGACTTCCATTAATCACAATTCAGAGAAAACAAATCTAACTTTTGATACAGCTGGGCCATTTTTAAATATTTAGTAGCATTTTGTTCCTAGCCTAATAACTTTAAATCAAACCAAAATCCTCTTTAAAATAAACCATCACACATTTCTTATATTCATATTGTAGTGAACACTGACCTGCCCAGAGTACAGATGTTTCCAAAGGTGTAAAAAACGATGAAGAGAGTGATTCCAATCTTGGGGATGAAGAGCAAACACACTCCCTACAAGACACACACATCAGGACAGGAGCTTCATTACTTCTAATTAAGAAATCAATCTGAATGTGTCACGTGTCAGTTCTATTTTAAGGCAGGGCCTGATGACTGAATGAACATCTGCATTCCTCAGAACCAGGAGAACCAGTAAGACCACATCAGCTCTGCCCGTCTGCGCTCTTCCTCAATGTGTGAGCAGAAAATGACATTATATGTTTAGTAGAAATTACTTTAATGAATCCTTACCAAAACTGTGCACGCGGCCCCAATCACAAAGCAGGCGACGAAGCCCTTCAGACGAGTCCCCCAGCCTAAAGTGGAGGCGTCATTCACCGTCTGCACACACACATTCATCCGTGGATGAGTTAAAGTTTAAGCATTGTGGGAAGAAGTTCGTGTTTTTGTTTTTACCTCTAAAATGGTCCTGTCATCTCTGCTCGCCTCTTCACCGCTTAAAACCGACTTCAACTTATCCATGTCTGCCGAAGATCCTTTAAAGAGTGAAGAAATCAGCTTGTTTCCTGCAGTGATAAAGTCAATTTGAGTTTCCTCAAATCTCAGCGGATGGATAACAACGTCACGTGGAGCTAGTCAGGTAACTTACCTGCTCAGGTGGATGTCTTGAGCTACTCACACCTGAGCAGGTAAGATGAAGCGAGGTCTCACTCTGAGTTTTTTTTTTCCCCCGAGTGGATTACCAGTGAATGTTTCTGACAACACAGCAAAAAATGGTTGACCAAAATCAGTAAAAGTAGAAAATTGTTACCAAACATCTTATGTAGTCCTAAATTAAGAGTAAACAAGTCTAATAGAAAACACATTACTTCACTGTTTAATACATTTTTCGATACATAGTTTACAGACCTTTTTTTAAAGATAAATTATATAATGCACAGTTCCCTTAGTTTAGACCGTGTTAAACTAAAAGTGCAGTTCAAAATAGTTGACTAGTGCTGTTATATAATAAATCGATGAAAAATAATTCCTAATGAAATCATCAAATCTAAAATAATCAAATTAATCAAAAGAAAGGTTAACATATAATTATTTCAGGTTCAAGCATACCACACTCTTCGTTGTGATAACAGGAATTTGCAGGAGACATTTTTATTTCTGAGACGGAAACTGTCACACATTTTTAAGAACTGAGTGGATGATCTTCGCAATAGACAATCTTTGTTAAGGACCATATCCAAAAAGATGTTTATAATTCACAATATATTATTTAAGAGCCATTAAACACTTTGCTTCTGAGATGATTCTGATTCATGAATATTTGATATACGATTTAAATAATATATTGGGAGCAGGATATAACATTTCTAATATTTTTATACAAATATTTCTACTGGTTAAAATATGGATAGGTCTAATCAAGAAAAAATGTGAATCTAGCCAAGTCGTTTCCATTTGGGAAATCGCCACAAACTCTAATAAAGTAGCACAACATGATTTAAAAATAGATATAAATTGATTCTACAGTAAATTAGGATTAAATAGAACCCTTGATATACTCTTCTTGTTCTGATGTGAAAAGTATTTTATAACCAATAGTAGTATTTTTAACCAGAACTTGTTCTGGTAACTTTGTTGAAAATATGGATTCAATGAGGGAACAGTATGTATTTGATTTTTTGTCTATTTTTCAGTTTTGTCTCCAGTCTTAGCTTTTTGATTTAACGTACAGCGTTGTGGTTTGTAGTGTTCTGTTTGTTGTCTAACATCATGTTACTGTAAGAACTGTTTTGTGTTATTTGCTGCCTGAAGTAAATCAGATTTATATATATATATACTTAATTAATTTGATCAGTTAAATGTAAGTTTTCCAATGACTTCGTAAGTGTAATAAAAAACATATTTGGTCTCCTAACAAACAGAGTCCCTCCAGACTGTTTTTGTATCGAGCTATAGTAAATAAATACTGCAGTAAAGACGAGCTGTATTTTATATTCTGTATTATTGTAAAACAACAAAATGAAAAACATTTAAAACAATTTGAATGAACTTGTATTTTTTCAGCATTTAGGTTTGTTGACTCATGAAACAATCTGTGAACATTCAGAAACAAACAAAGCAGCATAGAATATATGAAGACATACAGTAAATATATGACGTGCTGGTGTAGAGGGTCGTTGTTACCACGGGATGGCGCTACTGAACACCAAAATCTCTGACATGAGAGTTGAGTGAGGTCAATGAGAAGCATGCGATGATTCAAAAGCTTCTGAGCTCATGTCCCCTTATAGGTGTGCAAATTAATAATGAAGAAAAACAAAGATATGGCAGAGTAAGTGGAAAGTATTTGGCCATGTTAAATAAATAGCATTGAACAACAATAGTAAGGCTAAATATGATTAAATAAGGCAGAGGTAGAGAAATGTCTCTAACGCTTTGAGACACAAAGTCTTTGTCCTTTCTTCTGCCTCGCTTTTAGTCGCACTGCTGATAGAAGCCGTCAACATCATATCCCTGATTTGGTTGTTTATTTGTACAACGACGTCTTCATAAAATCTCATCCTCGGACTCCGGATCTCTGTCTCTGGGCTTCAGAAGCCCCATTTCCATCGGAGGAGTCCTCTTTAATCTGGAGCGAACAACACTACAGAGACACACAAACAGAAACTACGATTAGAGACACACAGGTTGATGATCTCGATGGGCATGAATGAGCAACCAAAGACACGATTATGTCACTCTGGGTCAGTTCGACAGCCAACAATGCTTGTTCTCATCTAGGTTTCTTGTTACTATTTGGATACGATAAAAAACTATAACCAAAACAGTTGTTTAAAGGCCCTTTTCCTAATATAATCCAGTGAAGTTACAGGAGACCTCATATCTTAATTTGACTACATCTGTTTGTTTTATTCAGTGTTTTTCATTATGAATTTACAACGATACTGATCTGTATATAACATTATGTTTGCACGACTGCAACCCTGACATCCTGCAGATGATTAGACATTTTAAACCTGACTATTTCTCAAACTAAGTATCTTAACATGTAACTGGAAAATGTGCAGGTAAATGGTGAAAAAATACATGAAGGTTGTGCAATAACAAAAAGTCTATTTAGAAAGGGGTCTGAATTCTGACATCATTTTTTATTCTTTTTGAATAGTAATCCAAGTTTAATTTAACTCAGGCACCAAATAGTTCTTGACTATTTTAAGAAAGACCATAGTTTTTAGCTAAATCATTTGTCAGTCATACTTTGTTTCACAGGGGTCTCCTTGGTGAAAAAAACAGTTTTAAATCGACCAATACAGAGCTCACCCGAGCATTCACTGCAATAATCTGCACAATCACACCCATTGTAGCAGCCAGGGTGCAGGCTGCATCCTGCTGCACAGCAGAGGGCTGTGAGGAAGGGGTGTGGCCTAGGAGAGGCAAATTGTTGATTGTTTGCACCTGAGAGGGAGAGTGGGTGTGAGAACAGACAGAGGATTGCTGCACAGGAGAGTAGTGGCACAACTGGAGAAGGAGGATTCAGGCTGCTTACACTGTTCTGGGATGCCAAACAATTAAAGGAGCGTTCATACAAACCTGGAGTGGGCAGATTGTTTTTGCCTTCTTTGCTCTGGAGGACGGACGGGAGCTTCAGATGATCGTGCAGGTATGAGATTAGCAGTGGAGTGGTAACCCTGAAACCCCTCTCAGGTGATATCGACTCACTCTCTCTCTGTGCTACCTCACCTCAAGACTTCCGCTCTTGCTGGTCCCCAATCCCCCCCCCGCCCTGTCCTGAATTTATGTTTAATGTATAAATGAACTTTGATTTAATTGTATTTCGTAGCGTGGTTTTGTGTGAATTCAGACTTTCTGACAGACTTAAGGGTCTGTCTGGGGGCCAATTGGACCCCTGCTCGTTTTCAGTTACGCTACACCATCCAGGTGAAGACATGTGTATTTTGCAGATGTGTAAAGGTCAGGATTTACAGTGTGGAGCGGGTTTCTTACCAGCTGACGGCGCAGTAGAGCACGCTGACGAGGAGCATGGCGAAGGCGAGGTGCCAGGAGTAACACATGGTGATGAACATCATGTTGTTGTGATCCTTAAGGTCCCACTCAGGACCACGAGGAGGGTACAGGACATAACCGATCTGTGGCCACAGAGAAGAAAGCATTAGTTGTTACATTCTGATATAGGACAGTTTAAAATATTATAGAAAAGTTAAATATCCAAATCAGGAGAGTTGTAAAAAACGTCACACCATTACATCATAAATGAAGAACTTTGGAGCAACAGAGATTCCCTGTTTTTATTGTCTGATGGTAATGGAAGAAGTGTATTTGGTACTCCTTCAAGAATCACATACATGTTTATACTTTTACAGAAGAACAAATCTCCATCCCTTTCAGACAGCTGACTCACATCTTTAAGCATCACAGTGTCAATAATACCCGGCACTACTCTCGGAGAGAGTCATCTGCACATGTCGACGTTTACCTGCCAGAACCAGCTCCCCTGCAGCAGAGTGAGGGTGCAGCGCAGCAGCTCCAGGATGATGTTTCCTCGGTGGAAAACCTCCAGGAAGGAAACCAGAGCGTCGCCAAAGATGGCGTAAAGAAGGAGCTGATGGACGTGGACGTCCAGCATGCTCCTGCCGTGGAGATGGTAGAGAAAAAGAAATCCTGCAGGAACAAAAAGATAGGAAAATAAGTGAGTAATGTCGAGCTATTTATCACTTTTAGTTTCTTGAATGTGTCAAACTGTTAAATCACATCTTGACTGTGGTCATAACCTTGCGCACAATGTGGGTGACGAGTCTCCTTTAATCTCCTAAATAAGTATTTTTATTTTGATGAACTGTTTTATCATTTTGTATACACTGCATTATTGTACATCAGGGAATCTCAGTCAGTAGTGCTTCTGCAGGAAACACATGGAAATATAGTGCAGTAAATGATTAATTTATAAGTTTTACAAGAAACAAAAGTGAGAGCTTGATTTTTATTTCTTTTTTCACTTTAAATTTCTTTATGCATTAATCATACAAGTCTTCTTCTTTAATGATTTTTGTTTTTGAGGGGAGGGGATGTTTGGAAATAAGTTTTCTGCTGGTACAACAAAGAAACTGAGACAACTTTGGGTTTTCTTGACTAAAGATTTGATCGTCTACTCTTAATGACGTTGCCATAATAAATTTAAATGAAACCATTTAGTCTGCAGCACTCCTAAAGATGACGCCTGTGTCTGATAGGACATCTTTCAGGAAAAGGGTTGTAACTACTTGCTGGTCAAAATGAAACACAAGTCAAGACAGGGCGAATACAAACATCTTTTTTTCCTCACCCTCATTAAAGAAAGCGACAGCCAGCATTAACCTGTCGAGTGCCAGCGGGGCCGCCTCGGTGGTGTGAATGATCAGGGACACCATCGCCGCCAGTCCAAAGAACAGATACATGGTGGCGTGCTGCCAGTTCATCAGGTCCTCCCAGTGTTTCTCTGCAAAGTCGTACAGCTGGAGCCTCGGCCCGTCAGCTGCAAACTGCTCCAACAGCATCCCTGAGGAGAGCGGAGGAGGAAACCACTTGATTTTAAAATATTATTTTGTATACACAAGAAGAAGAATCTCTGCAGCTGGAAGAACACTGTGTACTTTGTCTTATTTGTTTTTTTGTAACCTTGACAGTAGCTCTGCATGGTTTACAGCTCATAAAACTCATTAAAACTAAAACCCTCTTCTAGCCTTTTGCCTGAAACGGTTCTTTTCAGCTACTGTCTCTTTAAGGCCAGCTCTCTTGAGTCCTTCCGGGGGCAGATCGCTGCAGGGCTGCCAGGGGAGGGGGGGAGGGCTGCACTCCTGGCTGGGAGAAGAGAGCCTATGTAAAGAGGTTTCTACAGCTTACGTAAAGGGTTAAAGCTGCCTGTTGAAATTCTTGGTTTCATCAAATCTCTCTCGATTTGCAGAACAAGCTGTTTAGCGCACTCTGCAGACTTCTCCTGGGATTACTCCTAACGTACGTTTACCTCGTGACCTGAGACTTTGCTCACGTTTGGTATGGGCGTCCAGCAGTGTGACACTAAATGTGAGTTTTCCAAGGAGGATCAGCGTAATAGGTCAACCTATAACATGACTACTTTTGTTGTAGTTGTTCTGAAATGACAATTAAACCTCCAAAAACACAAAAGCCTCATTTAACAGGGCGCCAGTGGCCTAGTGGTTAGTTTGCGCACCTCAAGTACAGTGGATGTAGTTTTCTGACTATCCACTGTCCTGCCTTTCTAATAAAGTCATAAAAAGTTACAAAAATAAATCTTTAAAATAAATAGTAATTTAAAAAAAAAACGTATTTACCAACAACAGAGAAAAAGAGTATGAGGGAGCTTTCGATGACCTCTAGGCGGCGCTGCGACGCTCTGCTGGACAGCCGCGTGGAGCCGATGTTCTTGTTCCTGCGGGTGGCGTACCACAAAGAGTGCTTCACGGTCCACCAGATCCCCGCGACCAGGAAGAAGCTCCCAGGTAGAGCGTGGCCTTTGAAGCTTCCCATGATGCACCACACCTGAAGCCAAAGAAGGAAACATTTTCAAGTCGTTGCGTTGGTAAGATAAGTTCAGTTTATTAGAAGTGACTTGAATATTCTTTCTGCAAGTCTTCCTTACGGCCAGCAGGGGGCGACTCCAAAGGTTGCAAAGGAAGAAAATGACCTCACTTCTGTCTTCACCAGCTGTCTGTCTTCATGTAAGAGTCATTTTAAATACAATCCCTTAATCAGCTAACGGCCGACAACAATTTAATTGTTAATTTTTCAGCTCTTGTGTTTTTTTTAACTCTTCTGTTAATAAAAGGTCACACTGTCTATGACTGCAACAGCAGGATGAATCAGGGTTTTACTCACATCTTTGCCTTGTTCCCTTTAAACACAGGTAGTTATTTTTTCAAAACAAACAAAATACTATCACTCTATATTTACTCCTGTGTAAATAAGGATCTTCCAGTAGCATGTCTAAATAAAGCTAGTGTTCAAGCAAGGCTGGCAACGATGAACGAATAAGACGTGTGCAGGTAAACGTGGGAGTGTGCCTACAATTTAGTTAAAGCGCATAATCAGAGATAAGTAGTGTTTGTGTGTGTGTGTGTGTGTGTGTGTGTGACCGCCCTCCAGCTGACATCAGTATGAGTGTGTCTGGATGGAAAAAGGGAGAGACCAAAGCGTCCTCTTCTCCTTTAAACATGTGAACCTCTCTGCTGCTTCACTGCATTAAACAAAATAGCAGATCAGGATATTCTAAGGCTCACTTCAGGAACTGACACTGATTGCACGATGTCGCTGAAGTGATTTACTCCTGATTCTTTTAAGGGAACGAAACACATGTCCGAGAAAAGATCAAAAACAGGCTTCAAAATCAGTCATTCCCTGTTTCATCCATTGTGTGCCTCCTTTTTGTTTCACTGTACAAATAAAAAGGGTATCAAAAGCTTCATAAACCTCTTTGGCTTTGGCAATTCTTTAGAAAGCAGGAGGGACATCAATAGTGAGTTTAGGAGCGAGCTGCATGGCTGCGCTCTCCTTTGTGATGGAGATGACTAGACGATATTCTGCCCGGCGACAAAGAGGAACCTTTTGAACGACCCACACTCCAAACAAACTGATTGTTTGAGATGTTAAAATGAGCTTGTCTGTGTCGGACGGCCCTCTCAGCGCCTGTGCAACCTCTCAGGGGCTGAAGGGGTAAACACTTCAGTTTCCATGACAACTGCTCCCTACTCATTTCGCTGGAGTGCGGCAGAAAGAGGCTCTCTGTTTTGGTTTGTTTACTCGAGACGTCAACAACAACAACAACATCTGTGCAGTCACGTTTACAGAATCACCTGTTCACTCACTTTTCAGTTCAAGTAAGGCAGTAAACAAACATTTCACACTCGATCAGTGTTTAATATTTGTAAGGTGAAGTAGATTTACTGAAGTAGGTGTACTTAAGCTCAGCGTTGAAGGTCTTCTGTTCACTTTGGTATCATTGTTTCTCTACTTTCTAACTCAACTCCAGATGATTTTCTTTTATTGAAGGGCCAGTTACAAATATCTGCATCTAGACTACTCAGTGCTTTACAACTTGGCTGATATTTCACAATTTAAACAGACATCAGGCAGCAGTCAGGTGCAATAAATATTACTTACATGATCAACTAATAGGTTGCATTTTCAGGATTAATCAGGAAGGCTATGATTTAGGGCTGGGCAATATATCAAGTTTTTAATAAACCTCATATTGTTTAAGACAACGTCATTTATATCGATATAATAAATGTTGTATTAAATAACGTTATATGTTACTACAGCCACAAGTTCGCCTGTTTCTCCTCTTGCTATCTGTCCCTCGTCACCTTGCTCCGTCTCTCACCCTGTCTGGGAAAAACTCAAAATAACCCCTACATAACAAAATATTTTTTATGTACATGTTGACATTGTGCAGCTGACTGTGGATTTTTGTGCAGTTCGAGAAAGACGTTCATCATGCAAGGTGTTGTTATAAAGATATTTAGACTTGTGTATGGGCGGGTCTGGGAATCGAACCACCAACTTTGTGATTAGTGGTTGTCCCACTACGACTGGTAAAAAAAAAGGCAATTTAAGCAACACCATCTCCAATTATAAAGGCATCAATGATAGGATCTGCATAGTGAGTACTTTTAGTTTTGACACTTTGGAGCTCATGTGAGTAACAACAACTAATATATATAATGCCTGGATCGTACCGGTGTGCACACAATCTATAGTCGTGCTACGATCGCAGGGAATTAATGTCGCCTCACACTCGCTCTTGGTGAATTCTCCTGATAATATCTGCAGTTGAGTTTTTTACATAAGCTCACTCGAACTTGCAAAAAAAAACTTGGGCGCTGGCAGGAGACACTCTGCAAAGTCAGAGTAAAAAAATTTGCAAGGGTTTGGTGCAAGTGTGAATGCGGATGGGCTCATTTGCTTTTGTAGGTCAAAAAGAGGCATACATATTAATTTAAGTCTACTTCATAACAAGCTAAATCTCCTCACTAGAGCTTAAAAATTGTTGCTCATGTTCTTGATTAAGTACAACTTTGTATGCAGGACTTGTAATTTAAATGTTGCTTCATGGGTATATTCACCTGAATACTTTCTTCACAAAAAGTGTTAAACTTCCTGCTTGATTTAGTTTGGAATTATACAATGGACTGATTGATTAAAGAAAAGGCATTTGTAAAATATATTGCACATTTTAGACAAGACAGACCGAACATGCTTACAATGTAACAATGATGTAGACCTGCATAAAAAAGAAAATAACATATTAAGCATTATTATCGTTTAAAAAAGGAAGATGATAAGTGTATAACCTGTTAAACAAACATGTAACACCAAACTAACAGCGTGTTTTCAAAAGTCTACTTAAGTTTGAATACTCATTGAATTTTACAATCTTACAAACACGCTGAAATAAACTGTCCTTCGTGGGATAATAGTAAGAGCAAGTCACTGGTATTTTGTTTATTTCAGCAGGTATGACATGGAGATTTAAACCAAAAACCGTTTTTGAGACATGGCTGGAGGGGTAAGAAGCATTAAATGCATAAAAACAATGGGTCTTGCTTTTAGAAAAAAGTTTCAAGGGCATTTTTGACCTGCAACAGATTGAAAATAACACTTAAAGAGCAGACAGAGGCACTGTAGCTTGTGGATATGCGGTTAAACCACAGTGACTAAACCTTTAAAAAACAACTTTAAGATCTATTTATGAACTCTGAAGGCAACAGGCTTAATCTTTTGAAGGTTCAATGACGTTGTTTATGCTATAAGCAGCTGTACTGCACTATAAAGTTAGTCAACAGGATATAGTTAGCTCTAGTGACAAGAAAAAAAAGTGGTGCTTACCAAAGTATGTTTGTGTCTGGAGATGGAAAAGATAAGTAGTCTGAGCGACAAAAATCAAAACATCATCACTTTCTGATCCCACAAATCATGTCCTCCTCCGGGAGAGATTTATTCAGATATTTGCTCAGTTCCTTGTTAGGACATGAAGTAAACATCAAATGTCTCCTATGCAGCCTCCACATCTGTTTCACAACCTTCTTCTCATTTTTCCGACTCTGAACACTTTAGGATTTTTTTTTTTACCATCCAATAAACGATCCTATTGGTGTGTTTAAGGGAGCTTGCGTCATCAGTCTGCACTTTCATTGGCTGTACTTTGCGTCAGTCTCAGGTGTCCACGTGTGCACTTTCTCTCCGCCTGCTCGTGCCCGGGTCGGTCCCTCCCTCCCTGTTTGGAGCAAACCGCTACTTTCCATCCCGACCGAGGAGGGCCGGACCGGCACGTAGGCCTACACCGAGTGAGCGGCTGGAGGACTTCCGTATCGCTCACACCCAGTTAACAACTAGTTAACCAATGACATCGCTTCTGTTGCCCAAAGTTTGTTTTAAAACACACTTTTATTTCGATAATATTTTTTAGATTTTCTTGACTCATTTTGGAATTTTGTTAAAAAAGTATTTGTAAATTTTCACTTAAAAGATAAAAGTTTAACTAAAGCCTATAGCCAATTTGTTTCAAATATTTTTGCAAACTTTCAGGGTCGAACCAAGAAAGTGATGAAACCCCTTCAGAGCTCCTGTGTGGTTATGAAACACTGAAATGAATCATGATGTCTCTTTATGACTTAGAAAAGCACCATCAGAGACAACAGTGATAGTCTCACATTGTTGTTGTTCATGTCTAAAACAGATGCAGCAGTCTAGGTCAGGGGAAGTGCTCAGCCTACTTCACATTTTTATTTGACACATTATAGATAGCAGAATGATATTTTTAGTTACTAAACACTACTTACAAATTTACAGGAAATAATCATAGACTGGCTATGAATATGTATGTAGTCTCAGTGACGCCACCCGTTTTTGAAGTGGATTTTTGAAGCCCATCTGTGACAGTCACCATATTGGAAATGCTGTCTCAAACTTATTTATTATCAGGCAAAGAGCTGGTGCTGATCCAGGCCTTACCCCTCCAGGCGAACAGCTCAAATGCGCCCGCCCGTCAGTCAGTTCAGCCACACCCCTATTTATGATTATGAATAACTCTAATCCTTCATAACCCCACTTTTTTTTTTAACCAGACTGTAAACATGTTTATTTCTGCTGTAAAAATGGGCGTATTTCCAATAGGTGTGTATGTGATTTCCGGGGCTTTTGCAGCCAGCTCCAAGTGGATCCTCGAGAAACTGCAGGTTTATGCGCTTCAACATGTGCTTTGGTTTTCAATACTGTGGTTGTCTCTTGGACAAAATCAGCATAGAGATAGGAAGTACCACTTTGTCCACAGGGGGCGCCAAAGGTGTGTTAATGGGGTCTTAATTATGTCAATGACTCAAAAAGTTGTCAACCTGTGGGTTTGCACCTTAAGTGCTCTAGAGATATTTTTTGGGGAAATTACTCTGTTTTTTTTGTTTCCCTGCGTGCACATGAAGATACAGCTGCATAAGCTCCCAGATGACCCATTTTTATTATCTTATAAAATTGCTTGATCAAGCCTGTTTATGTTAACCCTGTAAGAGAAATGTGAATTTGGTTTTCAAGTGGTGTTATCAACAGGCGCTGGGACAAAGTGCTCCTGGAAGCTGTCATTATTTAGAGCAATAATATAGTGAAAGGCTAATGCATGTACATTTAATATGACATGATTTAGCACCAAGCAGTCACCATTTGCACATAACATGACTTATATGTTGGCATTGACGTGATAATGGATTCAGAATGGTTCACATCAGCTGCAGCCTTATTACTTGTTTACAAATATGCCTCAACATAACCCAAACCAGCCCACGCAGAAGGAGATGTAGACACATCTGACAAGGCTAAGAAAACCTAAGCTTACAGAATCTTCCAGGTCCCAGGCTGGATGGTTATATTCACAGTGGTACATTAGCATCGCCTTATAGAAAGATCTATTATGGGGCCCTTTGTTAACACGGGATGAGCCTTCAATTAGTTGTTATTATTATTGGACTTATGTCTGGTAGTGTTTTAACCTGAACAATGAAAGCGTAACAAACTGAGATAACTACTCTTCATTTTTAACTTAGAAAAGGAAAAGCGGCCTCAAAACGAGCTCCAAACATGCAAAGGTTTTGAATAATTAAGCACGGGGAGCACATAAAAGAAAAATGGGAAAGTGAGGGTACATTTGCAAGGTTAATGGTAGAGTGGGAGAACTTAAATGATAAGCAGTGGAAGTCTACTAACTTATTGTCCTGGAGAGAGTTTATTGAGAAAAACGTTGTTTGATTCTTTATAAAGACGACACTAAAGCATACAGAGGGACAGACGGCCTGCTGCTGGAGAGGTTGTGGGGCAGCGAGAGCAAATTTAAGGTCTTCTGGGATTAATCTGTGATTAAAAAACTACTGGAAGGCCGTCAGACACAGCATGGAAGACGTTTTAAAAGACTGATTTTTGTTTTGGTCATGTATCTGGGATAAATGCCACCTCAACTTCATGGCTTTTCCAAAGCTTACAGAGTAATGTTGGAAGACAGTTAAAAAAAAACATGAATGATTTGAAGGACCACCTGAGTGGTTCAATGTGATGTAGTACATTTTTGTACTGGAAAAATTAACATTTGTTTTGAGAGTCATGAGTGATGTATTTGATGAGTGTTGAAAAGGATGGATTGAGTGTTTTTTTTTAGATTTCCAAAGTCTCTAACTAGACTCGTCTCCTCTGGTGGTGGAACGATCTGCCAAACTCCATTTGATTTGCATATTCCCTTTTCACCTTTAAGAAAAAGTGAAAGACCCAGCTCTTTCATGAACACCTATGCACTTAATAATATTGATGACGATTATGATGTTTTTTTTTTATAATAACGATGACGATATTTAGGATGGTTTTGATACTCTGAAGAACAGCTGTCGATGTTGTGCTTCCCCTCTGCTCACTGCCTGTCAGCACCTGCGTGTCCGATCAGACTTAAAACAGTTTGTTTGCTCTGATGTTGTATCCTCTGCTCTAGATCCTTGAAAATACAGCAATTAAAAAAATAATAAAGCCAAGAACCAGCAGGTATATATGGACGGGCCTGTGGCACAGACCGTTCCCTGGACCTTAGCCTGCTCTGACGATATACAAGAATGGCTGAAGTGAACTACATGACTACATCCTCTCTGACGTACGACGTTGGATAAAAGTGTCTGCTAGATGAATTGTAGATTTCAAAGAGCTTATGTTGTATTGTAATTCTCCTGGTTCTCTGCTACACAGGGATTGTTGTGCTTTACTGTGTGTAGTATATCTGTTTTTCATTTTATTGTTTGTCTTCTATTTTCTGATTTTGCTCAAAAAAAAAGAAATATATAATACTGTAAACACAAGTTGATCTCTTACTTAAAGAAAAAGAAAAGGCAAAGTATAGAAAGAAAAGCAAAATGCCAGAGTGCAACATCACAACTGTGGAAAACTGAGTTGTGTTTGTATACAACACAGCGAACATAACAGCTGCAGGCTCACAGTACTACAACTGTTTCACTGGTTATGTCAGCTTTATTGAGACAACATATTTTAAAAACATCCAAAAATTGTAAAGAGTGTCATGTATGTGAGTCAATCTAACAAAAAGAGATAAGTAGCTCTGCAGACACATATTTAAATATATCTCATTTATGATGTTCACTGTAGAGATAAAAAAGACTTTGATAACCCTGAATATAATTACACTTAAACTAACACTCCATCTGTTCTGTGGGGAACAAGCGATCCTATGTAATAATAATACCATACATCATACTAGATTCAATCAGATTTTGCTGTAAACTCTGGAAATGCAAGATACACAAAAGTGAAGCGATGAAAGAAGATTAGACCTCACATGCAAATTTATTTGCATGCAAAACTAAAGCTTATAAGGCAGAGTGATGGAGCATATGGAAATGAGGACTCACTGTTTGGAGTTCACTTCATGTTTACAGAGTAAAGACTATAAGCACACACTGTAAAAAAAACAACCTAGTTGTTATAACTTAAAAAAGTTAGAGTCTGTGGGGCGCTGGTGGTGCAGCAGACATTAATGGAGAGATGTCAGAGTTGGGCTGATACACAGAGAGCGAGCCAGAGCTGTTGGGAGGGTTGATTCCTTGCTCAGAGGCACCTTGGCAGTACTCAGGAAGTGACATGGCACCTCTCCAAATTCCAAGCTTTGGTTTGCAGGGACTCACACTTTGTCTGACAATGAAGATCAATCGATCAATGTGAACACTAGTGTGCCAAAGTTTTAATTGTGGAAATGCTGTTTTTTTTCAGGTACAGGCAGATCCCAGTTTCTCCTCCTCCAGTGGTTCAAACTGTAGTATTGTTGTTGATAAGACAGTTATCCTGTTTTGATCAGAGTTATCAAACCATCCTGCTGCTTCTTCACTTCGGTCATCTCAGTAAGTTCCTCTCGTCTCTGAACAGGATGTTTTTGAAACATCTGCTATACTTGAGTATGTACTGATTTCTCTGGTCAAAAATTCAGTAGATCATCAGACCAGTCTTCTCTCTGACTGTTTCCCACAATGCAAAGCGCCAGGTCAAAGATTGAAAAGACGGACAGCAACGGCTATCTTCCAGAGAAAACAAATACACAAAGCAGACAATTTAACCAGATATCGCAATCTCTCCTCCTCTGTATACCTATTGAAAATAATTAATTTAACTGATTCTATAGGATTCTGTTAACAATGACTGATGAGTCACATATTTTGCATTTCAGAAAATGATGTGGACGCCATTGATGTTGCCTGGACGAACAGTTTCTGGTGGTCTGTGAAAGAAATGGAAACCTTCATTTGATCTACTATGTCCCTGTGATGTCCAGAGCCACACAGGGGTAATAACACTCCCCTCATTAGTTGTTCACCAGCACATGTTTATTTAGCAGTCTACAATACAAACAGTTTACACAGTTTGATTTATTATATTATTATAACCACTATATATGTATTATAAGTTCCCCTATCATCTCCTTGTGTTAGGTCTATTTTTTGTGTTCATACCTTAGTTTTCATCTTGTTGATCTAAAGTTATATGAAGTTGACCCCTTTTATAGGCCTAGTTCTTATCATTTGGTTTGTAAACTCTATTATTTATTTTTGGTGAAATAAAAACCCACCTTTTCTTTAAACTTACTCCTGTCTCTTGTGCCTTACTCTTTGGTCCCTAACAATTGGTGGCAGTGGTGGGATCATTCAGTGAAAGACACAAGATTTTTTTGTTTCTTCAACTTTTGTATTTTTTTTGTTTTCTACCCTGTTTTCCCTGAAAGGAGGACAAATGCATCGTGGCAGGAAAAGTGGAAGGAAGAAAGGAGGGCCTGCCAACCCAGTGAATACCCGGGAAAGGCAAGCCAGCGATGAAGAGACAATGGCGCTTCTGGGGTGGTAGGAAGCACTGAGGGTGAAGGTAAGGAGCCAACTCTGTCAGAACTGAAGTCCATTCTCCAGGCCAACATGGGTCAGCAAGAGACCCAGGAGGCTAAGCATAATGAGCTAACTGAAAGGCAAGAACAGAGCTTTAAAGCACTTCATCAGTTTCAGCTTCTGCAGTTAGAAGTTCAGGCCAGAACAACTCCAGTACCTGATCCTCAGTTTCCAGACTCTGACCAATCAAATGTGGAGGCTCCATTGACTACCATGCACTATCCTTCAGCCCAAGCTGAGGCCTCTGCAGGTCCTTTTCACTCACACTCTGAGCCCAGGTTGATGACCCTGATGAGAGTCCTAAAGAGTTGTATGTGAGGCTCAAGGAGCTCTTTGGGAAATGGATCCAAGAAGTAAGTGAAATTACCAGCCAGCTAGCAGGCCAACAAAACCCCCTAGCAAAAAACTAATTTGTTATCTATGTAGACGGCCATACTAAACCCATGTGCCCGAAAAACTTGGCTAAGATGACACAAATGTGCTTTGTACCACGTCCTCACATTGAAAATTAGCTTAAAAATTACTGTTCTATTAAAAGGGAGAACATTGAAGTTAATGGAACCACTCTTAGGTCCTTGCTCGACTCTAGGAGTGATTAGACACTGGTACACAGGAAGTTGGTACCACCCAACATTGTCAGCAACAGTGACACCATCCCTATCAGTTGTGTTCATGGAGACGAGAAGACTTATCCAACAGCTGACATGTACAGTAGAAGGTCAAACTTACCTTTTGAAGGGGCGCTGGTGGCGCAGTGGTTAGTGCGCACGCCCCATGTATGGAGGCTATCGTCTCAAGCGGGCGGCCCAGGTTCACATCACACCTGTGGCCTCCTTCCCGCATGTCATTCCCCACTCTCTCTCTCCCTGATTTCCAAATCTATCCACTGTCCTATCTCTCCATTAAAGGCACAAAAAGCCCAAAAATAAATCTTTAAATCTTAAAAAAACTTACCTTTTGAACATTGGGGTTGCTGATAATCTGCCTTTTGATGCTGTTCTAGAAAGACACCTACCAGTTCTTTTTGATTTGTTGAAGCCAGAACAAAGCAGAAAGTGTAATGCTGTGCTCACCAGAATGCATGCCAAGCAATCCAATGAGCCCTCTGCAATTCTCAGTGCCCTACCCTTTTTCAGTGAGGAGTTGGAGACCACACCTGGGAAGTCCCGGAAAACCCGCAGACAGAGAAGGCAGGAGAAATTCCAAAAGACAGTGGTGACACCATTAACCAGCACTGAGCCACTAGGGTTTCAAGTTCCAGGAAATATAAGTGATATGCAGAAAACTTATTCATCTTTAGTCTCTCTTTTCCAGAAGACAAAGGAGAAGGAGGCTGAGTTGGACATCATAAGTGATGAGTATATCCTGCAAATGGCATCCTCTATCGTCAACAAGAGTCAGAGTTGCAGCTAGAAACACCATACTTGCCTTGAGGCTGGCCACCTGGGCAAACACGAAACCACGGCTCGCATTTAAAACCACTTCCACTGGCCTGTGCAGAGATGTTTCTCAGTTTTGTGAAAGTTGCCCTCAGTGCCAAATAACATCTGCTAAAACACCCCCCAGAGCTCCACTTCAACCACTACCCATTATTGGCACCCCATTTGAGCGCCTTTGGATGGACATTGTTGGTCCTGTAGAGAGAAGCAAAGCAGGAAACCGTTATATGCTGGTTATAACAGACTATGCTACCAAGTATCCAGAAGTCTTTCCACTAAAATCCATAAAGGCAAAAGCAGTTGCTCTCTGTTTGGTACAATAATTTTCAAGGGTGGGCTTCCCTTGTGAAATATCAACTGATCAGGGAACTAAATTTATGTCTACTCTACTGAAACAGGGGTACCAGTTATTGGGTATCAGGAGCCTCAGGACCACACCATACTATTCTCAAATGGATGGGCTAACAGAGCGCTTTGACCAGACCCTGAAAAAGATGCTCCGGAAGTTTGTAAACGACACTGGTACAGACTGGGATCAATGGCTGCCCTACCTTCTCTTTGCATACAGACAAGTACCCCAATCTTCCACTGGTTTCTCTCATTCTGAACTTTTGTATGGACATAAAGTTCGGGGGCCATTGGCACTGTTGAGAGAGATCTGGCAAGGGGGCAAGGGGAGGGTGGGATCTGTTAACGTTGTATTCTATATCATCCAGATGAGAGAGCGGCTGTAGAAAATAGGTGAGCTGGCCCAATCGCACATGCCGGACGCCCAGCAGAAACAGAAGTCCTGGTACGACAAGTCAGCCAGGCAGAGATTCTTTGACGCAGGACAGAAATTGCTGGTGCTGGTTCCAAATCCTAAAGAAACTTGGGCCAACTATACATGGTAACACCAGGGCACTCACACTCCAGTAGGGTACTACACATGAATCTCTTAAAATAGTGGGTGCAGCGAGCTGAAAGAAAAACAGAAGTGATGCTAATAAGAAGTGTGCTGGATGAAGAAGAAGTGGATGAACAATACTTACCTCTCTCTAGTGACCTGGTAGACCATGATCTCAGTTACCTCTCAGACGGCCAAAGGCTTCAGGTGAGATCTATCTGTAATTCAGAAGTTTTCCAGGAGAATCCTGGGAGAACAAATATTGTTGATCATGACATTGTTGTTAGAGAAGGTGCTTCTGTGAGAAGATTAAGTTACAGGATCCCTGAGGGCCTGTTGGACTCACTGAGGAGGGAGGTTGACCTGATGCTGTCCCTAGGATCATCGAGTGGTGTAACCCAGTGATGCTCGTAGCAAAGAAGGATGGAAGCAAAAGGTTCTGCATTGATTTCAGGTACCTGAATTCAATTTCTTAATTTGATTCCTATCCAACACCAAGAATTGATGAACTGATTGAAAGGCTAGGAAAGCCTTCAGGACACCATGGGGCCCTTTCCAGTTCACAGTAATGCCATTTGGGTTGCACGGCACTCGAGCATCTTTCCAGAGACTCATGGACCAGGTTCTTTGTGATTTCTCTGGTTTTGCTGGAGCATATCTGAATGACATTATCATTTACAGTAACATGTGGCAGGAACACCTGCAAGCTGTCTTGGATCACCTTCATTCTGTTGGGCAGACTGTCAACCCATCGAAGTGCGTCTTCACTGCTGCAGAGACAGAGTACCTGGGCCACGTCATCGGCAATGGGGTTGTACACCCTCATGTCAACAAAACCCAGGCCATAGAGTCCTGTCCCCTGCCACAAATAAATCAGCTTATTGTTTTTCGGTCCAAGGCGGTGGAAAGTTATTTTGTCGACAGAGTCTGTGTGAAGTTGTTCCTGGCTGAATTCAAGGCTTTGGTGTAGAGACTGAACTTCTTGGTGTACAGCTTCAATCAGTGTGATTCGGGTGTGGAGGCCGGTACGTTTATTTTCGGAGGAGGAAGTCCAATGCCACTGTCAACGCAACTCTCACTAGACCATGATCCATGATGGCGGAGTCCAGCTGCTAGATGACAACAAACAACTCTGATCGGACTTTTAAGCACATTTTGTTTCTGTATTCTCTCTACAAACTCCATTTCCTTTTTTCTAAAATCAGAATACAATTTCAACCAACCTGGATCCCCTGGAGAATTGTTTTGACGACTTTTTCGACCACTGTTCCAAAAGACTCTGCATCATGAGCACGGCGACTTCACTCACCAAGAAAACCAGGAAATCCAGCCACACTCCAGATTACAAAAGAGCCTGTTCAGACTCACTGCCCAGCACAGGTACATCTCCATCTCCATCCACATCCCCGAAACCCCCTACCTGCAACGAGTAGGAGAAATACTCCTCTCAATCGAAAACAGAGCTCGCCATTTTTAAGTTAATATGAATCACTTTTCAAGTGACATTCAATTAGTTGAGGTGACATAAACGTATAATATTGAGTTAACAACATTTTCATAGACTTGAAGTAAAACTAACTTAGAAGTTTATGTTATCATGACTTTTTGTCTTTACAGTGCGTGCATAAAACCTTTTTAATGAAGCTGATTGTCTCTATCCATGCCATATCAGATTTAATAGTCTAAATTAAACATGGACTGAGTCAACAAAACATCAAGAAAACACAGGCCATAAATAGTTTAAATATTAACATATTTACTGTGGACACAGAAGTAAATGTGTTACATGAAATTGGTTCTGTTTAGAAAAGGAGAGCAGCTGTTGAGATAATTAAAACCAATTCCGAGAAATCACGTCTGTACGCTTTTTAAAATAACACTGATCTTAGGAAACAGTACAATCATTCGGGTCATACGTTTTCTGCTGTCTTGCCAAGAGTTAAAGGAAAAGCTACAAGGATTTTCTTTAAAATTAAAAATGTAAAGACTCTTCAAAAACATAATCACTCTCAATCAGAAGTTTATTGTCGTGTCTGCACAGAATCTGTCCTGTATTGATGTCCTTAATATTATTTTTCCGTGTTTAGGACGTTACTGGAGTGGTGTGGAGCTCTGAGCCAATCACAGCGCACAGGTAAAGACTCATAAAACTGTATCAACAAAAATACATTGCTGTTCAAAAGTCTTCTCTTTGTTCTGCGTACACCCTCATCGTCATGTTGATGAAGGAGCGTTCATGCAGAAGGATTGTTGGCTGTTTGGGGGTCAGTGGGTCACACAGGCATGCACACATAGGAAGGTTAGAGGGCCGTTATGGGACTTTTGTGCTGGATGAAGACCAGTAGAGCGGCTTGGGCATGAACATATGGACACGACATGTGGGACACATCTGTTTCTTCCACAGCCACTGCTCCATGCACTGAAACACATTTTAAAAGAGATTATAACATCTGGATGTTTATGACGTCTGCAGTTTTTGATTATCTCTCTTGTCACATGTTTTACTGTTTTTAACTGTACATCAAAGAGTTCAGAAATAAAGAAAAGATTATGTCCTTTGTTATGTATTAACTCAACAATTTAATTCTTTGGTTATTCAGAGACTTATTTTTTTTTTTAGTTATCACACCGCAAATAACAGACACTGAAGTCAACACTGAACAAAAAGACACACATCATCATTTAGGACTTCTTTAAAACGATTCTCAAACTAAGGAAAAATTACAAAAAATACTTAAAAGTCCCCAGACTTAAGGGCAAACAGGAAAAATAAAGACAATCATCAACCAATCAAGATCATTTTTATTTACTTTGTCATATTTAATGTGTTTTTACACTTTTTTACCTCTAAGACTATTTTAATATTCTAGTATTTTTCTGTTAGTGTTTTGTTTTGTGCTTTTCTTTTATCGTTTGCCTCCCAGAACTTCAGCTTTTGAAGCTGGCTGAAAAAAGTGTTGCAGGCCCTGGCATGGTCATACATAGTCAGACAATTCTGGCCTCCCATGAGATTGGGCCCCAGAAGAAAGATTTACGGGCGGCCTTGCTGGCTTGAACTAACCCTGGTATTCTTGCCCTAAATCCCTTTCTGTTTTTCCACTTCAGTCCAGTAGGTGATGGTATTGCACCTTTGACAAATTCTTCAAACAGTCAATCAGCACTGAAAGAAGAATAAATGCACCCCCTTTAGTTTTATACACTTTATATTTAACAGTTGACTTAGATACTGTGATGTTACTCATGTTTTTTGTAAACTGAATTTGGCTGTTGCCTTCATTGTTGTTGTTTTTACTGAAGGTTACCATATTTGGATGCATTGCAACACCTTATTGCAGGTGATCCCTTTAATGGAGCGTCAATCACAGGTAAGCAGTACCCTAATGCTTATTCCCCCTGCTTGATCATCTATTTTCTAATATATGGGAAAATAATTTACAAAATTAAAATCATGCTTTATTGACAGAGCTTGACTCTAGAAAGGTCATAAATAAAGTGCTAATTGCAGTAATTGTATTCTTTTCTTACACGTTTTTACAACCAGTGGTGTTGCCCCCTGCAGGTCAGTAGAAAGAGTGCAGGTTTAATGCAGTACTTTTTTTTCTGCACACTGTTGTTGCCCCTTTTAATTAAAGGGTGAAAACCAGCCATTGACAAGACTGTCAAACTTTGTGTCACACTAAGCAATGGAATTTTTAAGCTAATGTTTATCTACACAACATAACTCGCTCATCCTTAAATAAAACACAAACCCTTAAAAAAAACAATTAACAGAAAAGGAACCATCTCCCATCAGAGAGCTGTACTCTCAATATGTTCAAACAACAATTCTGTTTGTTTGGACATTTATTTTTCTTGAAAATAATGACGTATGAGTAGCGGATGCTTGAATATTGGGCCATCAGATACATCGAAGAGACAGTTGTAATGCATCCAAAGCTTACATAGTGGTCGGACCCACAGATCCGTTTCACAGGTTCAGATCAGGCACAGTCGGACCCTCGAGAATCTTACACTTTTACATCACACCATAACTTAGTAAAAGTTCAGGGGAGCATTTAAAAATAATCATCAGTTTTCTCCACCTCCTCCCTTCAGATTGATTTCAGCGATGTCTCCTCAGGGAGAGCTGACGGCGTGGTGTGTTTGGCTCCTTCTCCATGGTGATGGGTCCATCTTCAGACCTCCTCCTCTCACCTGAGGGTCTCCTACCCTGACAGGCCGCTGCTTCACTGCTGCTGCACGGCCGACTCTGCTCTAACCTGTGCGCCCCCTTTCCACCAAATGGAGACACCATGATCAGTAAGTTTCCTTCAAGCAGGGCATGCTGCTAAAGTTCGCTCCATGCTTCAGAGGAAAGATTCAGATGTAGACAGATTGCTTTCATACCACTTCACATCATGCACATCCAGGAATGAGCTTGACATGCTGGGAAGTTGGGAGTGAACCAGTCAAGACTCCTTTTGGCAGTGTGAGTATAATGTAAAGGAGGAGACATGCAGTGTGTCTGAATTAAGGAAGATAGTTTACCTCTTTGTGGAAACGGTGTGTACAGTGAAGCTCCTGAACGCCTCCTCCGCTCTTCCTTATGTCCTCATGACAGATCAGACACAGTTTGTCTTCATCATTCTGTAAAAGAAAAGAATCAACCTTCCCTTTAAAAGAATACAATCTGAGAAAAAATAACTAATACTGCAGTGATGTTGTATTTATCTGGTAAATTCACATTTCATTTGTTTTGACAGATAACACTGTCCTCTTCAATTAGAACTTTATATTCGCCCTTTACAGTACAGTGTGTGAATATTAGTGCACCTGTTCTCTAATTTTCAGCTGTGTGACTGCTCAGCCATAGTGCAGAATACGATGCTTGACTAAATAAGAAATTCAGTAATCGAAAAATTCTCCTGCAGAGCGCACTTTTCATTCATTGATAACACATTGTGACATCGAGAAGGCATGGAATGAGACTTCACATGTTTTCAGTTTCAAAAGTAGACATCATGATTCATTTGTATTTCATGACTGACAAGACTGACATGGTTAGTGTTATTGACTTAAATATACTTTTTGGAACTCTTACTGGACTGTAATACATGTGTTTTAAAGAGCTTCAGTTGGCACACACATCATGCACCTTGGCTTTTGTTTGGAAAGTGTTGTTGGACAGGAAACACATTAAACCACTCTTGTGTAAAATAAAAACCTAAATGATGTGTTTGCTGCAACATTAGAGTTGAAGTATAACTACAGTTAGATTGCCTATTTTATTTATTTATTTATTAGCACATATATAAGAATACATCAAAATAGGATTAACAAAAACATAAAAGGTGTGTCAGGAGAGGTCAAGAAGCCAACAAGAAGCCAACAGGCTTATACAAGGGACCTCACCTCTTAAGAGACAAATAAATCAACTAAGCAAATCGAAGAAAGACTGAAAATGTAATTTTGAAATAACAAGGCATAGAAAGGGTTTAAAAGAGTTAAATTTGGCAAAGTTAAAATTCCCCCAAATTCAAATGAGCAGTGATTGAGCCCTTTAATATCCACATAATTATTTGATAATATTTTTAGTATAAAAAAATGCTTATTAATATGGATATAACGAGGTCTGGATACAATATGTTGTTCAAATCTGTCCAGATATGAAAGCTTTTGAATCTTTAAGAGTACACAGCTAACTTTATAGCATGGAGTTGTGCTCACCAGAGATGTGGTCCTCTTATCTCGTAGAAAAAGTCTCTTCTCAAAGGACTCAGTGAGCTCGGGGATGGTGCCGAAGCGGATCTCCTGTAGAGCCGACTTTCCTCTGCTGTTGTCGTCTGAAGAGGCGCGCCGTGCTCTCTGGTGGGACCGGACCTCTCCCTTCTCCTCCTTGCTTTTTATGTGGCTCGGGGTGGGGGCCATAGCAGCTGCATGGAGCCTGTTCAACTTCATGGCATCTAGTTGTGACTGTGGATCACACGGTATAAGGGATGATAAAAACAGTTATTCAAACTCAGGTAATAGAGAAACCCTAACGCGTAAAACTGTGCAGAGCATTAAAGTAATCATACGACCGTGCTGTGAAAGGGGGTTAATCACTTCTAATATTCTTAAGTCATTTGTTTGTCTTTACTCCAGCCACATAGTTGATCATTAACACAACAGCAGTAATCACGTAATCACACTTTACCCCAAGGAAATGTGGGCCCCATGAAAGATATCACATCGGACCCCACCACCACTGCCCACACAGACTCTGCACAACTATATAACCACACATCTGTTATTTTAAAGTTAAAAAAGAGGCTGCCTGCATGTTACTTTTTGCAACAAAAGCAAGAAAAGACAAATAAACATGTACGTTTTATTAGATTGAAGAAGGTCTTCTTTTATGGCGATGGGTTAATAATTTGATATGTAATGAATAATAACTATTTTAATACTTTCAGGCCCTCAGAATCATCCTAACTTGTCTCCCTCATTTAGCGCTCAGACCTCATATGTTTCAAAACACATACTGTACATTGAGGCCTCTTATGGGCTTAAAAAACGAGAAAAAGAATCATTACATTTCTTTGACTATTCATTTATGATTGAATCTGCAGCAGTGGCCTACACCAATGAAAGTGTTTGGATGCTTATGCACTGTTGTGACGGTGAGGTTCTGTGTTCGTTTAACAGGGACATTACGATCATTGCCTCATTATGTAAAATACAAAGTATGCCATGCAAACAGGTTTCAAGCCGTGGCTAATTTGCAACCCTCGTCCCTGGCGAGGCTTTTAGAATTCAAACAGAAGCATTAGACTGAAATGAGTACAGAAACAGTGATGCTATACAGATGCAGACATTATAATGTAATACAAATAAGACACTAAAACAAGTAACAACAGTTAAATATGGATTATAAGAGGAAACTTCAGTTTCAGCCACTGTTTTCCTGTCTCTTAAAAACCTTGAACTCTGTCAGTTACTGTTAATAAAATTAGTTTAATCCTGGAAATATGCACACATGATATGTCTGTTTGCAGGCTTTCTCTACTCGTAATGGGATGAGCCGGTTCTGGCCCCTTTGTGCTGCAGCGGAGCAGCTGCTTTACAGAGCTGACACTAAAGAACATGATATCTTTTTGAGTCAATCACAGTTTAAAAAAGGCAAACTACTTTTTGGTGACCAGGTAATGTAACGGGGGCATTACACCATGACTAATGACACAGAGTACACTGACAAGCCTGATAATAAGGGCTGTGCAACATGCTGGAAAAAAATGTACAGAAACACACAGGTGATCTTTTTATTTATTCAATGTGAATCTCTTTTTACTGATTAGAGGTTAAAGAGTTGCATTTTTATTTCACTTAGATATTATTTGAAAAAATTAAAAAAGGGTAAAGAGGTGAAGCTGCACTCTGAATTTCATATTAAGTATCATTTAAAAATCATCCAACCAACAGGCAGAACATTGTGTGTTAAACAGCTTTTTGTTTTTCATTGTACACTGAGAATACCAGTGGACATATATGAACATTAAATTGTAAATAGAATTGCTCATTTATTTTAAATTGTGATTAAAACACAAACAGTACAGATGTATAACAATATAATCTACAATACTTTTCATTTTTAAGTTTACTGCATACATACAATTGTTATTTTGGCCCCTTTTGGCTTCCATACTAAGAACTGTGTTATTAAATATAAGGCTATATATAATAAACTACAGCAATTAAGTAACACTTTTTAAAAAAATGGGCCACTCACAAGAGAGACAATACAGAAGAGGTAGATATATCCTGACTTAGTTTAAGTATACTTCACGAGAAAATGCATCCTACATTTCCCACAATGCAATATGGGGGCATTTTTTTGGTTTGATCCTCCCTTCCTATCACACTTACACCTCTTTCCTCACATTGTACTGTAGATTTTGTCCTCGCTATAACTAGACTCAACACACTCAGCCTCTTGGTGATCTTATAAATGTGTACTATAAGACCTAATGGTTTGAGATAAGTTGTGTAATCCATCTGCGTTTATTAAGTGACTGCATAACAGTTTGTTTATCTGCTTATGGATTCATATATGGACTGTTTGGCTCGTCTTACCTCTGGATCAAATGCTCACGTTGAACACTCATAATGAAAAAAAATACATTTTGTGCAGAGCTTTTTGCCCTCATGGTGCAGTTTGGCACCACCTAGAGGCCAATCTCTATGAGCACATGCTGTTACATCTTTTAGTAGCTGCTTTTTGTTTCATAATGTCTGACAGTTCCAACCACAAACTCTCCTTTGGTTCCCAGAGAAAAAGATAACAAAGTGAAACAGTGATGAGTCACAGTGATGCTTTAATGGGATTAAACATTTCAAAAGAACAAAGTCTTGAGTTATCCCTCAACCTGTCCATCAAAGAACTTGTAGGGTATATGTGTACATCTTGGTAAACGTTCACATTGTTGGCTCGTTGTTGAGCAGTGTGTATCTTCTATATGAAAAGCTGCTTCTGTGTAACTGTCTTTGACCTCTGAGCTCCCTGTGACAGGAGACGAGTGAGTCTGTGAGTCAGGTCCCTTATGGCTGAGTAAAGCAGCACACTGTCCACAAGAGAGAGTGAACAGACTGTATGTGGAAGAGCCTGTAAAAGTCCATCACTAAAGAAACTACATTTTCTTTGTTTAAAGAACACGATTCCCTGCATTATTAGCAGCAGAAATCTGGTCTGCATTTTATTTGAAAACTTTCTTAAACATTGGAAAAGAGCAACACTGTTAGGTTGGATAAGTTCTTGTTTTTTTTGTTATTTTTAAAGATTTATTTTTTGAGCCTGAGATAGGACAGAGGATACAGCCGGAAATCAGGGAGAGAGAGAGCGGCTAATAACATGCTGGAAAGCCACGGTGGGACTCGAGCCTGGGCCGTCCACTTGGAGGACCACAACCTCCATACAGGGGGCGCACGCACTTACCACTGTGCTACCAGCGCCCTAAGTTCTTGTTTTTTATGTTGGAATTTTGCGTGATATAAAACAGAACATGAAATTGAATAAACTCATGTTTCCACAAGTTTCACCGCTATATTAGAAGTTTTAATCACCATAATAAACTGTGAGCTGCAGGAGCGTCACATATTTGTGTGCATCAGCACACCTTTATGCCCTGCATAGTACTCATACCAATGTTTCAACTTTCCATGTCTGCAGAGGGAATACATACAATACTCATCTGCCATATATAAAATAATTGTATCTTTAACCTGAATGCACACATTTTGTTTTCATATCTTCCATGCCAACAAAATGCAGTGGGACCAATGGAAGATATTTTTTTTAATGTGCCTTTAAAGTTATGGTATAAACAGTATAAAGTTACTCTTCACTCTGTGGTCAGGTATTACTTTCTCAAAATAATGTTGGAAAATAGAAAAACCTTTTTTTTTTTTACTATTTACTATGAGGATTGGTGTGCAGCTATTTCCATGATAGATGGTCTTGTATTATTATTTTTAACCCTAAAGGTCTACCCTGATGATGTTTGAGATGGCTGTGGACTACATCGATTATTTGTTTAACTGACGTGCATTTAAGAAGTCTATTCACTCTGGGCTGAAGCACAAATCATCTCTGAGAAATCATTAAAGGTTTCTATGAAAGTCTGAGCGCAGAGTCACATGCATACATTAAACTCTGCTGGTCTTACCACAGTCGGCAGTGAGGCTCTCCGGTCACCTTGTGTTTTTGCAGGTCTTCTGAAGCTGCGTTTTCTCTCTCTGGAGTGTCCGGTCTCTGAACCGTGACCCCAGTAACTGCTCATCCATTTAGTGAAGTTCCCATCATCGTCCTCATCATTGTCCATGATGATAGCAGGCAGGAGCCTGAGAGACATGCTGGAGCTGTGCAGGGAGCCTCTCGCTGCAGCAGATAATAGTGTAAGTCCGGCTGAGTGACACAGAGTGCAGAGACAACACTGAGCTGACCTACTAATTCTCTGACTGACTGCCTGCTCTACTACACAACTCTGTCCCACAAGGCAGAGGTAACTTACTCCAATTAGAGCCCTCTGCAGGCTCAAGCACCGCTGCTGTAGTCCTGTTATTCTTGGATCACCCAAAAATAAACTGCACTGCTTTTACTCAGGTCTTCAAATAAGTGAATCCCCTGTAATCGAGTTATAGTGGATGGATTGAGTAAAGATGGAGGTGATGGGAGTAAACAGGGAGGCAGAGAGGAGCGGGTAGTATTTTGGCACGGGTTGACCGCTGCTTTTAATCTTTCCATTACAGTCATGGGCCTGAGGGTAGACAACTGAAACTCCAATTTCCCCATACTTTCCACTCGCTGAGTACATCAAACCTGTCAATAATTATGGAGTGCAGGGCGCCCTGTGTTACACTGAGAGCCCGGGGCCTGTGTGATACAGGACACAGAGGGAGCATATCTATGCATACTACTACTTCATCATATTTTCTTCTTTGCAGGATGTTGTGTTTATCGTTCATGGTAAAATCCTGTTATGAGAGTTTGTGCACAATTCAGCAGCTGGGAAAACAACATCTGTAAAAGTTGGAAGCAAAAAGAGAAGAAAGCCCATTACACATCAAGTTTCATTGGACAGTGAGAGAAACCAAAGCACAAATAACAATGCAGTCAACGATCACAGTTTAAATTTTTCAACAAACAGATAATATAAGAGATTTTTTATTCTACTCTTTCAAGAGATTAAAAAGAGGACATTTCATCACCAATAATAGAAATGTGAGATGCTGTAAATTCATAGAAGACCGATTGACAAGTCTGCAGAGTGCTCTGAAAATATCATAAAAATAACAAGCAATCTAAACATTTAAAAACAGTTTTCTTTTTGTTTGTTTTTGAGCTTTCTTAAACTGATATTTAAGTAGACCTGAACAGATGCCATCAATTCCTAGTGGAGTCCATTACTAATATTAGCTACGCTCTGACATTTCAAAGCAGGCTTATCCAATCAAAATTACATCCTGTAATATTGTTCATTTATGCAATTTGTTTTGCAAGTCAATGATACATCAACTACAACGTTTTAAGGAATGTATTTGGAATAAAATAAGATTTGAACATGGACAAAATCTGAGAGGATCAATGTGTTATTAACTATCTGCAACCCGTGACACTCAGGAGGCCTAATCCTGCCGGGCAATGTTATGAAACATTGATGGTGCTGTAACATCAGATAATGACTGAAAGCAGATTACTGTAAGTCTGTTTTCCAAAGATGGAAGCCAATTTACACAATACGATTGACAAACAATCCAAACGAAATTAACTCAATAAATTCTAATTTATAGAGCATTATGAAGTTCACGTTTTACAGATCGGGAAGGATTTGTCAAACTGACACGTCTTTAAATTCTTTATTATTGGAAAAAAATGTGGATTTAAATTGTAGACGCTCATAGAAATATATCTTAAACCTTTCAGAAAACGACAAAGCAGCCTTAGGAATTCTTCAAGCAGCTCATGATTTTTGAAAAAAAGGAAACTGACATAAGATGTACATTGTTAAAACTCCTGTGAAGGATCTTTAGTTTAAACACATTTTAATGAATACAGATGCCTCTTAATGACCTTAACATAGCAAAGGAGACCATCTGTTACAAGATTGATTATTTTTATGAAGTTATTTGTAATTTCTGAAACCTTTGCAGGAATAATATCACGCTGCAGAAACAGATATTATTTACATTTTCCACAGCAGATATTCACCGTGAGTGATTCATCTGACAGTTAAAATAAAGTAAGAGGATCAGCAAAGAAAGAGAGGTAAAGCTTTGTCCAAGGAGGCGTCAAAATCAACAAAACCAAAAGTTATGGGTGCCGATAGCCAGAGCAGTGATCCTCAACTGATGTGGGTCGCAGAAACGTTTTCAGTGGGTCGTGAATGTGTTCATGGAAACAAATGGTGTCAAAAAGTCTACAAAGCGCTTTTAAAACATATTTGCTGGGGCGTGGGTGGCCTAGTGGTTAGTTTGCGCACCCCATGTACAGAGGATGTAGTCCTCGAAGCAGGCGCCCCGGGTTCAAATCCAACCTGTGGCTCCTTTCCAGCACATCATTCCTATCTCTCTCTCCATCCTTGATTTCCAACTCTATCCACTGTCCTGTCTCCAAAATAAAAACATTAAAAGCCCCAAATGAATCTTTAGAAAAACAACAATGTTTTGATTCACTTGTGCTGTCAGAGGGCCAAACTGTACAGTTTTTCATTTCATAAACCTTGTTGATTGAAAAAAATATTTGAAATTTGGGTCGCAATTTATATTTTTAAGGAGTTGGTGGTCCTGAGGCTAGACCAGTTGAGAACCACTGGCCTAGCGGTTAGGTCACCCCCCATGTACGGCTGCTATAGTCCCTCCAAGTGAGTGGCCCAAATTCAAGTTCATCCTGCAGCTCCTTTCCTGCATGTCATTCCCCTTTCTCCTTTCTCTCCGCCCATCACCCCCCTCCTCTTCTGTGTTTGTGGTTTGGAAACAGGACTAATCAGCCAGAGGAAAAAAAGATCCTCAATAAACTTCTGTAGGATCTGTAACTCACAAGTTAATCTGATTAAATGATCTCACTGGAACAATTTGGTGCATTTAAGTAGTTGATCTGCAAAGATTAAAATTTTTAAAGTACCTGCTCCGCTCATCTAAACAATTCTAAAGGAGCATAACCACATCACAGGTTTCCAAACAATTACTAGCAGCGACTAACACTAATCCAGGCTGTGCTAACAATAGCAGACATGTTTTCAAAGAATAACAGACACGAGAGTCAGGAATAACAAGAAGATCAGACAACCTTAATGTAACCACTTTCAGAGCACTTTCCACCTTTGTTAAAACAACAACATCAGCTGCACGCTCGCTGAAGAGACAAACATCACATGCAAGGTTATTGTGTGTCATCATGTGTTGTGGACTAGTGGCAAAATTGATTTTAAGGCTTTTCAAAACAAGCTACAGTGCCAGACCTTTATGTTTGAGGCAGCGTATGTTTTAAGTTCAGAACCAGGACACAACAAAATGTACACAGGTTTAATCAAACTATCAATTTGATAAAAGTGCTGAATCAACATGTGGAATTTAAACATTCCTCTTTACTGTTAAAGAGAAGACATAACACAAACTAGGAGGCAATTATGAGCACAAAATAATGTATCTAATAAAAATACACTTTGACTGATGTTTTACATTTTATCTTCTTTTCATTTAAATTATAAATAGAAAATGTGTATTTAACATTTTACTTCATTTTGAATGAATGATTGTGTAGGGTGGAAATAGTAATTAATCGATCCAAAAATAGAAAAACATAACTGTCCATTAAGGGTGCATGTTGTTGTGAGGACAGGCAGTTTGATTACACAGGTTGACCTCTAACCAGCTGCATATAGTTGACTTAAAGAACGGCTCAGTGCTGGTTCTCATTGTTTGAGGACAGATGGCCTTGGGCTCAAATTGAGTGTTCGGGCTCCAGCAGTGCCCGAACAGACGGGCAGAGGGGAGGCTGAACCTGGCAATGACACAAAAAAACACTCAAACTCATAATTTTAACTCACATTGATCAGAATAACAAGTTGAGTGTTGATGCTGGAGCTGAAAAACTTTTGACATTTGCAACTAATTAACCTCCACTATTACAACAGTATGCACAACATTAAGTCAGCATTTCCCTCTGGGTTTTAAAAAATGTATCCATACAACATTTTCAATTCAAGTGCATCTTCCTTTTCCTTAGTATTACTTCCAGCATCATTTCTACAGCTCGGAAGACTTTCTATGTTCTTCCTCTACATAAAGGTGGTTGCAGCCCTGATTTGAATAATTATCATACAGTTTCAAATGGACCATGTCTTGCTAAAATACTGGAGTCAATTGTCAATGACCGGTAAAAATAATTTTAATTAACACACTCCACTGGTGGTCAGGACCCCTGGGGGGTCTCGAGCCACCAAGAAGGGGGTCATGAGAAGCCTTCCAAAATAAACCAATAACAAAATTAAATTGTATATTTTAAACCTTGTTGTAAAAAATATAAATAGTTAAACTAAATATTATGATATTTCGCTTGTTGCTACATTCTGAACTAGTTTTCTGAGGATTTAAATAAAGCGTTTAAAAAAGGTAAGTTGTGAGGTAATCAGCAACACTGGCCCCTGGTGGACAGAACTATTTTGATATCTTTGTTTTAAATCTCAAAATAATTTTGTCCTTTTAGTAGAAGTTTCCTTAGAATAATTTCAAGATTTTCTTTTGCTTTCCTTTATGATCTCAATTTGTATATAAAAAGCTTGCTGCAAAAAAAAGAGTATATGGTGGTAGTTTTTCCAGGATGTTCCAATAGGAGCCTTTTTATGCCCTAATATCTCTTTCCAAGGACAGACCTCAAATGCAAACAATTATCATTCCAGTAAATGATAAAGATGTTGGATGTGAATAAACATTTATCTATTGCCTATTTGCCTACCCTGTTGTTTGGTGGGGGTGATGGTGTTGTTGAATGTTCTAAATTGCTGAAAAAACAAAGGATAGCTTGTTATAATGTGTGCTGATCTCAACAATACAAAAAATATATAAGTGACCGTCTAATTTATTTATTTTCTAAACATGAAAACAGGATTATTGACAGGGGAAACCCAATTGCTCAACCTTATAAAACAGTAAAAGCAAAGGGTCTTAATTAGATTAGAAATTAGAAATTAGAAATATTATTTTTAACCGCCCAATACCTGACTGTAACTGTTTTATTTAATTACTGACTTATCACTGTAGTTATTTCAAGCTTTTAGATTATTTTAGTGTATATATTTTATTGTTCTTATTGCTCTTTTATTGATTTTATTTTCTGTAGTAGCTTTATCTCTGTAGTAGCTTTATTTCTCGTTGTTTATCATTTATGTATGTTTTCTCGGCATCATTGTAAATGAGGGTCACCCTCAATGATCTCTCCGAGAACTTAAATAAAGGTTGATGATAATTAACAGCAGGATAAAATAAAGATTTAAGCAATACATTTACAAGGCAACCATAGTACATTTTATTCTATTTTATTTAATTTTGCTTTTCTTTTGAGAACGGATTAGAATAATCATCATGTACATATTTGAGTATTAAGCTGTTCTGATATGTTTGGACTACAATTAACCACTTTTGTACTACAACTACACACAGCCCCGTCGCAGTGTTTTCCCATGATGCATCGGTGCGACCTCGCTAAGCACGGGAAGAAGTAGCGGGGCTCTCTCACGCTGCTGCCTGGCTAACTAACGCTCCCTCGTACATCATGGCTGCTTCAAAGCCAGTCGAGCCTCAGTCCGGGACAGGACTACCCCGCTGGCAGCTGGCCCTGCTAGTCGGGACCCCCATAGTGCTCGGGGTGGGGGCGGTTTACCTGTGGAACCGCCGCAGGACGAAGGACAGGAAAGGGACCGGGGAGAGGAAAACACCTGAAGGCAGCGCCAGCCCGGTTCAGGGCCAGGACGGCGCAGCTAGAGCCAACCGGGAGCAGGAGAACATGGTACCGTTACCGTAACCTAGAGACCCCTCTTTCTTCTGCTGCTGACCTGAAACCAGCCACCTTAACACGGGTTGTCTTGTTGCAATCAGAAGATATATTTTATTAATTTAAACTCTGTCAATGCCGTAAACCGTAGTCAAGGACAACCGCCGTTTCAGTGAGTGACAGCTAGGCCGAGAGCAGATTAGCCCCAGGTAACTGTTAGCTAGCTCTCTCGTTAGCCAGAGAAACTAAGTGGCTTGTGGGCTAACTCGGCTTGTTGATAATCTACAGTGAGTTGATATTTCTCTGAGACAAAGGTGTGAACAACATGAACACATGCGTGGTAATGTCGCAGCCTGTAGCACTTCATGCGAGCTAACGTTATCAGCCGAGTGGGGGGCGGGGACGGCTGTCATTTGATTGAGAAACAAGGCAAGAGGTGGAGGATAAAACAGGTGTCTGTCACCTCATTCTTCAAGTACTGCGCATGCGTAATGTGCAATTAGACTTAGACTGTCATTCAAACTTGTACTTTACAGTGCAGATAAGCATTTATCTGCATTTATCATTTAGCTCGTTGTAGTGCAGGATAAAAACAGCAGCAAGTATTCACATAGAAAAATAAGGTGCAGATATAAATAGATATAAAAAGAAAAGCTATGTATAAAATTACGATACAGATAAATATATTGCACGTTTGTGATGTGTGTTATATTGTATTTTACAGTCCAGTGAGATGGTCCTGTGTGGGGGTTTGAGGGAATGGAGGGATTATTTTTTTGTGTTCAAAAGTCTTGTGGCCTGTGGGAAGAAGCTGTTACAGAACCTGGAAGTTCTGCTTCGGAGGCTGCAGAACCTGTTTCCAGAGTCCAGCAGCGAAAACAGCCCTTGGTGGGGGGTGGGAGGTGTCTCTGCTGATTTTCTGAGCCCTGCCTGCCTTAACTGCCTGGCCTGTGAAGCTAACTTTAACAATCTTTACTCTCGCATAGTTAAAATACAGTGAAGATACCATAAAGTTGTATATAATGTTGCGATATGCATATTGTTATTAATTAAATTAAAGCGACTGATGTACAACAATAAAAAATATTTAGAGTTGTGCAATTAATCGCAATTTTATCGGTATCAGCCTTCGCAATAAACACATTGCAAAATTCTGATTTTATTGGAATAAATAAAAAACACTTGATGAGAATACACACCAAGCATGTGTGTATTTTACCTGTTGGATCTAGGCCTGGATATAATTTCCATGCTTTCTCACCATTTTGGTGCAGTCAGAATGACTATACCTTATACTAAGGTATAAACATGAAGAACAGCAGAAAGATAATTAAACTGCTTTATAGCTAATATTAACTCTTTATTTTTTACTTGAATGAGAAATGCCTCCTCTGCTGGGATTATTTAAGCTTGACAAACCTTTACTGTTTTTGTCGACATGCATTTAACATAGCAGTCTTTACTGTTAAATCATTGCCGCTGTGAGTTATGGTTTCTTAACTCTCCTGCTTTGTAATTTTGATGGCATTAAATCCTCAGTACACCCTTTCGGTTAACTAAAGGGTTAACTACTAACTAACTAAAATCCTATTACAGTGTAGGATGCTGAAAGGATACCTAATTATGTGGAAAACAGTCTTTGGGCTCTTCAAGCCTTAAGCCAGTCCGATGAATCCACCGGGGGATAATTTAATCAATAAATGTCTTTCTTTACTCACCCTCATTTAGAGCCCCCTGGATCGGGCCCAAGGAGCGAAAAACAAGGGTAACAAATACTTCAAGGCTGGAAAATATGATAACGCCATCCAGTGCTACACAGAGGCCATTGCTCTCTGCCCGACAGAGCAAAAGACGGATTTATCAACATTTTACCAGAACAGAGCCGCAGCCTACGAACAGTTGGTGGGTAACACTTTCTTTTAATCTCTGCAGAGAATAATGTCATATGAAAGACCTACATGGTGTGCAGTACTTACAAAAATATGATACACTTTGAGATTTGTCCAAGAAAGTGAATTTCTCAATATAATATGCAAGCTGTTATGTAATGACAGCATACTCTCTGACTGGTGTTGATTTCCCCCAGAAACTAGCATTATTCATTGACTATTTGTAGTGTAGTGTAGTGCAAGTGTGTGTCCACTTTCTATACTTTTTAAAATATTATTGTTGTAAAATGCTCTTTACAAATAGCAGGATCTTTATTTTTTTGTAGTATGTGTCTCGTCATACCATTATACATGAAGCATTGTGGTTCTGCAGAGGTGTCCTGACCTATAAATCACTTATTCCACATAAAATGTAAACTTGTTGTTGGTACATACATATCCCATGAGAGACCTAATAGTTTTTCCAAAAGCGCATTAATAGTTTTGATGCTTGTAGAGTGAAAGCCTCCCAGGTTTTTCCTCCTTCTCTTCAGTGATCTAAGAGTATGCTTTATATGGATTTAAAAATACATTAGTGATGAGATTGTAAAATATTTTATCATAGATAGCAATAAAAATAACACTTGATAAGTCAAGGTCTAATTTCCTTAATTGATATTTTCATGAACAGAAAGACTTGTGCATATCCTCAACATTTGTGAATTGATAAAACCTGATTAGTGCACCAATGACAGTCCTATTGATTGATTCTTTTTTTGTTTGTCATTCTGTTATGTAGAAAGAGATAGTTTGGTGTTTTTCATTAAAAGGATGTGTCATATCTGTGATGCTATGAAAATAGCTCTTAGTCTTTACAAAATATAAGTATCACAGTGGTTCCAGTATGTGTTTAAGCTGTTTGAAGAATATAGAGTATAGTTCGATTACTACTAGAACGACTTGATTTGGATACATTTTGGCCAGAGTACGTATCTTCCCTTGCTTGGTGCTTCTCACAATTTAAAGCCAGAAGAGGTGGCATTACTTTGCAGAAAACACTGGTTCCTACTTTCTGTCAATGTTTCTCAGCGTGTGCGCAAATGATCAACTTTCTCCAACACGTTTACTTAGAGTTAACTCAACTCCATGAGTTATTCTTCATTTCACGTGTAAAATGTTTGTTGTATTTGGACTTTCAGACTTGTTTTATCTTTTAATAAAATCTTTTGAGTTGTTAATTTGCTCGTTAGGCTGCAGTTTTATGCGGGTAAGGTGTTTGTATTATGAAAGATGCTCTTCTGTTTTTTATTTTATTTTTATTTTTAGTGCAAAATCCATTATCACTGCAAAAAAGTCTTATTTAAACCTTAAACCATACACATCTGTGTCTATTATGACTTTAAGCCTTCTTTGGGTAGTGGACTCCTGGACACAGAGCTATTTTGGGAGATAACCATCCTGTCTCTTTGATTTCAGATGAAATGGACAGAAGTGGTGCAGGACTGCTCTCAGGCGGTGGAGCTGAATCCACGCTACATCAAGGCTCTCTTCAGGAGGGCCAAAGCTCTGGAAAAACTGGACAACAAGAAGGAGTGCCTAGAGGGTGAGACAATCTCCTTTAACTGAAATCTAATCTTACAAATTTTGACTTTAATTAACAGTCATTTTCGTTCTCTTCCAGATGTCACAGCCGTTTGTATTCTTGAGGCCTTCCAGAACCAACAGAGCATGCTGCTGGCCGACAAGGTGCTGAAACAGCTGGGGAAAGAGAAGGCCAAAGATAAATACAAGGTACTTGCCCACTTTTAGACACATCTTCTTCCACTGTTATTTCTCTAAATTGCAATAGGAAACTTATCTTTAACCCCCTCTTCTGTAGAACCGTGAGCCGATGATGCCGTCTCCTCAGTTCATCAAATCCTACTTCAGCTCCTTCACCGATGACATCATCTCGCAGCCACTGCAGAAAGGGGAGAAGAAAGACGAAGATAAGGACAAGGAAGGCGAGGCAGCTGATGTCACTGAGAGGTTAGATGATGTTTATTTAGTATGTGTTTACTGTTTAACAGACTCAGTTTACTCAGACGTCTGGTACACTAACAATGCTACTGTTCCACTTTCATTTCTTTACTTTCATTTTCATGTCTGACTCGGAGCACGAGGTGTGCTGTTAAAAGTAGGACAGCTGGAATGTGTAGCTGATAGAAAATCTTTTAGCAGCTATGAGGAACTTACATTTTGTGTTGATTGTGCTCACTTCCATAAAACAATGCAGTATGTTTTGTCTTTCAGATGATCCTTCTCTTTAGAAGTGTTGATTTTTCTGTAAAGAAATATCTTCACCTTTTTCCCTTAGGTGGTTAACCTGCTTCTCACTGTCAAACTTTACCTTTAAAAATGTCAATAATGGCCCTTTAAGTCAATATGTTGTGAATTGTTTTGTCAGAATCCAACCTGGTGACGTTCATAATAGCTGTATTAATATATTCACTCTCTCCATTATGGTCAGTGTTCAGTATTACATTTAAACTCTCACTCCTCCTTAAACTACTCACAGTAGGTTTAAGCCCCAAAAAAATCATTTGTGTTTAATATTGAAGATTTTATGTAAAATTTCTGAGTAGAAGCATTTTTTAATTCCAAACCAGTGTAGTGCTGGGGAATATCCATTAACTTAACCATTAGACAGTTTTAGGTCAAAGTCAAACTCTTCTTTGCTTGACCTTTGTATGAAACTCTCCTCTGGATCATCTTTTTTTTTGTAACTCTGTTTAAAAACGTCATCCCTCTCCCACTTCAGAGCACTGTATTATCACCTGGTAGATTTTCACTTTCCCTGATCTGTGTCTTCCCCTCTCTTTAGCTCTGGGTACCTGAAGGCGAAGCAGTACATGGAGGAGGAAAACTACGACAAAATTATCAGTGAATGCACCAAGGAGATCGAGTCAGGAGGTCGATACACGGCTGAGGCTCTGCTCCTGCGAGCCACCTTCTACCTGCTGATCGGTAACGCCACGGCTGCTCAGCCAGACCTGGACCGGGTTATCAACATGCATGACGCCAATGTGAAGGTACAGATTTGTCATTTGTTTCTTAGTTTTTAAGTTTTGAACATAGGCTTTTATAAAACTGTATTCCCTTTTTATTATTTCATTAAGTTTTTTATTGACATCTTATTGTGTTATTGTTGCACTTTTTAGTCATAAAGTGATTCTGTTTATCACTTTTGGCTGTATGTGTGTATGGAGGAATATATATTTTTAAATACTTAAGTTATTTGTTAATCCTGTTTTCAGTCAGGTTTAACAAGTAACTGGGCTATTCCAATACTGATTCACTTATTAAGAGAGACTAGGGGAGACCAAAAACGTATTTTTAACTTTTAGTAGTCTGTGCTATTGTAACTGAGTGATTGTAAAGCACGCGGACCGATCCGAGTACGCGAGGAACAGAAGTGCTTTAATCTGTGTTCCCACACGGACCGCAAAGCGGAAGCACACTGACACCTTTTAGTTTATGAAGGCAACAGTTTTTGAATGCCCTTTGAGCACATAATAAACCTAATCACATCTGGGACAGTTTCATCACAGAACTATTAATATTTCCCTCTGTCGATATAAGAACTTCAACGGCATTTGTTATGGCTTTGGCCCGTTCAGAATTACTAGTAAAAGGCTGTCTGTTGGGGAGGGAGGGGGTTCATTCTGTCATGCTGCAGGTTATGCTCCCACACAGACGTGTCTCCCCTTTCACGCAGCAGCGCTGCTGGAGCAGGATCATCGCTGAAAATGAAAAGGAAAACGAAACTTAAGAGCTAGTCCGTAAAAAGAACTCCATCCCGGTTATATGCAACTGTCCAAACCAACAGGACTCGAGGAACTAGTAATCTGCACAGTTTATGTTTGAACTTTTTTACAATTTACTAACTAAAAGTTGTGTCCCATATCCGCGGCCGCAGCCTTCCTTCACAAGAGGAAGGCTGACTAGCTCTTAAATTTAGTTTTGATTTTCAGCGATGATCCCGCTCCAACAGTGCTGCCCGGTGAAAATAACCTGCAGCATGATCGAATGAACCCCCTCCCTCCCCAACAGACAGACTTTTACTAGTAATTCTAAACGGGCCAAAGCCATAACAAATGCCGTTGAAGTTCTTATATCAACAGAGGGAAATATTAATAGTTCTGAGATGAAACTATACTGTCACAGATGTGATTAGGTTTATTATGTGCTCAAAGGGCATTCAAAAAACTGGTGCCTTCATAAACTAAAAGGTGTCAGTGTAATTAAGAAGAAATATTTTTACATATAGGCTATATTAATTACTTCATTTCATTCTAAAATGCTTTATTTCATTCATATCTTTTATTTATTGGAGACTCTTTTGGTTGAAGGATGCAGCATAAGTTTATTTTTAATTTAAAATGTTATTAAAAAGTAACCTGAGCAGGTGTACAAGTCTGAACTGTCGATGCTGCACTTAGCCCAATGTGTAAAAGGGAAATTCTAAGTGTTCCTAATAAAGAAAAAAAAAATTGCATCAGGTCCCTTTACTGTACCGAACCGAAGCTTCAAAACTTGGAACCGTACCGAACCAAAATTTTTGTGTACCGTTACACCCCTAATTCAAAGTAATCCATACAAGTGTCCTGTAAAAAAAAGAGGAGAAGAAGGTTGAGGTTTTTTTTAAATTGTTTTTTGGGAAAACTGATGCAGTCTTGTCCACCGTTGCTCTGAAAAGATGGCCTCTCAAACTGCGTCTAAACACAATTTCTAAGTATCATGCCTCAATTACTGTTTAATGTTTTTTTTATTGCATAAGAAGAGTGAATCAGTCTTGCCTTCAGAGGATCACATTTTCACACTTAGTGTATGTGTCAACCAAGATGTCTCTCGAACAGGACTGGATTGTCTTCAGTCTGACACCCTCTCTCTCTGTTCTGTCTACTTCTTTCAGCTACGAGCCAACGCTTTGATCAAGCGTGGAAGCATGTACATGCAGCAGCAGCAGCCACTGCTCTCCACACAAGACTTCAACATGGCAGCTGAGATCGACACGCGTAACCCTGACGTCTATCACCACAGGGGTCAGGTATGACAGTTGTATAACCGACTGGCTGTCGATGGACAAAAACCTGCTTTATGTCTGACTCAGCTTACTGCTCATCAGTAAGTGCCAGTAAGAAATTTCTGAAATCTGTGTTTCCCCTCAGCTGAAAATCCTGCTGGACCAGGTGGATGAGGCTGTGGGAGACTTTGATGAGTGCATCCTGCTGCGGCCAGACTCTGCTCTGGCTCAGGCACAGAAATGCTTTGCTCTTGTAAGTAATCAAAGGAAGATTTGTTGAAAAGTGTGGTTGCTCTTTACATAACCAATCTTGGTGACTAGTCTAGTTTTTGATTCAGTGGGTGCTATAACTAAAGATTAGCTATTGACTTTCTTCTTCGTGTGATTTCAGTACAGACAAGCATATACTGGAAACAACCCCTCTCAAGTACAGAAAGCCATGGACGGCTTTGAGGACGTTATCAAAAGGTTTCCCAAGTGTGCAGAGGGCTACGCTCTTTACGCTCAGGTACAGAAAATACATTTGATCTCATATAACCGCATAAATCTTCAAATTAGTTCTCAATGGCTCCAGATAATAGTTGTTGATTTTTTTTTGTTTAGTTTAAATGTCAAATAGACATTCTATTTAATGGTCACATGTTGTGCAACACGACTGTTTATTTATGTTTTCAGGCTTTGACTGATCAGCAGCAGTTTGGAAAAGCAGACGAGATGTACGACAAATGTATTGAACTGGAACAAGACAACGCTACCACTTATGTTCACAAAGGGTAAACATCTTTGCCTTTTTTCAGGTGATATTTTAAAAATAGTATGAGATCCATATGTCTGAGCTAAATGTTCAATGTGTGTTCAGTTTGTTACAGCTTCAGTGGAAACAGGACCTTGACTTGGGTCTAGAGCTCATCAGCAAGGCCATCGAAATTGACAACAAATGTGACTTTGCCTACGAAACCATGGGAACCATTGAAGTTCAGAGGTGAGAGCGCCGACTACAATCATTTATAAATACGTAATGAATGTTGTGAAAGTGTTGCAGTTTGATCAGGTTTAGGTACAAAAGGTTCATGGTTTGGTTTAGGAAAGCATATTTACATTTTCACAGTATTTCCAATCAGATTGATACAGGTAGAGTTTTATGTACAGTTACAATAAGTTAATTGTTTAAATGCTCACATTTATAATGTACATAGATCAGTTAAATACATCCAAAAAAAATGCACTGGTAAGCAAGTGCTAGTTGCTTTTTAGTTACTGTGGTCTTGGTAGAGGAGAAGTTTGGAGTTCATTGTAATTCATTCAGACAACCAAAGATGGACCCAAACAGTTTTTGACCTTTCTCTTGCGTATAACTTTGATCAGTTCAGAAAACAATGAAATGTTTACTGAGTGTTCTGTGGATTTCTTCATGTGAAATACCAACAAGGGAATCTTTAGAGCATCAAGCTAAGACCTCATTGAGTAGAAACCTACAGTCCCATACACCTACAAACATATGTGTTCCCATGTGAGGCTTCTCCTGGTAGTGTTTTAATTGTTTCAGAAAAGCATTGCTGTTGCAGGAAATGGTTTGATATTGCATACGAGTTTATTAAAAGTGTGGTGTATTTCATGAGGACATAAGATTACCAGCACTCAAAGAGGTGTGAAAAATCATCAGTATTTGATGACCTGTGAATAAAAACAAGCTGCTTCTTAATACTTGAACACTTGGCATGTGATGACATCTTGAAATAACCGGAGATTTTTTCCTTTCAGGGGCAATCTGGACAAGGCAATAGACATGTTCAACAAGGCCATCAACCTCGCCAAGTCAGAGATGGAGATGGCCCATTTGTACTCGTTATGTGACGCAGCGTACGCCCAGACTGAAGTGGCGAGGAAGTACGGGCTGAAACCCCCAACACTGTAATTCCACCGCCAACTGATCGCCAATCTCCTCACTGCTCAACCTAACTGTGTTCAAAGTGCAACTGTCTATTTGATTTGTAAAAAAAAAAAAAAGAGTATAGGTTATATAAGAGGAAAGAAGAGCCTGAATATAAATAAACAGTGTTAACATCATATTAAAGGGGTTTGTTATCAGAGAAGGAAGGCAGGATTTCTATTAACATGAAGCTGTGATGAAGCTTTGTGGTTGATTTGTCAGGGCGGCAAATTCAACCAGAACATCGTGATCAGAATTAAGAGAAAGATTATGTCATCTATGGAGAGGAAAATACATGACGACCATGTAACACTGTCTAAATGACATGAATAGAAATCGATGTAAGAGAATTGAAACGTGCGCAGTTTGTTGAACCAATTACCGACTTAAAGGCTTTTGTGACACTTTTAAATCTACAGAAAATACTGTGAGAGCTTCATATAGTTCTAATGGACTGTTCACTTGTTAATTTATGCCGACTTAAAGTGGTTTTGTCCAGCTCCTTCCACATTGTAACATACTTTATCAGTTTCAAATGCAAGATAAACAATTATAGTCAAATGTGTAATGTCTGTGTTTGTAATGCTGGAAACGATCCCATTGATGCGGGGAAACGGAGAGGTTAGCTTAGCATCCTGAGAGTTTTTTTTTTTTTAATTATGGGATTGCTTGTTTTCTTTTTTTTACAAACTGTGCAGCATGTTGACTTTATAAATAAATGTAAATGCAATGCTTGTGCTGTCTTGAACACTAGAACAATTCTAAGACTGGGAAACAACTTTGCATTAGAAACCAACTTAATGTCTTTAGTTTTTTCAAATTGTTGTTTTCAAATTACCTCCAGAAGATGTCACAAGGGATAATGATGGTTTAGCTCACTTTAATTCAGAAACAGGATTTGTTTTCTATTTTATTGTCAAATGTTTATTTTTCATGCTACACTTAGTTTCATGTTTTGACAGTTACCCCAGGAAAGTTGTTTCATGTTTTCTCCCCTTTTCAAATTATGTCACAACTCAAGCCTTATTTTTTTAAGACCCTATGCAGCCAGAAGAATCTCTTGGAAAAGTGTAGGATTTTGTTCCCAAGTAGCATCCATGCCATCAAGTGAAAGTCAAATTAGCCACCACTGCTTAATGTTTGTACTTCTGGGGTAGCAGTCATTCATGTAGCAGCAGTAATGGCTGTATTTTGTTGATATTTGGTAATGATATGGAAACGAATCATACATTGAAGATGCAGCTGATGAGAACTACATCTTCAGGAATCAAGCAAGAGTTTACCTTTGAGAAAGTTACGTAACATCATCAGCAGATATTCTGCAGATATCCACTGAGTTTTGGCTTTTTGATAGAAATTATACCTAACACTCTTCATCAACGACATGTATGGTGACCAAAGTGACAGAATATATGAATCCTAATAAAGTTCCTGGAATGAATTTCACATTTTGCATATTTATTGAAGTCTGTGTTACTTAACAGTTTTCATAAACAAAAATCCACTCTGTTAAAGGTTTTGAAAAATAAACCTTAGCATCTGTAAATGAAGATGTTTTGTTGTAAGATTAACAATACAAACAGTGCAAAACATATGAATATGCATGACTTGACTGAGCGTTATCACACAGGTAGCAAGGGGAACTGAAATAAGGGCAAAACTAGTTACTTTATTCATAAAAGGCTATTTACAAAACAAGAAAGGCAAAAACATGTGGAGGAATGATTAAGAGCAATGATGGATTGATATCGACAATTCAAACATAAAAAGACAATGGATTGAAACATTTTGTACTGGAATGAATTAATTACATTTTATTAAACACAATCATACAAACAAACAAACAAACAAACACACACACACACACACAGGCACTCAAACAAAAACAAATAAAGTGAAAATGAGCTGGATCTGAAAGTGTTCAGGACGTTTTTTCCATCTTATAAATGTTATCCTGACCATTATGATACATATAGTATATGGGCTGATGTAGTTATCAGACCGTCTCAGCTGCTCATTGATAAATGACAGCTTTGCGACACCTCTGCCGTGTTGACGGTATCTGACGTGTCTCCGTCAACACAACAATGGCGGATGCCGTGGAGGAAGCTCTTCAGGGCAGCTGGTGAGACTATTTGTTATCCGTATCTGTATTAGAGACCTTTTATCGACTGTCAAACACTTGTTCTACCTTCTTCTGATAAAGTTTGATCTGCAGTAACTAAAGACGAGTTTATTTAGTTAATTTGCTCCGCTGACGGCAGATGCTAGTGTTAAACCAGGTTGGTACCGTTACTGCTAGCCAGCTAATGTTAATTAGCCAAGTTGTTGCTGAAAAACTAGCAGACCGGTCACAAAGATGGACACAGGTTACCTATAAGCATTTGAGAAAGAAGTGGTTAAGTATTTATATTTTCTGCACTTTATTTCTTGCATTGACAAGTTGATAGTCACTGCTAGTTAGCCAGCATGCTAACAATAACTAGCTAGATAGCCGGTGTTCTGTCGGGTTCTGCTTCCCTTTCAAAACATGGCTCCAGTTTCTGTCTCTTGTCATATTAACCCGAAATGTACTATCGTTGCATTATTTAAATTATCCTGAAGTTTCTGACTGGTCTTAAAGCTCGTTGAAGAGTTGAATATGAAGTTAACTGATCTTTAAAAGATTGACTTATCTTTAATGATCATTATTAGTTATGAAATATAGAGTTGAAAACATTTTACTGGATAATATTGTGAAGCCTCCTTGAGTTTTTAGTTTGTATAAAAATAGGATGTAGGCCTATCTAATAATTATTTTACACAAACATCAATAAACATTTGGATTGAAAATGTCAAACAAAAATGTAAATGCTGATTGAATAAACAAGAAGATATAGAGAATAAAATAGAAACAATTAAAACAATGATTGACTAAAAGAGACAGTACAAATATTTAAAACATTATGGAAAAAAAGAATTACAAGAAGGCATTTCGATAAAAATTAGTCTTTGAAAGGGAATTAAAGAAAGTGACTTAAGTGATTTGAGAAGTCATTTAAATAGATATTTATAAAATCACTTACATTTATTGATTCATTTAATTTGAGCCATAAATCATTCACAGATAGATATTACATGATAAAATGTGTAGACTTTAGACTTCAGACTTTATTGACCACAAATAGGCTGTAACAGCTAGGTGTGATTGAAATTGACACAATTACCGATCACTTTCATCCTTGATGGAGTTGTAGATTATTTTCTCAGTTTAGTCGATTTGACAATTTGAATGCCAGAAACTGTTGAAAATAACCATCAGTGCTTTCAAAAGTTCTGCATGATATCCATGAATGTTTAATTTTGTCACAGCCCAAAGATATTCAGTTAAAATGTTTTAGACATTGTAGTTAAACGATTGAAAACTTAAAACTAAATTAAATCATTGCAGCCCCTTTAATGAACTTGTACACTGGCTTACTATGATGTATTAATAACTTTGTGGAATGCATGGAAACAGCTAATGATTACTTTAAAATACAAATGATCATTTGTCTTATATCTGTTGATTTCTTTTTAAAATGTGCTCTGCCGGTGGTTCTACAGGGACCAGGATCTGGCCGAGGCTCTGGACTCGGGCGGCTCTGACATGGAGATGGAGAGAAGCATCATCCAGGTCCAGGAGCAATCAGCCCAACACAGGGCCAAGATGTGGAAGGTGAGACTCACAGGAGTCAGTCCACACATGGTTAAAATTACCTCCTAGTCGAATATAAGAGTTTGACTCATAATGTTTCCATAGTTTAATTTAAATATAAAAGTTGATTATCAGCCATGAAAAGACATTGAGTTTTTATATAATTAGTTGTTCTATAAATAGAGCACACATTCTTTAAAGGTGAGACAGAATGTCGTCATACTGATTAACAGACTGGAAAGACCTGCATCTCTGGCTGGAGTTATGTAAAGACTATAACCTCTTTCTAACACACCCACAGCTAAAAGTTCAGCACACATACATGAAATATGTGGACAATGCAGGCACAAAAGATCACTTTCCTACATTTCTACCGAATAAACTAATTCAGTGTTACAAAAAACTCAGTTTTCTTTTTTTCAAACCATTGCTCTACCCCTTTAGCACATAAAGCATTTATGATCCTGCATTCAAGTCTAATCGGCTACAATAGGACATATTTAAGGGAAATACAAAGCATTTGGTTTTAAGTTATAACTGAAAATGCAGGGTATTAAATTAACACTGTCCAATTTGTAAACAGTATCCAAATGATTTCCCTGTAGATCTAGACACCAACTCAAATGTATTAAACGACTCATTGCTGTGTCCATTCGTTGAAGAGTCCTAATGTAACTCAAAAAGCCAAACATATCAAGCCATACATCTATTTCTCTGAAGATTATATGTTTGTTAGTGTAGCAGCATTTGAGTCACAGATTTCAGATGAGTCCCACATAGTCACGTGCTCCTCATGTGTCTCTTTGTCACTCAGTGCTGCATGTTTATCAGTTTTTCTGTGTGTTGTGTGCGCAGATTGCTTTAAATGTCTCTGGAAAAGGAGACAGTCTGTCACCGTGGGACGGCGTTCTTGATTTACCAGAACAGACCCTCATTCACAACCGCAGTCAACAGCTGATCGGTGAGTAGATTCCTTCACACTATTGTGTGAATAAAACTACAATAAAAAGTATCAAACCAGCACCAAAACATGAGCAGAAACATCAGCCAGCAGCTGTGCAGATTCAGGATGAGATGCCTTCATATAAAAGAACCGCTCATAACTGAACCACACCACAAACTAAGCTAATAGGAACAATAATACAACATGTTTGAGTAAATGAGAAGTGAGAGGTGCATTTCGGTAATGGAAGATATTGTGACAGCACATGTGGATAAAAAGTGTTGTTGTGAAAAGTCTTTTGTCGCTTCAGGAACTTCACAACATTTAAACTGTGAAATGATAATAAATGGAAAAAAAGGCAGTGTGGTTAAAATCTGACCCGGTAATTAAACACTGAATGAAGCAGTTCTTTGTTCAAGGTCTTTTTTTTTTTTTTTTTAAAGCTCTTTGGTGGCATTTGTTCTTTAAGCAGATCTTTGAAATGAGCTTGCTGCAGCTTGTTTATAGATGCTCGTTTTAAAAAACATGCAGAACCAGTAAAAACAGCACATTAAAAGCTTTCATTAAAAAAAAAGCTGACACTCTTCTGCTGAGCTTACAGCACTGTAACTCAGTTATTATGATACTCTATAATCTGCTTAATTTAGTTTACTGCAGTACTTTTAATGACTAAGAAAGAAGTCTGTTGGAAATGTTTTGATGCTCTTTTGGAAGTCTCTGATTAACATAAGTCTTACAGGTAAAACATGAGACTTGGGTTAGCTGATTTTGGAGTTTGCTCTGGAGCTGAAATTAACAAAAAATGAATAAGTATTCTAAGCTTGTGTCGGACAGCCAAACATTTTGTTGTGTCCTCTTAAGAAAACATGACAGAAACATAAACAAACAGCAACACACTTACCCTCTGGTGAGTTTGTTGACAGTTGAGTCCGTGCACTAATAGGCACACTTCTGGAGGCAGCTTGAGGGATTCAGGTGATCCCAGTCTCACAGTAGCTAAAGAGGCTTTAGGATTTCAGTTGATCAAAATACTTTATAAGTCTGCTCTTCTGACAAGTTGACAACAAGTTCTTATTTGTGAATGTCAAACATGGATGTCCATTGTCCTGCTTACACTTCCCACTTTGGTCCCCATGTTTAGACCAGCTGGATGTGTCAGAGGAGGAGAGGAGTGACATGGTGTCTGATGTCGAGTCAGTCATCACTTTCTACTGTAAGTCCCGAAACATTTCGTTCACACCTGAGCTGAGCTGGCCGCACATCCTCAAACCGCTGCTAAGCCTTCAGCTCCCTCGCAGCGACCTCTACAACTGCTTCTACGCTGTCATGAACAAATACATCCCCAGGTGAGCTCTGGAGTTTTAATCATAACCCACTTAAAAAAATCAACCGGAAACTCAAGATTTAGGCTGTAAAGGTGTCACTCATGTTCTTTTTAGGGACTGTGTGCCGAACGGCCGACCCTTTCACCTGTACAGACTCCTGCTGCAGTACCATGAACCAGAGCTCTGCTCTTTCCTGGACACCAAAAAGATCACACCCGACTCCTACGCCATCAACTGGGTATTTGTTTCTTTTCTTTTTTTCCCCTTCACAGCATGCTTTAGATCATTTCTCTGTTTATTTGAAAGTGAATGCATACTGTACAGCACCATGTTTGACTCACTGTATGTTATCGTGTTCATATTCCCTCCACAGCTGGGCAGTCTGTTTTCCAGTAACTGCCTTCCTGATGTGACGCAGGCCTTGTGGGACTTCTACCTTCAGCAGGCGGACCCCTTCCTCATCTTCTTTCTCATGCTCATCATCCTCGTCAATGCCAAGTAAGTGACAGAGGGAAAGCTTTACAGAAGCATGATGATACACAGCCTATATCTACAGTAAGTGATTTGGGCTTTAAAATAAAGGCTGAACTTTTGCTATGTTTGTGCCCAGCGTCCGAGGTTTTTTTTCAGTGAATAAGATCAACAATGATGTATACACTTTCATTCACTTGCTGATTGGGTCTAGTTAGTAATGACAAGTCCTTCCCTGATGTGCCACACAACTTCCTTATGACCCTTTTCCAAAAGTTAACAAAAAACATAATGTTTGACTTGCAGTGGTTAAAAAACATGAATAAGGCACTGCTGATCTTGCTGTTTCTGCTAGCTCCTGTAGTACAATTGAATTATATATTTTTAACCGCTACTGCTGTAAATATGTGCAGGAAAAAATATTTTATTTAAAGTCATTAGTGTGTTTCACGTCGTTATCTGCCTTACATTGGGCTCTGTTGTTTTGGAAGGAAGAACACAATTTTGTTGACACTAGCATGCGCAAGCCTATTGTATGTGAACGGTCGTGTGTGTAAACTGTGTGTTTTTGATGACCGAGATGAACCATGCAATAGTTTCAAATACTCAACTCTACTGAGATTTTAAAAGTATTAGTGCTGACATGGTCTACATGGAGTACCTTTAATGTCAATTTGATTTGTCTTTGAATGATTTTCCCTCAGAGAGACCATCCTTTCACAAGAAGGAGCCAGCAAAGAAGACATCATCAGTAAGTTTGACTTACTGTTCTGATATTTTGTTTATGTGTACTGGTTCATGATAAACGCTGGATCTTAAAACATCTCCTTCTTTGTCACAGAAAATCTTGAAGCGTCTCCTTCTCTTCTGGAGTCCGAGGACATTGAAGATTTGTTCTCTTTGGCTCAGTACTACCAGAGCAAGACCCCTTTGTCCCTCCGAAAGGTAAACTACCATGTTTTGGTTTTTTAAAGATTTATTTTTGGGCTTTTTGTGCCTTTTTAATTGAGAGATAGGACAGTGGATAGAGTTGGAAATCAGGGAGAGAGAGTAGGGAATGACATGCGGGAAAGGATCTCACACTGCGCCACCAGTGCCCCCATATACTACCATGTTCACAGGATTTGTAAACAAAACAAACCTGATTTGAGCAGAGTCAGAAGTGTGATGTGATGGCTGACAAAGAGATGAAGGCAGTTGCAACAACAAACTTATTCTTTATAAGACCTTATTTATGTGTCTGCATTTTGCCGCCCCTGCAGATGAACCAGAATCTGTTTGGTAGCAGCCTGGTGGCTCTGAAAGAAGAAGACACTGACCTGAGTCAAGCTCTGTGTCTCCCCGTGTCTGTGCCTGAAATCCTGCAGGCTAACCAGCTTCAGCAGGTGAGTAACATTCAGGTTATTGTTAGCTGATTGAAACTAAGAAATAGATGATACATCTTTTGTAAGTGAGCCGTGTCAGAAAGACATGAAGATGTCCTCTGATAATGAAATGTTCCTTTAGGACGGCGTGCGTTTCTTTGTGGTGGATTGTCGGCCTGCAGAGCAGTACAACACTGGACACCTCTCCACCGCCTTCCACCTCGACTCTGACCTGGTGAGAGCAAATAATAATCATTCTTTGCTAGATTTGATGGCATATATGACAGCATTGTAGTAATGTGTTTTTGTTTCTTGTAACAGATGCTGCAGAACCCCTCAGAGTTCGCTCTCTCAGTGAAGTCCCTCCTGGAAGCTCAGAAACAGTCCCTGGAGTCCGGCTCCATCGCCAGTGGGGAGCACCTGTGTTTCATGGGCAGTGGGAGGGAGGAGGAGGACATGTACATGAACATGGTGTTGGCACATTTTCTGCAGGTGAGGGACATGAAAGAAAGAGAGGAGAAGGTAGCTGTAAGGAAAACAAGTACCGATCATTTCTTGAAAAGGATAACAAGTTACTGCATCATTTGTTTTTGTTTTTCACTGATAGTTTTGCTAATTGAAGGTTTTGTGTTACAGAAAAACAAAGAGTACGTCAGCATCGCTAAAGGAGGCTTCATGGGTAAGTCGATGAATATGAGAATTCTGAGGCACACAGAAGCATACAACTTAAAGTCTTCATATAAAAAAGAGAGCATTCTTTAATCACTGAACTCATTTTACATATTAGTCATGGTGTTTATCAATTTACCCCTGGTCACATATGCAATTTAGACATTTGTGATATCTTTAAAGTCATGATTTATTTGTTTGATTTCAGCGCTCCAGAAGCATCTTGTGGACATGAACATTGAAGGTCTGGACTCTTCATACCTCCACTGGATCGTCAGCACATCAGGATCTCACAGCAGCCTCAGCTCTGCTGATGTAGGTTGATAAAGGAAACGTGTATGGAGACACAGTTTATCTTCACTTTTCTCAACATTTTTTTAAGTTCTTGAATCCTTCTTTCTCTTCCGATACAGGGAGACTTACTAAGCAGCCCTGGAGACAGCAAAGGAGTCAAGTCTCTGGTCAACAAAATGACGTTTGCACTGAAATCGAAGTCAGTCAACGTGAAAGAGAAGATGATCAGCTTCATCGAGAATACCTCCACCCCTGTAGAAAGGTGAGGTCTAAGATCATATCTAAACCCTTCTCTAAGGCCATGTTTACACAACAATAATTTCATCCAAAAACGGCAGCCTTTTGTTGCCTTTTTGCTTTTCATTTACACAACGGCGGTGTTTTGGGTGCTTGGAAACAGAAGCTTTTCCAGAGTGCAAACTTTTGGAAACAGCACCATCTTTTGTCTTCTCAACAAGGAAAACAAGAACAAAAAACGTCTCAGTTTTCAGAAGATCGTTCTTGTGTATGCATGGCCTAAGAAGCCTTTACCTCTGATACCCTAAAACAGACTATTACATCAGGGAAAGATGACTGTAAATGACCTTTAGTTTTGTCATATTTTGTACAAACCTTGTGCCTTATTTCATGCTAGAATGTCTTTCAATCTGCCCTGGCCTGAGAAGGTGGTCCCTGATCGGTAAGAGCTCCCTGACATCAAAAGCTGTCTGTCACCAGCATGCCCACTGGCTGTAGACCCGCACCAACAGTCTGTGGGGCTTTTTAAGAGTTAACCTGTGTCACATTAACGCATGCCTAGTCTCACATCTCTGCCCACACCGCTCACTCATGAGAATACAAACACCACACGTTCCTCATGGGCAGGCTGTGTACGAGATGTTTAGGATCTGTCTTCATGCTTTCACTAACAACATCGAGCACTGCTGTTTAGTTCTCACTGCTGGAGCTGCTGCAGAAGGCATTCAGTCATCGTTACATCAGAGGAGTAAAGGAGGTGTTTTAGGGAGAACGTCAGCTTCATTGCTGTTTGCTTGGAGATGCTCCTAACAGTCTGTCTTTCCATTTCATTGTTCTTGTAGTTGATAAACAGGGCTATGCAGAAACTTAAAAAATGAAACAAATCTAAACCACGATTGCTGCAAATAGCCCTGAATATCACACACTGACTAATCTGTAGCTCCTCTGAAGTTTCATTTAACCTCTTTTTTTATGTCAAACAGCATAACCCGACTGTAGTGGGCTAACATTTGTTACAGCAGCCTGGAGGTCTTCATGCCATTTTCTATGTGTAACCTTTAAAAACAGACATTAACATATGTGTACATCCTTCACTCAGTGCTGAAGTCGCCTTGTTGCTCTTCATCTGTAGGCATGTGAGCAGCAGCGACCGTGTTGGTAAACCTTACCGGGGGGTGAAGCCTGTTTTCAGTATCGGTGATGAAGAAGAGTACGATACAGGTAAAATATTTAAAGTGGAGATGGACATGTTTTTTTTTACTTTTACCTCCCAGTTATATATTTGCATACAAGGCAGACTTTCATGGTGTTCTACAAACGTCTTGATCTTGTTTTATTAAGTGATTCTGTTTGCGTGGGCAATGATTGAAATGCAATCCCAGAAACAGTCGGCTTTAAACATTTTACTTTTTTATTCTCTAGACACTGATATTTGTGTTTGAGTGCAGAAAACAATCCATGGCGCTGTCGCGAAAGCCATTAACCTTTTAAGATATCCTGACTTCTTGGAATGCAACAGAAATTATCGACCCAACCTCCAATTAACAGAAGGAAAAAAAGTATTCTCCTCTTGATGACATTTTGTATTTGCAGAAACCTTAAAATCCTAAACTGCAAGTAAATCACAGGAAAAGGGGGTTTTGTTTTTCTGGTTTACGGCACTAAACAAAGACAAAGTGAAGGATCAGTGTAACTTATTTACTGTTAGACTGAACAGGCTCCACCGAGGGATGTAATGAACCGAGAAAGACGGTGTTTATTTTGCAGACACATTTGGAGGGGCAATGTTGCTTTACTTCTGGTCTGAACACTTGGTCATTTCTAAAGTTGCTGATTGGACTGTAAACAGTGCAGTACACAGACAAGGAAGACATTAATATCTAACCAATGACTACATTTGAATCCTGGACAAGTTGGCCAACGGTCCCAGAGACTGTCAGACAATAGTCAGTGGGTTCAGAGATTTGTATAAAACCTATCTAGGAAAAAGATTGCCATATGGTTGTCTGTTTGGAGAGAAGAAGTGAGAGTGACTAAGAGAGTAAATCTCATTTGGAAGTTGTTGGTGAAGAAATAACTTCCACTCAGAAACTGTCGGGGGAACCCCAAAAGAAATTCAAATCTTGCATAATTTTGCTATAAATCATATGATGCATTCTATTCTGTAGAAAAGCAAAATCATAAATTACACCTAATGTCTTTCTTCCCTCCCTCTCAGATGAGATCGACAGCTCGTCCATGTCAGATGATGACAGGAAAGAGGTCGTCAACATTCAGACCTGGATAAATAAACCAGACGTTAAACATCACATTCCATGTAATGAGGTGAAAGAAACCGGTCACATGTTCCCCAGGTGAGTCACTTCCGCTGACTGTGGGTAATAATTGAACCTTAGTAATACTCTGATCATGATTGGCCAATAATAAGGGGGGGGGGGGGTTGACTCATCTCCACTACAAGCGTGAATGAACATGATATATTGCTTCCTTCGGGAATCTATCAAATCTTAACACTGACTCTGTTTCTCGTCTGCAGCCACTTGTTGATCACAGCGACTCACATGTACTGCCTGAGGGAGATCGCCTCTAGGAAAGGCTTCGCTTACATCCAGTCGAGACAAGCATTGAACTCTGTGGTGAAGATCACGTCCAAAAAGAAACACCCAGAACTCATCACGTTCAAGTTTGGAAGCAACAACTCGGCTGGAGTCGAGATATCAGCTGTTGAAAGGTGCTTGTTTACAGGAGCAGATTTCAGATTTAAATGAAAATAACCCACGATGGCATTGATATGTGTACTGTCTATATTTATTTATTTATTTTTGCCTTTGGCTACTCAGATCTATTACAGGTACAGAGTTTTACAGGGGCTATTTCTTGAGATCTGATTTTTTTCTACTATATTGTCATTTGAGCTCAACCTCTTTTTGAATTATTTTTCTTTATTATTTTTTTTTTACAGTCCAACATGTCAGCGTGAATCTAAGTTGTAGAAACGTAAACACAGGCTGTTTCTGCAGCGTGCTGTTACTCTGCTGTAAAAACAACCTAAATAGAAATAATGAATGTTCTCGCTGATACTCATCAGCATGGAACTAATAAAACCCCCTCATAGCTCTAGTTTGTTTAATATTTGAATTAAAATGCGTATTTCTAAAAGTCTTGTTTTCTGTTAGTTGATGTTTTTTTAATCATTTTTAAGTCTTGTTTACCTGTTTCTTTTCCTCTCTTCAGATATCTGATACCAAACGCAGGAGACGCCACTAAGGTCATCAAGCAGCAGATCATGAAAGTCCTTGACGCTCTGGAGAGCTCGTAAAGAGAGGTGATGGGGGTCGAGACGGCCTGCCGTAATAAAACTGTGAGAGGAAGAGTCTCTGTCTGTCAGGAGTGAAACTTCTCCCGCTCTCCCTCCCGGACAGATCCAGTATCCCGAGCAGCGATGACTGTGGATCCCTGTGTGTCTGTGTTTGGGACATGTGGGCACACTACTGACTGCTGCAGGCCTGAGGGATGAGCTATGTGACGAAATACTTGGGTGCTCCACCATCATCAAACTGTTCTCTTACTCTAAGTTAATTAATCTCGGTTGTACTGTATTTTTTTCTTTATTACTGACTAAAATCTAATCACAGTGCAATTTCTCTTCGGCGACTTTCCTCTGGCCTTAACGTAGCGTACTGATCGACCTGTTCACACGACTGACCCTTTCCTTTTCAGCATCTCAATTCTAACCCGAACATTATGCAGTGAGCAGTCTTAATTTGTCTTTTTATTTACTTTTCTGATTTATTAAGAGCGAGTGTGAGGCAGCAGACTCAAAGATAAAGACGCACACCAGAAGGGAGGTTTCAACCACAACAACTGTTTTTGATCACATTTATGTCCCAGCAGGCAGCCTTAATTAGAGGGTTAAATTTGAGGGTGTTTATAAATATCGATGTGTATATATTGTTATAAAGTGCTCTATATCAGCACAGACCTTTGCAAAGTCATTTTTTGGAAAGCATATCCTGATATTTAGACTATGCTGTGAATCTCCCCTTTGAACAGTTTCTGGGAGATGATTTATTCTCAGCCTTTACATAAAATATTGATTTAACGTCTTCTTATAGCAGTGGGATGTAGCTGTTAGAAAGCATTGTTCACAGCCCCCCCCCCCCCCCCCCCTTTCTGGACTACATCAGTATTACAAACAGGAGCGTCAGTGATTGCAGTTTTTAAGAGCCTGAGCGCCTCAGTATTTTTCCATCTTTTCAGTTTCAGTATGTGGATAATTTTTCACAGTCAAACTGCTAAAATTGGCCATGAGTTAGATCCCATTTATGCCTTCAATTATGATTTGAGCTGCATCTGGACTTGTTATCTGGGTGAAGATAAACGCATGTAAATAACGGTGTAAATGTGTCGGCATAGAAACACGAGGGTCAGAACAGACTTGAAACATCTTTAGGAAGTCTGGCTCACATTGTGTTCTGATTAAATGCATTCTAAATACATCATGCTAGCATCTCTCTCTTAAATCCTGTTTGATCCATTTCAACATCCGGCTCAAAAAGTTGCATCTGAAAAAACCTTGACCCTTTTCAGTTTTCTGCCAAGAATCTGGACTTAAGTAAAACAGATGATCTTAATCTTGATAGTGAAAAAAGTGCAACCCCAAATCTAGGTCATTATGGTCCAGATGAAAGCTTCAGAACGAGCAGGTCCTGGTGAAATGTTTGATTATACTCTCACCTGGAGGTGATTACTGTACATGCTTCTAAATATTTAGGATGAAAAGATAGTATCTAAGCTTTGAACTGAATGAACGATTGTAAAAAGAAAAGTCATTATATATCTCTGTTTTCAAATCATTCTTGTCCATTGTTATTAGTCTACAGTAAGCAGCTTGCCTTTGTTGCCTTCATGGCCTCATGCCTGTGATGTGATTTCTGGCACCAGCTGTGGCAACACATCACAGTCATTTGCTGCTTGTCCTTTGATTTTCAGCTCTTTCTTGCTCTTCTTGCTTTTTTTCTTTGCTAATGTACTCATTTGTGTTGAAGTCTAGTTGTGAAGCCAGCCTTGGTTTAAGATGATGCAGAGAGGCTTTGTCTCTTTAAATTAACAGAAGGAAAAACATTATAAATATGGACAAAACCAAAACTTGAAGGTCATAAATCTGGTCTTCCTTCACTCCAGTCGTACATAGCATTCCCGTGTAACTCATGCATTGTGTTGTAACTTTGTAATATTTATCAGTGTTGACTGGAATCAGGAGTTTTTGCTCTGTAACATCGCAGGATGTCACCACTTGTCCAAATGCAACATGTCTTTGCACCTTACTGTTCTGCTATTATTTTCTAAACGTTTCTGTTTATAATAAATGGAGATTATTCGACTGTACCTGTGGAGGTGGAGTCATTCATGCACTCTTTTACATGTACTGTTTTGAAATTGATAGCCGTCATAATTAATTGTAATTGATATTTTATATACATTTATATCACTTAAAGTAGATGAAATTCAGTAAATAAAAAGTGGATGTGTCAGAAGAGGTACAGATGATGAAGGTTGATACAAAAGACATTACCTTAAAGAGCAACATAAAAACTAAGCTGACCTTAATCACAAAATAAGAACACACACACACAGACAAATAAGCATGTTTGACTCAATATGTTGTCTCTGGAACAGGAATATCACGCTTTCCGTGTTTACCTGCTGCACCACAAGATAATGATCTTTTTCAAAATGTTGAACAGCAGAGTCAAAAACAAATAACCCTTCAAGAAGCAGAAAAGCCAACAGCTATGTAGAGTCTTGTTTTCAACCCTCTGCCTTCACCATAAACTACATTACAGTTTTAATAAACTCATTGTGACATGCTGCTCTAAATGTTTGCTGTTAATTATTTTGGAAAAAAGGAACGTTTTATTTTGTCTTCTCAGCACATTAAGAAATATATAAATAAATAAACCATTGTCCCATCCCACCTTCTCCATCTCAGAATTTAATCCCATTAAAAACTACTATATTGTTTATTTTACTAAATTAACGGATTAAGTAAAGTTAAATGCAAAGAGGTTGGTAACAGTTTATTATAAATAATTATCATACAATGAGAATATTTTATACCGCCACACAAAGGTCACAACTACAAAATATACTTTATTTTTTAACGACAGTCATCTCTTAAACAGTGTATGTGCTGGCTGCTCTTTTTAGAACTGCTGTCGAATTCAAAATATTGATTAAGAGGTGATTATTAACACTATAAAAAATAAATGCATATATATGCATATGATAACAAACCCCTGCAACCATTAAAAACGTGTATACATGTCAGGTAGGTTAATATTTGTCAGGAACTTATGTTGATTTAAAGTTAATGTTTGTTGCTGTTTTGTTAGACCAGTCAGAGGACCATCGGAGTAAACCCCGCCCCCCTTGCTGACGCAACTTCTTCTCCGAACTTCACAATACATTTTTTAAATTTACGCACATCCGACGTAAAGTGACTGTCAGGGTCAGGAATAAGTAACATATAACTACAGACGTTGACTGTTATTGTTGATAATCGTTTTATTTTTTCATATTAATTTTGTGAGGTTTATGAATCGTTTCAATTCTCTAGATTAGAATACAGACTCTTACTTTGAAGGGCAAACCGCAAACTTGAATCACGTGGTCTTCTGTCAACTCTGGACCGTGAAACCAAACAGCTCTCTGCATATATGTCAACTTTAGCTAAAACGATGAGCAGTAAGTATATAATCTGTATTTATTTTCATTAAGTTTAAGCTGACTCACTAATGCATTGTTGTGACATTAGTTAGGTTTTGACGCTGCAGTGACGCTAAGTTAAAGATTAAAATAAAACAGTAACTGTGTTGTCCTGTGTCCTCAGAGTTCCGTCTGGCGGTGGTCCAGCTCCAGGTGACAGGTGTCAAAGCGGACAACCTGAGCAGAGCCCGTCGGCTGGTGAAGGAGGCGGCTGGTCAGGGCAGCAAGGTGGTGCTGCTGCCGGTGAGGAGGGGTCTGAGGTGGGGAGGCTGGGGGCTGATTTTCACCCTGCTGCTGCAGCTGTGCAGAAAGTGCTGCAATGTGCTTTTACTATCAAATGCATCACGTTTTATTTTTGACATTCATTCATTAAAACATAGCAGAAAGACATTCTGAGCTAAATAGAAAATCTGAGAAACCTGTAAACTGCTTAAATTCAGGTTAAAGAAAAGCTAAAAAATCCTCCTCATTATGCCTTGTGTTAGAATGACAATAAACACCAAGAAAGTTCACAATTTTGGTTGCTAAATATATTATGGCATATATTATATATATTTTTTGTAGTTGTGACCTTGGTGTGGTGGTATAACATATTTGTCTAATTGTATGATAATTCACATAACTCATGAAATAGTTATGTTATATATATTTCTATATCCAAGAAATGAAAATAAGTTTAACTTCTTTAAATAAAGAAACTTGTGCAAGTTACTGAAACGCATGTGCGGAATACAAATGACACATTTTCAGATGCATGTTTAATAAAGACGCGCATGAAATTTATAAAACAGGTATTCAAAATAGAAAACATCCAGGACTCTGTAGATATTAGGGGCACAACATTAGAAATATTAGTCGTCTGTGCCTTTAAGTTTTCACTGCAGTTGATCTCACTGTGTGCTTTAAAACAGGAATGCTTCAACTCTCCGTATGGAACAAGCTTCTTCTCTTCTTATGCTGAGAGGATCCCAGGAGAGTCCACACAGGTGCTGTCAGAGACAGCCAGGGAGAACAAGGTGTACCTGGTGGGAGGTAGGGAGGTTTATGATGAAAGTCGTTTAAGAAAAAGATATAATCATTTTTCTTCAGTGGAGTATGAAACCCTGTGATTTGTGTTTAACAGGATCCATCCCTGAAGAGGACGGAGGGAAGTTGTATAACAGCTGTACAGTGTTTGGTCCTGATGGAGAGATGATTCTTAAACACAGGAAGGTAAATGTTCAGCAACTTCAAAATGTAACTGTGTTTAAATGACCTAAGTGTTGTAGTTTCTCTTCATTCTTCAATGTTTTCGTCTTCAAGATTCACCTCTTTGACATCGACGTTCCCGGGAAAATTCGCTTCCAGGAGTCCGAGACGCTGAGTCCAGGCAGCAGTTTGTCAATGTTCCAAACTCGTAAGTGATATCTCCTGACTCTTCTTCTTTTCATTGCAGCATGACTTTATATGTATATATAACACAAAACCATGGAGCAGTTTACTTAAGAAAGGTGATGCCAAAACATTGAAGTAGATCCTGTAGCAGACAGGAAGCCAGTGGATAGAAAGCAGCACAGAGGGGATGTGGTCCGTCTCTTACCTGTCAGGAGGCCAGCTGAAGCATTTTGGACCAGCTGCAGATATTGAATGGCTGACTGGTCCAAACCCACAAACAAGGAATTACAATAACTATAAAACTTATATTCATTAAATAAAAAAGAGATATTTAAAAATTTAAAAAGTTAGTTGAAATACAATATTTTTTTGATAAAATGACTTCAGTCTCAATTCTTTATAAAGTTAGAAAATTGTAAAAAAAAAATCCTGATAAAACAGTGTCATGAAGCCAGTAGTGTAATAAGAATCATAATGTGGTTTGGGTAAACGGTTACATCCCTAATAATAATAATAATCCGTTTGATTAATAATGCTCTGTACATTGTTAGCATGAGTATAAACAAACTCTTTTTTTAACCTGCCTCCTCTGTCTCTCCTCCTGCAGCGTTCTGTAAGGTGGGCGTGGGGATTTGTTACGACATGAGGTTTGCAGAGCTCGCACAGCTCTACGGCAGGAAAGGTGAGCGGCTCATTAGACGCTTTACTCTGCCTCATACGACAGGACCGTTGATCAGGTTGTGTTTCTTCCATCCTCAGGCTGTCAGCTGCTGGTTTACCCCGGAGCCTTCAACATGACCACTGGTCCGGCTCACTGGGAGCTGCTGCAGAGAGGAAGGTCAGACTCACATCTCTGTGCAAAACCTATTTAGTCTTTTAAGTTTGATTAGTTGTTGAATTTTTGTAATATGTTATATTTTAATGTAAGCAGAGTAACATAACGAAAAATAAGAGGAGAAATCAAAAGAAAAGAGCCAGAAAAAAAGAGTTTTATCATAAAAATCTGACATCTCTAAATAAAATAAAACAATTGAATGTGTTTTTCTAAAAGGCCAAGTATGTAGCATGTTAGCCACTACAACACACCACAGCATGTAAAGATAAAGCTGCTCTCAACAGACAGCATGCTACACTTCACTAATGTTTTGTCTCCTCTGCAGAGCTCTTGATAATCAGGTGTACGTAGCCACAGCGTCCCCCGCCAGAGATGAAAGTGCTTCTTATGTGGCCTGGGGTCACAGTACTGTCGTAAATCCATGGTAGGAAGAAAATACAAAATGCTATTTCCAGTAAAGTCCTGCATCAATGTGTAACACAGTGACTGAAGGACTAGTGTGAGTGTGTGTGAGGGTTTTTTATAGGTTTTATTTTGAATTGTTGTTATTGTTGTTATTAAGGATAATGAGATCCTCTGTAATACATATTTGACCTTTACTGTAGACTTGTAGAAGTTAAAACTAGTTATATTACATGTGTTACTGTTGCGTGTTTAAACAATGCATCATGTGTGATCAACGACCACGTGTTGTTTTTTTTAAATCTTCCAGTAATCAACGGTTCTGTGAATTATTTTAATACATTTATTTATTTATTACAAGAACCTCAGACATTCAATGAATGAAGTGGATGACCAGGAAAGTTCTTTTTATATTGTTTAACTCTCTTTGTGAAGCACTTTGTGGTTTTGTTCAGAAATGTGCTTTATGAGTAAGTTTTATCATTTTAAATCTTATCTGTGATTTTTCAAACAGCTTTGTTTTGTGATCAAAACTTGAGTTTTTGTCTGTTTGTTTTTAGAAATGTAAATTATTATTTGTGATTGATGTCGTTTCTGTTTTCAGGGGGGAAGTTATCTCAAAGGCAGGATCAGAGGAGGCTGTCATTTATGCTGACATCGGTTAGTTTAGATCCTAAAGTTTCCATAACATTGTACAGGTGTTGTTGGTGTTGTTGTTGTTGTTTCAGTTCATCCTTTTCATCACCGTGTCTGTTCCTGTTTGTTCTCAGATCTGCAGTATTTAGCCGACATCCGGCAGCAGATCCCGGTCACGGCTCAGCGTCGAGACGACATCTACACGGTGACGTCTACGCAGGAAGGATCGAGCTGAATGCTGAAACCTCGAGATAAAGTGTGACGCACATAAAGAATGCAGCTGACCTCTGCGTCTTCCTCTCCCTGTGAAGCTCCAGGCTGCTACGTCTTAATCGTGGAAACAGGAGATGCAGTTTGGATGATCACACAAACACCTCAGCGCTGCTCACTTCTTATCGATGGTGATTTGTTTTGTAAAATGTCTGGTGCTGAAATAACTACTTGATTGAAATTATAAAACAGTTTTGGTAAGAAATGAATTGTTAGCATCAAATAAGTGAAAATAAATGTTTTCTGACTTGACTTCTCTGATGTGATCAAATGCATCCTTTTCTTATCAGTTTCATATGAGCAGAAGTGAAGCTTGTCTTTTAGCAGGTTTTCTTGTGTGGCACCAGAGACTTCATATTTTATTGTTATATTTTCTGTAAAGATAAAAAAATCATGAACAGATCTGTTAAGTTGAATAAAACAGCTCCATTTGCAATATGACATTTTGAGCATTTTTTTATTCAAGCTTGAAAAAACAAAGAGTTCAGTAAACAAAAGATAAAGTTTCATCAAGTGAAGGGATGGTACCTGTTTTTATATTTACATTGTCTGTGTCAGAAACCCATCACTTGTATCGATTAGTGCAGAGGTACCAAAACACATTTACAGTTCAGTGCTCTGTTGCCTCAGCTGTTGAGGCTTTTTTTTGGACTCAGATTTTCACACATCCGTCTCCTTTTTGTCCGGTTTCATCGCCTCCGTCTCCTCCTTGTTCGGACTTCTCCTTTTGTATCCTGATGACAGAAAACAATCATTTTAAGAAAATGCAAAATGTGTTCACTTCCCAACTTCCTCAGAACATGAAGGCAGAAAATCTTCCTGAATTACTATTTCACATGTGCACCTCACAGCTGGAGACATAAAACAGAAGATGAAGCAAATGAATATGACGCTGTGAGGACACATTCTGCCTCTTTATTACATAATATGTTACCAACAAAAGAGCAGAGAAGAACGTACACTGGCAAACAGAAAACATAATGAAACAGTTCCATTATGTGTGCAGAGATTAAATCGATCGTGCGCTGGTTACAGGTTATAAACGTCATCACCCTCGCCAGCTTGATCAATGTGAATTTTCCTGAACATTTCCTGCTGTGTTCACCCTGAAATCACATGGACATTTAACTAGAGGGCTGGCAGGAAATCTTTCAAGTAAAGTGCGGTGAAAAGTTCAGCAGTTTGTGTTTTTCATACACGAAGCTCAACCCAAAACTTTAGGAACGTTTTCAGGAGTGTTTGTACGTGTGAAAGCACGTTGACATTTTCGCCACCAATATGCTGCAAACTAACATCTGATGGTTTCAATGAAAGATGAATAAATTAAATGGACACAAAGAATGAAAGGCTTTATATGTGATTTTTCACACTTAAATATAATATAAATCAAGTATATCCTCTGAAAATAACTCTGTGAGTCATGACTGTCTACAATGGGTGTAACACCCGAGTCCCACTGTCTGTGATGTTTTCAGAGTTTTCAGAGTCCTATCTTCAGTTTGTTTACATCGCCCGGACAGCTGGCTGACTCCTCCCCTCACGTATAAAAGTTGTTTAATTGAGGGACTAGAGAAAAGAAGAATAACATACTGTACTCACTGATTAACTGTGTTTCTAGATCACGCTCATTTCAGGTAAATTTACATGCAGTGTGAAGATACGAGCATAATAAAGATCGCTAGCATTAGCATGCTAACACAACAATGTACCGCGAGTTGTTTTGGTTTCATGCTGGAGCTCAAGGGCGACATCTGCTGGATCAAAATATCACATATAAAGCCTTTAAGGTTGAGCATCATGTCAAACGAAAATGATTAATTTTTAAGACATGGGACAAACTTTCAGACATTTTTTTAAAAGTTAAAAGCAGAACAGCGAGATTCTCCACTAGAATTGTTTAACTGAATCAAGCAACTGTGACACCCTCTCAACATCACACGATCATCTCCAAGTACAAAACACTAACTGTTGTAAAAAGACCTTTTAAGTTTTTTTTAGAGACAGGACAGTAGATGGAGTCAAAGATGGGTGAGAGTAGGGAATGGCATACAGGAAGGTGGGATTCAAACCTGGGCGCGCCCACCCTGTACGGTACAGTGACACACAGTAACCACTAGGCTAACAGCGCCCCTGAAATAAGATTGTAAAGAGCTGCAACACAGAGGGGATTGTTTTAAGGTCTTTTAATCCCCTCCATGACAGTAAAAGGCATTTTGATTATTGAAAAGAGAGAGCTTTTCTTTTGATTGATGACATCAACCTACGGAGCCCCTGAAGCTTTTCTTTGTGTTTGGAACTTCAGGGACAACCTAACTGTGTCTTACATAACATTTCAAGGCCGTGCCAGTAGCGATGACATGTAACCAGCAGGTACCTACCTCTATTGCCGTGTGTTTGTTGGTATTGGAATTCCTTCCGATTCCTCTTACTTATCCTGTCCAGGTGAATCTGGTACCAGACTCCGACTATCACCATGACCCCGACCACCACAGAGAGGGCCGTGCTGAAGATCCACATGGCCTCTGACGCTCTGCTCACCACCGGGCTGCCACCTGCTCCATCTGGAAACCCACCACAAATAGAGATAGTTTACAGAGTGATACGTTTGAGGCTCTCTCACTGATCTAATGATCACTTATAGAGATAGTTTACAGAGTGATGCGTTTGAGGCTCTCTCCCTGATCTGATGATCACTTATAGAGATAGTTTACAGAGTGATGCGTTTGAGGCTCTCTCGCTGATCTGATGATCACTTATAGAGATAGTTTACAGAGTGATGCGTTTGAGGCTCTCTCCCTGATCTGATGATCACTTATAGAGATAGTTTACAGAGTGATGCGTTTGAGGCTCTCTCGCTGATCTGATGATCACTTATAGAGATAGTTTACAGAGTGATGCGTTTGAGGCTCTCTCGCTGATCTGATGATCACTTATAGAGATAGTTTACAGAGTGATGCGTTTGAGGCTCTCTCGCTGATCTGATGATTACTTACAGGTTGTTGATGTCAGAGTTTCGTTCATGGCCGGGTTCTCTATGACGCACGACACGCTGGAGTCTTTGGAAATGTTGACCATCAGGTGGCTGGTGATGTTAAATAGTTTGGAGTCTGGGAGTGATGTAATGAGGGTCTTCACTGAGCCTTTAGGGGGCTCTGCGGTGTTGTCTATTAGCCAGTGAACTGCAGGTTCAGGAAATCCACCTCTAGATTGACAGAGGAAGCTGGTCTCGTTCCCATGCGCTGCCTCCCCCCTCTGCAGGAGAGGGAAGCTGAAACTGGCTGCCAACAGACAACAGAGAAGACCGTTCTTTTTATTATTTTGACAAACCTTATGCATCTCTAGCCCGTCTCAAGCCCAACACAGTTTTGGCAGATGGCTGAGTCTGGTTCTGCTCGAGGTTTCTGCCTCTTAAAGGAAGTTTTTTCTTATATGTATAGTCTAGACCTGCACTTTTTGTAAAGTGTCTTTTAATAGCATTTGTTATGATTTGGCGCTAAACATATAAAGATTGATTGATGACTAGTGATTGTTGTAACACCTTTTCACCCAAAAATCTATGAATCTGCTCCAGATTTTACAGAACTCAGCTGCCAGACTTTTAACCAGAACAAAGAAAAGTGACCACCTTGACGCTGTTTTAGCCTCTCTGCACTGGCCCCCTGGATAATTAAGAATCAGTTTTGAGATCTAAGTATACTGCTGACCTCTGAGGCCGTCCATGGCTTCTCTCCATGATACATATCTGACCTCTTGGTCACATATGAGCCAGTAAGCAGCCTGAGCTCCTCAGGCAGAGGTCTTTCATTTGTTCCTGAGGAGCGGCTGAAACCTCAGGAGGACAGAGTGTTCTCTGTTGAAGCCTCAAAGCTCTGGAACAACTGCAGACCTGCAGGTGGCCGTGATTTTACAGGTTTTATTGATTTAACCTTATTTTTATTTTTTTTGCTTTTTTGGGCTTACCTTGCTTTATGTGCTTTGTTTTATTCTTGTAAAGCACTTTGTAACACGAGTTTTGAAACATGCTCAATAAAGCTTATTTTTATTATCAATTATGATGACTGATGGCTGAACTATAGATTTCTGTGGGAACTCCACAAAGGGGGTCAGGGTCTAAATAAAGTGCTATTTACCTTATTTTAGCCCCTGATTTGAGGTTTAGTATTTTCCAAAAGTACAGGGACTTTGGGGTTGGTTCTTAGAGCTGCTTTTGCATATGCACACCAGGAAAATTTCTAGAGGATGTCAGGATAGCCGGCCCCTTTACATTTCCAAAGTTGTAAGTCATACTTGTCCATCACAGCCTGACGTTTTCGGGTTCTCAGGAAGCAAGGCAAGACGTAAAAAAAAGTGCTGGGGTTTTAATGTTAACAGGTTAAAAGATAAGGAGGCGGGTGGAGCTTAAGTGTAATTGGACATATACATAGTAGACAATAAAACATTCTAGTTAGCAGACAGGAAAAAGGTCCAGGTTAAGTTGGGGTGAAAAAAATGCAGTTTATCCTGAAAATCTCAGGAAATTGTCAGGAGTTTTGTGTGTGTTTGAAAACAGTATAGAACAAGTATTGCAATTAGCAGAACAAAAGAAAGGACATTTTGCAGCTCTGATATTTTTTTTATTGATAAACAGAAAAGTTATGGTTATGGTGACCTGTGAAAAGCTGGAGTGACTGTTTAACTTGTCGGTACACTAGTTTGCCAAATGTTCTCTCAGATCAGACTGTAGATGAAACTAAAGGGGTTTTAGGAGCACAGGACATTTTTCATAGTTCTAGGAACTGTTGGAACCCTTCACCTTTATTATTGATTTCACACCACAGGAACTATGAACTATTTAAGTTCCTAGATCGTTTAGAGGAACCTTTTTGGCTCCTGCTTCAGAATAGGTTTTCTCTCAGCGTGTGTATTTCTCAGGGAACTTCCTAGTGGATAGTTCCTCTTCAAAAGGTCCCCACAACTATTTGGTCCGAAAACACCTCAAGACAATCATGGGTGAGAACAGTGATCAGGACCCCCTGGGGGGTCGCAAGATTCCTTCCAAAACCATAAAAAAAATTAAAATAGCATATCTTATCCATTATTGTGAAAATCTAGAGGTGACGTGTGTTCAGCTTCTCGTGTTGTGTTCTTTTGTGCTGTTCTAATGGCACACTTTGGATAGTCGTAAAAGTGTGCCCAGCTGTGCGCAACATTATATGTTTTAACCACCTCCAGGGACAATGAGGGTCCCTTGTTTCTACCACTGTTATTTTGGGGGTCGCGGGCTGAAAAGTGTTGGAACCCCTGGGTTAGAGGAAGCTTTTATTCTTGAAAACTAACATAGGACTAAAAGTTCCTGGAACTTTTAATAGAAACACAGTTTATCTTGGTGTTTGACATCCTACTTATCCTTCTCATTTCTGTGTGTGTGTGTGTGTGTGTGTGTGTGTGTGTGTGTGTGTGTGAGATACGGACCTGCTATCCTGAGACACACACTGCACACAGCAGCACTCCGATTGTCCCCTGAAATGATGAACACACTGTAGTTTGTTTTGTTGTCTTCAGGATCCACTGAGGGCAGCTCCATAGAGATGTTTCCGGTCAGTAAAGCGTCAGCTGAGACGCTGGCTCTGTTAATGCTCCACTCCTCCACATCTCCGTCATCCCGCCACATGGCTCTGAGCACCACCTGATCATCCCGCCTCCACTCGATGGAAACATTCACAAAGGTCAACTGAGAGTAAAAACAGGGCAGCAAGACCGGCCGGCCGATTATACCGAGGACGCAGTCTTCTTCTGCAGAGAAAGAAGAGAAAAAGAATCAGTGTCCTTCTGCTCACACTTTGAATCTATTCAGTCTTAAACAGATCATTAACAGGATCAGAAAGGTTTTCATAAATCAGTCAGAGCTACTTTAAGAAAAAAAAAAATAAAGTAATGATTCTTGCAATACCACACTGAAAATAATCAGAGATGCACGATCCACTTTCTTTCAGTTTGGATTCGTTTCAGATACCTATGTACTGATACTGATACTGAATGTGATATTTTTACATCATAACTAATAATGGTATTGTTGCTGTTGGTAGTATGTGTAAGGCTACCCAAAGCTGTAGTAAACCCAGCATTGCATTGTGCTGGCTTCACATGCAAACAGGAAGCAGAAACAGCTGTCAGGGTTTTCAATGTAAATCTTTCAAACTGAAGTGTCAGAGTTGTACTTTTGATAATAAAGAAGGAGCTGTTCCATCTCGTCTGAACGTCGTCACGGAGACGATTGATGAGCACTTCTTACAGTTCAGTCTGAACGTCCTCAAAGCCAGACTGTGTGAGCTGAGAATGTTTTAAGCTCCCAACCATGTTTCTTGATCAGCCGTGGATCGGCGCCATCAGTCTGATATCCGATACTTAAATTACTTCAATATCGGACCGGATACCGATACATGATCGGATCGGTCCCATCTCTAAAAATAATGATTATAAGTGATTTTAAATTCTAAAGGGAGAGGGCAGCAAATGGGAAATAAAAAAAACAAATAGGGTAAAAATAATACTATTAGTACTACATGGTGTCGGTCAGTAGCACACTATGCACATCTCATATATTATGTGAAGGGAAGGAGCAGGCTCTACCGGTAAGATATGTCCTCTAATCCTTGTTTAGTTTAAACTTCAGCCTGTGGAAATACAGAAAAAAAGGGAGTGTAATGTTTTCCTTTCAAGGAATCTACGGTGGTTTAATGGTTCATGTATAAACATAAAATAATCATGGAGGTTGGAAGAATTTTATATAAATGAGAAATAGTTATGGTGGCCCTAAAGGTCAACTGCACAAATATTTCATGACTGCAAAAAACATTTCAGCAGACACCAAAAACATTGCATTAATGCATAAAAAATATTCAAATTCTTGCAATTTTTTCCTAGAAGGTGAAATATCTTTTTTCAGAAGCTAAAGTCTGTTTTTGTCCTGTTTTAAATTGTTGTTTTTTTTAAATATATTTGCTTTTCATTAATTATTTTGCATCAAGTGAAATGTTTTTGGGTCCAGGTGAAATGTTTTTGCGATCATGAAACATTTGTGCATGTGACCTTCAGGGTCACCGTAAATACTAATGCAAAAAAAAAAAAAAAACTGAAATAAAACATGCATCAGATATTTTGTTTTTAAAGTGATAATCTGTGCAGAAATTGCAAACTCCAAATTAAGTCCAGAGAATTCAAAAGTTAACAGTTTATATTTTTTGCTCTGATAAAAACATCAGAAATATCTTATTCTTCCCCACCCTCAAACCAGCAGTATCCACAGCAGGTTGCACCCTGCATTTTTTTGTGTAACTGTTAAGTTAAAGAAGAGCTGAAACCTGGTCTAACTCATTCAGGAGGATATTAAACTACAGTACGGTTCAAGTAAAAGAATGTAATGTATGTCAAAGCTGGTAAAATATCTCACAGGAGAAGCTTTCAGCGGTAAAAACACAATGTGACCCCAACGAGTGCAAAGCTTCAGTTTTGAGAGGCAGTAAAGTCACACAAGGTTTATAAGAATCAGGAGAGAACATGGTGTGAAACACATTTGTTATGAATTAAAGGGACATAATAACAGAAGAGAGAAACAAGGAAAATCAGTGACAAAGAAGGTCAATCATCAGCAGTTGAATATTATTCTTTACAAGAGAGACAGAGAGTCAGCTCACCCAGACAGGCACAGACACCGAGGAAGCAGAGCAGCAGTCCTGTGGGCCAGAGTCCACCCTTCATCGCCCCACGCCGAGGGCCCGAGCTCTCAGGAGACACACAGAAACAATCCAAAGATGACTTTTTCTTTACACCGGAGAGAAAAGACACTTCCATTATCGTCTCCTGTGCCTGTTTAACTTCACTTCCCTGTCTCCTGCTTGTTCTCTCAGCTCTCACACACACCTCTTCTCCGCTCTGTGTGAAGTCATTGTAGATCATGTTGCAGCATGTTGAGCCATACCTGATTCTCTCTCTCTCTCTCCTGTTCTACTCAATGAATCAAACTAAAGAAATACAAAATGTAAGGATCAGAAATCACTACAAAACTTCAGTACTCAGTTTCCATCGGCATACATCCTGCTGAGAGCCATATTATGAGGGATGGTCTGACCTGTTTGACTACTTTTGAGGTCACACAAAACACACACACACACACACACACACACACACACACACACACCCTCGAGCAGAGAATGTGATGTTAGCCAACCCTGTGACAGCACTCTGAAATCCCAGTAAGGACAAGTTAACATTTAATTCTGACGTAGCCTATATCTGTATTATGATATTTTATAAAACTTTACATTCAGAGGGAAATATACACCTGACAGCTGAAGTTTCTTTGAAAATCAAGTTTCTTCATTTTTCATATATTATGCACAACACATTACAACAGACTGCTTTGAATTAGATTTATGTCTAAACCTCTGCACCTGAATGTGCAGAGGAGGGTGAAACAGCATTTCAGGATGGTGCTTATAATGATTGTTGATGAAACTCACTTTTCAATTTGTGCTGGATAAAGTTACATGCATTAAACATTTATTGTGCTTTATCATGTGCCCAGGCTTCTAGTTTTTCTCGCTATGAATTCTATTTACCCTCCATATAAAAAGTAGTCAATGTTTGCTTCATTAGGAAAAGCTACATGTTTAAATACAGTCAAGACATTCATGCACAGGAAAGTAAAGTGTGTACTTTTAACTCAACATAATATAAGTAATGTAAAAAAAATAGAAATCAAGTTTGGGATTTACATTATCACACACTGGACTTATAATTGTCTGTTTACGATGCACACAGTTTCTCCCTGCTACATCCAGTGTTTTGCACATTCCTGCACATTTTGTTTCTAATTGTCTGTTTTTAAATTTTCATTAACTGATTATTTTATCTTATTGAAGTGACAGAAGGAGTTCTGCTGTTTAAAAGTGTTCCACTTTTTTATTCTACTTTTATGTTCATTGTTTTTGCACTAATCCAGAAAGAAAATATCTTAGTATGTGTAAATCTAATTGGCAATAAATTGGATTCTGACTCACATTTTCAGCATCAGAATCAGAAATACTTCCCTGTGGGAAATTTGATACTTCAGCACATTTTACAGCCAACCACAGGCTTTTATCTTCTAGTTTAAACCTGTTATAATGCAGTGCTGCTTTGACTAAAGTAAGGTCTGATTACCTCTTCTAACTCAATTTCCAACATTTACAAAAAAGTATCATGCCATTAGTTCCTAAAACCATGTTCAGTATTGATTGTTGTTTGTGCACTTTTTGTCAAATATTATATTCAACACTTTTTTTAGATTCAGATTTTTTCCGCTTTTATTTTTATTTTTGTTTTTGCTAGCAAATATTATTTTCACAACTGCAAATATGAAAGTAATACAGACTACCACCTTCAACAGGTTATATAGTAAAAATAAGATGACAAAATAGACATAGACCTATAACAACCAGACTGACCAAAACACATTTAATTAAAAAAAATACTTTAAATTAAATCAAAATTAAGTTAAATTTCGGGGGTTTTACATGTGGGGGTTCTGCATGAATGTTTCTAAGTTGTACACCAGGGGGCAGTATTCGTTCTTCTTGTTGGTTTTTGCACCTTTGTGACTGGAAGAAGAAGAAAACGTAAACAGTGCTGCTGTGTGTCCTAGTGGCTCATGTTTAGCGTGCTAAACGTGATGGTAGTTTAGTGTTTTGTTTTATTAACAGCAATGACTCATTTGGGCGAGCTCCTCGAGGCATCATGACGTCATTGAGAAGGATCCAGTCATGTTTCGCGCTCCTGAGACAACCCTGCACGTGGAGCTGTCGCACAGCAACAGCCTGCAGACTCCTCCACACAACTCACCTGTCACCTGCAGTCAACAGGCAGCAGCTCCACCGGCTGACAGGTGTGTCTCTCTCTGCGTGGAGGCTGAAGAGCTCAGGTGACTTCAGCAGTGGGCAGCCCACAGGATTCACTCAGGAGGAGGAGGAGGATGAAGATGTCCTTGATGACAGTGAGGTGGAGGAGCTGTTTCAGCAGCAGGCTCCTGAAGGTATCGGAGAGGGTCAGCAAAGGGTCTTCATCGTTCACCCTGATGTGAAGTGGGGGAGCAGGAAGCAGCATCTGACCACAGGTGAGAGGAGACTCAGATATTAAGTATTGAAGTCAAACAGTCCAAAGTATACATGTAATGTACAACCATGCCTACAGCTTATTGAACCCAGCTGCTTGTGGGACAAATGACCAAAGATATCTGTTGGATTTGGACCTCCCAGCGTTAGGGATCTGATCTCTGCATAAAGAGGGTGGTGAAGGTCTTCCAGGATGGCTTATGCCTTCTGAGTGGCTCTTACTTGAACAACATTCCCAAGGTCATTTAAAAGTCAATGCCAGCCTGATATGTCAGTGTTCATGATGATGCTGGATGGGTTTCATCCACCCTGACCTTAAACTTTCTACGCAGCTGAGCTGATGATGGCCGAGGCTGTGGGGCTCGTCAACACCTTAGACAACTGGAGAGTGGTGGACAAGATCATCATGTCCACCAAGACACCAGAGAAGAAGAAGATATTTGGCAAAGGAAACTTCCAGACTCTGACAGGTATGCTCTGGAAAAACTCACATCTGTTTTACAAGTGTATTAGTTTCTGAGAAATGTATCTAAGTCCACTCAATATGAGCCACATTCACCTGAAGCGTCGAAATAGAGAACAAGCTCTGATTTGAAAACTAGGAAGGTCTTGTCAGTTTAGGTGGGTGAAGCGAAACTTTGCTTTTAATAGAGATTGATAGTGGGTCGCTGTCAGGCTTTGTTTGGACTTTCTCATTCTCTGAGCATCAACAGGAGAGGCAGTTGACGCGTCTCACACCCTCTGTTGATTGCAAGCTGAAAGTCAACCAGGGGAAAATCCAAGCTTAAAAGAGTCCGAATCCAAAACTGCCAGCAGAACAAGCTCTGATCTGAAAACTAGGAAGGTCTTGTCAGCTAGGTGGGTGAATCGAAACTTGCTTTGCGTCTGACGCTTCAGCGTGGCCACAGAGCCCGGGCATCCACCACTACTGCTTTTGCCTATATTTCCTCTGGTCACCTGCCAAACGCAACATGTGCTACAAAGAAATCTCTGTCATTCATGGGAACAGGAAAAGACACATCTGTCATAGACAACGAAATCTTGACAACTTGTCTCTGCTTAAGAAAGCCTCTTCTACCCACCCTTCATTTACTTTTGGCCTCTGGAACTGTCAATCTGCTGTGAATAAAACTGAATTCATCCAAGCACTTGCAAAAATGTCAGACATTCAGGCACTTGCCCTTACTGAAACCTGGATCCGCCCAGAAAATACATTCACACCAGCTGCTCTTTCTGTTGACACAGTGTTCTCACACACACCCCACTCTGTTGGACGTGGAGGTGGTACAGGTATCCTCATTTCTAATACCTGGAAATTCAATAAACTCTTCCCACTGAGCAACAACTCCTCATTTGAATATCACACAATCATGGTTACTGCTCCTATTAAAATGTACATTGCTATCATTTACCGCCCACCAGGGTGTAATCTGAATGATTTTGTTGTGGAACTGGACATGCTACTCTCAGAAATCCCTGATGATGGAACACCACTGATTGTAATGGGAGACATGAATATACACACTGATAAAGGCCAGGCAACAGACTTCCTTGCTCTCCTATCCTCATTTGACCTCACGCAAGTCCCAACTCCTCCTACCCACAAAGCTGGCAACACTCTTGATTTAATTCTGACTCGGAACTGCTCGACAGCAAACCTGACTGTCACCCCTCTGCATCTATCAGACCACTTCTTTACACTCGCCTCATCTCTGAACAAGCTCTGCCCTCTGGTGTCCAAACCTGCTCGCAAAAGCCACCCTAGCCTATGGCTCACCAAAATCATAAGAGAGCAAAGAGCAGGGCTGAGGTCAGCAGAGAGAAAATGGCAAAAATCCAAACAGTCCACTGACCTCAGTGACTATAAGCAAAGACTTGTCTCATTCTCCTCCAGCCTGAAAACGGCCAAGACAACATATTATCAGAACAAGATATGCAATGCCACAGGTACAAGAAAAATGTTTTCTGCTTTTAACTCACTGCTTCAACCACTTCCTCCTCCACCCTCCGATCTGTTCACACCATACATGTTTGCCTCATATTTTACTGAAAAGGTTGAAACCATCAGTAACCAGTTTTATGAGCCTGACCAAATCAGCCCAAAGGCACCAACAAAGAGTGCCTCACTCGACTCATTCTCCTCTCTGACTGAGGATGAAGTCTCTAAGCTTGTGCTAGACTCTCAGCCCACCACCTGTCCTCTGGACCCAATACCATCAAGCCTCCTGCAGAGCATTTCCTCTCCGCTTAATGCTGCACTTAAGCATATCATCAACTCCTCTCTGTCAACGGGTGTGTTCCCCACCGCATTCAAGCAAGCTCGGGTCACCCCTCAGCTCAAAAAACCCACACTAAACCTATCTATAAGTGATTAATGCACTCGTCTTTTAGAACCTGGGTTATCTATGACCTCCCTGATAAAAATAAATACACACAGCGTTTTTGAAGTGTGATCTGTTCTCTTTTTACGCATTTGTCAGTGCTGTAGGTCAGTATCATCTAACAAATACTTTTTCTCCTCTGCAGAGAAAATCCGGCAGACAGCTGGAGTCACTGCTGTGTTTGTGAATGTGGAGCGTCTGTCTCCTTTATCTGAGGTGAGCTCGTCTCAGAATGACTCTCTGTCTGGACAGAAAAGTTTGACAGACAAAAATTCAGCCCTCAAAAAGTTGAAGAAAGGGGACAATAATACTTAAAAAAGTAATCATAATTAACAGCCAACAGAAAAAGACAATGTCTCTATATTACAACATGAACTTTAAATAAAAGTTGAAACAACTAGTGTCAAAGAACCAACAGATGACTTAATGTGAGTGTGTCAAGGCTACAAAACAAGACATACCAAAAAAAGGTTCATTTTACTATTACAATCAATGAATGATGAATGAAACCTTTATTGCCTCTAGGGGAATTTGCTTTGCACAGAGAGCATAAAACACTATACAAACAAACATTTACAGGACAGCACATGAAAACACATGAAAACACATAAAAACACTTAAAAACACATAAAAATAGACTACAGCATCACATGATTAAATGAGGGGTTTAGTATACTTGTATGAGGATGTAGAAGATAAATGTGCTGGAATTAAGCAGCCGGTGTTATTGCAAGTGTCCTGAAGTATGAAAACACTTGATTAAAATAAGTAATTCAGACTGAATGCACCTGTACTAGACTATCAATCTATCAATCTTCATACATGGGGCACGCACACCAACCAACCACTGCGCCACCAGAGCCCCCAATCAATCAGTCTTTATATATATAGCACCAAGTCATACTCAAAACACTACAAAAGAGCAGGTCTAGAGTGTACTCTTTCATTTATTATTTATAAAGAGTCAACATTAACTCACCATGAGCTCAGCACTAAGCAATATTCAGCAAAGTGACAGAAGCAATGAAAAAGTTCCTTTAAGAGGCAGAAACCTCGAGTGGAACCAGACTCGGCCATCTGCTGAAACTGTGTTGAAAAGTGGGATAGAGAGAGATGCAGGAAGAAGGACAAACAGAGCAACAACAAAGAATACCATAGATTTGTATCTACAATGTCAGTATTATTGGTAAAAGCATGTGTAGACTAGACGTGATTTTGGCTTGTTCAATAAAAGAAATGAAAGTTGGATAAATCAATTTTATTGTTAAATACTGTCTTTGGGATTTATCAGAATAGTAAAACAGTTGAAATGACTTAAAGTGTGTTTTTGATTTCTATGTATGAAAGAATCACTGAATCTCTGTCGTGTAAAGCTGCTGATAAAACTGTAAAGCTGATTTGGTTATTTTCTGCTCTTAGTATACAAAGGAATAAAAAGGAGGTGGCTGTTTGAAAAGATACATTTGTATTCTGAAATCAGTTTGGTTCTTGTAAAGTTCTCATGAACAGGAATACATTCTCTGTGACTTGTAGCAGCATCTTTGAAATAATCAAAACTGTTTTGAAGTGAAACACCAGAACATATAGATTTCCTGATGAGAAGAAATATCTCATCAGGCAAAATAAAAGTCAGATTTATTTCCCTTATTCTTCTTTTCCTCCTCACAGAGGGAGCTGGAGGAGGCCTGGGGCGTCAAAGTCTTTGACAGATACTCGGTGGTCCTGCACATCTTCCGCTGTAACGCCAGGACTAGAGAGGCCAAGTTACAGATCTCTCTGGCAGAAATCCCTCTGTTAAGGTGACTTCGTTTTCTCATATACAACTCACTTATTTTACAGTTACAGCTAATTGTCTCCTGGACCTTTTGATTCTCCATTTGACAAATAAGCAAAGTGTTTTTTATCATGGTTGCAAAATTCACCTCCTAAAATGTATTTTTGTTTTTAAATAATGTGGGCAGTAATCTCACTAACAATAGGCCGACTCTCAGTGTTTCTGCATCATTTCCTGTCACACTTTAAGTATTTATCTACAGTGGCTGGGAAGTGCAAACCAAAATTACAAAGTGTGAAATACTTTTACAAAGCTTGAGACAAATTTACTTTTTGGAAAACATTTTTACATTTTATAAAACACAGTTACATAAGTATAACAATTTAACAAGGCCAAAACAAATTTACAGTTCAGAAAACATATTTACAAGATGCTAAAAATAATGTAGGAGGGCTGAGACAAATTTAGGAACGACAGAATCTTGCCGGAAAGGGAATGTACCTGCAGTGATTAAGTGAGCGGTCAATTGGTTTGTTTTGGCGTTTAGAGTTTATGAACAAATCATGTTTCGTCTGCTTTGTGGAGCAGTTAACGCACAGTCTTTCCGTCTTAACAAATTAATTGTCTGCTCACTCAATCACTTCCAGCATATACAGTGGGTACGGAAAGTATTCAGACCCCTTTACATTTTTCACTCTTTGTTTCATTGCAGCCATTTGCTAAAATCAAAAAAGTTCATTTTATTTCTCATTAATGTACACTCAGCACCCCATCTTGACAGAAAAAAAACAGAAATGTAGAAATGTTTGCAAATTTATTAAAAAATAAAAACTGAAATATCACATGGTCATAAGTATTCAGACCCTTTGCTCAGTATTGAGTAGAAGCACCCTTTTGAGCTAGTACAGCCATGAGTCTTCTTGGGAATGATGCAACAAGTTTTTCACACCTGGATTTGGGGATCCTCTGCCATTCTTCCTTGCAGATCCTCTCCAGTTCTGTCAGGTTGGATGATGAACGTTGGTGGACAGCCATTTTCAGGTCTCTCCAGAGATGCTCAATTGGGTTTAGGTCAGGGCTCTGGCTGGGCCAGTCAAGAATGGTCACAGAGTTGTTCCGAAGCCACTCCTTTGTTATTTTAGCTGTGTGCTTAGGGTCATTGTCTTGTTGGAAGGTGAACCTTCGGCCCAGTCTGAGGTCCTGAGCACTCTGGAAGAGGTTTTCTTCCACGATATCTCTGTACTTGGCCGCATTCATCTTTCCTTCAATTGCAACCAGTCGTCCTGTCCCTGCAGCTGAAAAACACCCCCATAGCATGATGCTGCCACCACCATGTTTCACTGTTGGGATTGTATTGGGCAGGTGATGAGCAGTGCCTGGTTTTCTCCACACATACCGCTTAGAATTAAAGCCAAAAAGTTCAATCTTGGTCTCATCAGACCAGAGAATCTTCTTTCTCATAGTCTGGGAGTCCTTCATGTGTTTTTTGGCAAACTCTATGCGGGCTTTCATATGTCTTGCACTGAGGAGAGGCTTCCGTCGGGCCACTCTGCCATAAAGCCCCGACTGGTGGAGGGCTGCAGTGATAGTTGACTTTGTGGAACTTTCTCCCATCTCCCTACTGCATCTATGGAGCTCAGCCACAGTGATCTTTGGGTTCTTCTTTACCTCTCTCACCAAGGCTCTTCTCCCACGATTGCTCAGTTTGGCTGGACGGCCAGGTCTAGGAAGAGTTCTGGTCGTCCCAAACTTCTTCCATTTAAGGATTATGGAGGCCACTGTGCTCTTAGGAACCTTGAGTGCTGCAGAAATTCTTTTGTAACCTTGGCCAGATCTGTGCCTTGCCACAATTCTGTCTCTGAGCTCCTTGGGCAGTTCCTTCGACCTCATGATTCTCATTTGCTCTGAGATGCACTGTGAGCTGTAAGGTCTTATATAGACAGGTGTGTGCCTTTCCTAATCAAAAAAAAATGTAAGGGGTCTGAATACTTTCCGTACCCACTGTACATTCCCTTTCCGGCAAGATTCTGTTATTTGTAAAATAAAATAAAAAATTGTTAGGACTGGTAAAAGTGTTCTTGCCTCTTTCAAATTTGTCTTGGTGCTCGTAAAAGTGTTTAGCATCTTGTAAATGTTTTTTTTTTTTAAATGTACATATTTTTTATGTAGTGTGTTTTACTTTCATAATTTTGTTTTATAAAATGTAAAAAGGTTTTCCAAAATGTAAATTTGTCTCAAGCTTTGCAAAAGTGTTTCACACTTTGTCATTTTGGTTTGCACTTCCCAGCCACCGTAATATTTCAAACATTGAACCAAAATCACACATTTCTATGACAAAAAAAGAAATCGATGAGGTTAGAAAACCTGTCCCAATGTTGGATTTCCAGATTTGATCAAAAACTTTAGGAGGAAAGAACCTAACATGTGAAATTCTTGTACCATAATTAGCACGATTCCTCTCTATGAATGATATCTGCTTCTCTTTAATTAATGTTGTTGCCTTCAGGTCTCGTCTAAGAAATGAAATCACAAACATGGACCAGCAGGGTGGGGGAGCGAGGTACATCGGAGGTTCAGGTACAGAATCCCAACACCTGGTTGACAGTGATTGAGCTGACCTGTTAGGAAGCAGCTTCAGTAAGGTGATTTATTCATTTCCCAGGTGAGACTCTGCTGGAGGTGCAGCAGAGACTGCTCAAAGAGCGTGAGATGAAGATTCGCTCGGCGCTGGAAAAACTGCGGAAAAAGCGTCATCTTCTGCGCTCTCAGCGGACACACAAAGAGTTCCCCATCGTGTCCGTGTTAGGATACACAAACTGTGGTGAGAGCCTGGACACAGTCAGGACACACTGTTCACTGGGTAAACATTCACAGTTTCACATCTTTATTTTCTTCATATTTTCTATGTGCAGGGAAAACGACTCTGATCAAAGCTCTGACAGGCGACAGCGGCCTCCAGCCCAGAAACCAGCTCTTCGCCACGCTGGACGTCACTGTTCACGCCGGCCAGCTGCCCAGTCGAATGACGGTCCTGTACGTGGACACCATCGGGTTCCTGTCCCAGCTGCCCCACCAACTCATCGACTCCTTCTCTGCCACCCTGGAAGACATAAAACACTCAGTATGTTCCAGATTCTCAAACCAGAAACAGTTTCAGATAAAGTTAGTTTACTATCTAAAGTTAAAGTCTGACTTGTCTTCCACCCTCCAGGATCTGCTCGTCCACGTCAGAGACATCAGTCATCCAGAGACGGTGAATCAGAAAGTCAACGTGCTGAATGTCCTAAAGAACCTGCAAATCCCTGACCGGCTGATGAGCTCCATGATAGAAGTCCACAATAAGACTGACCTCGTTGACGAGTAAAAGAACCTCTTCTTTCCTTCAGAATTTCAGAGATCTTTAGAAATTCATTTTTTCTTTACCTTTAATGTGGCTGTCCAATCAGAGTTAATACAGATCTGCAGCATTACATTTCTCATTGTGAGCTTTATTGAGAAAGATGAGCCATGCTTGCAGTGCCTACATGTCCCAGGATGCATTGTATGTAAAGTGCAGCAGCCTGGACTCTGCTGCACTTTGACCATAAGCTATGCTTAAATATAGACATTTATTATGTACAGGGGAGATTCAAGAGAGGCAAGACTGAAAACCAAATCTGAAAAAGCTTGAAGTTTTGAAATAAAAATTTTGCAGCCGCATCAAAGAGAACTTTTACAACAACGCATTTGTTTCACTAAAGTGTACATACCTAATTCTGTGAAGGGTTGAAATAAGGTTGATCAAAGTTAGTTTAAGTGTGTGATGTCTTAACTCAGAACCTTCTTTCACAAAACCAGTAAAAAATCAAATTTTAATTAAAAAAGGTTTTAAAATAATTACATTTAATATACTAGGCCGGTAGCCTGGTGGTTAGTGCGAGCGCCCCATGTACAGAGGATATAGTCCTCCAAGCGGGCGGCCCGTGTTCAAATCCGACCTGTTGCTCCTTTCCCACATGTCATTGCCAACGCTCTCTCTCTGATTCCTAACTGTATCCACTGTCCTATCTCTAAATAAAAGCCTAAAAAGCCCAAACATATGTATACACTCAAGGCGATGATAGTAGGTGATAGGCTACAACTTGCAATTGTAAATAAATCTGTAAATGATTAAAAAAAAAACATCACTATTTAATCGATAACTTTTAAGAAAATGGTGAAATTTGTTAATCAATGTTTCCAAAAGATATTTAGAACATCTTTGAAAGTCCTGTTTTGCTCACAACACAAACACATTTAGTTTACTGTCATAGAGGAGAAAAAAACATAAGACAATATTCTTTTTTTATTAAACTGGAATCAGAGAGTTTTTGCTTTGTTCTTAAATAAAAAAATACTCAGGCCCATCGATTGATTGAAGCTCGGTGGAAAGTGTCACTGTAGAATGAGGAAATCACAGGTTAGATCACTGGCAAAGCGCTGAGAAAATTTGGGCAACCAGAGGACCAGAGGGACATATCAGCAGCCATTGATTGTACCTAATGAGTAACTCCGCCTCTGACAACACACCTCCCAGCCTCTGCAGCAAAAGAAGAAGCACTGAAAATAAGCAAAATCCTACCCAGAGCTAAACCGAAAACACCCCAGAAGAAACACACAACACTTATGAAACCCACACTAGCTAATAAACAAACATTTACAAAAAGAGTCCCAACCATGACAAATAGTCTGCCAATCATTTTTTCAGTATACTGTAGATCTTCTGTAGTGATTCCCCAGGTGTTGCAGACCCATATTGGTATTAACCCATATGTGTAAAAAGAGGTGGAGAAATGGTTTAGTCTTCAGAAGAAAATAAAAGTATTTTCTGTTGTCCCCCTCAGCTATCAGATTACAGAGCCCGGTGTGTTGCCCATATCTGCCTTAGAGGAGCGAGGCCTGGATGAGCTGCAGAGAGCCGTGGAAGATCAGATTGTAAACTCTACAGGAAAACACATTTTAGATCTCAAAGTGGACCTCAGCACTCCTCAGTTAAGGTAAGCACTGTTGAATCTCTCTCTCTCTGTAGGGTTTAGAACAAGAGAGCATCCATAGTGAGTGTGTGTTTCCTTCCGCAGTTGGCTCTACAAAGAAGCAGCCGTTCAGGACGTGCAGGTGGACGCAGACGAAGGCTCAGCTGTCATCAGAGTCATCATCAGCCGTGCTGCTTACGGACGCTACAAGAAACTGTTCAAGTGAAAATAGTGGAGAGAAGAGGAGAGTGATCCTTCCTGCTGCTGCAAACTCTACCACAAACACCTTTAAAAAGAGGACTGTTACAGAATGATGTACATTCTGGTAAACATGTATAAACTGCACTTTAAAGTGGATGAATGTTTTCATAATAAAGAAAATATATAAAGAACCTTTGATTTGTATGTGCCATATTATGTTTCAGGGAGCCAGAAGTGACCATATTTGGACAATATGGTGGAGCTGGAGTGGAGTGACAGGTTGTTAGTTATCACCTGCATCTGTAATGTATAACTATGTTATTCAATTACATGGTGTTTTTTTTAAAGGACAGCTGAAGACAGACAGGAAAAGAGTCGAACCCTGGGCCACTACATCAACGACACAGCCCCACGCATGTAGGATGTACTCTCCATCAAGTGAGTTATCCAGCACCACAGGGGTGCTGAGCAAGATAAAAGAAAAATCTACATCAAATTGGTCTTACTGGAAAAGCAAATACGTACAAAACGTATGGATTTTATGGTTCTGTTCCTCATCGCAGCCGCTGTGGGTTTGAATCCGGCTGCATGTCATCTACTCTCTCCTCCCCACAGATCCTGTCACTCTTCAGCTGCCCTGTCCAATAAAGTTAAACATTGCCACAAAAAACAAAAGAGAGGGTGAAAAAAAACCATGTGCTTTCACCCTCCTCTCCCAATCAAAGTAAATTAAAGGGGCAGAGTTACTGAGAAGAAAGTAGTCACCTACTTACTAGTGATTTTTTTAAATGCATTTAACTGATCCACTGAAACATTAAACATGTATGCATTTAAACACTTGACTTATTACTATTAAATTACTTTAATATGAACTTTAAATGACAATCTGTTGATAATGTAAATAAGCCTTCCACATGATCGTTTACACACAGACTTATATTGCATTCTGATAAATAAACCCCTAAGTGCATTAAGGATCCCACAGGGTCCATGTTGATTCAGCTTTAACTCAAATTGTCTGAAAAACAGCATCACAACTTTTATAATCACTTATATATTGATAAAAAATGAAACCCAGTTGTGTTAAACCTCTTTAAATCTGAGGAATGCATCACAGATTACAGTCATAACGGCTCACGTATTTTTCACAATGTCTTTAAGTACGACAGGACGCTTAGCAGGACGTTTTTCAGGTTGCAAAGGTATCAAAAGTTTAACCTCCTTTATCACCTATTGTGATGGTTCTCAACTGGGGGGTCGAGGCCCAAAAGTGGGTCAGGGAGCCATTTATAGTGGGTCGGGAATGTGTGCCTGGAATTCTTTTTTTGTCAGAGTCTGTGGAGCGTTTTTTTTTGACGCTCCACAACTGAAGAGGTTCAAACTGCACAAATTTTTATGAAATAAATTTGATAGGTTAAAAAAATATCTGATTTTTGGGGTCATGATTTTTCATGAAGGAGCTGGTAGTGGGTCTTGAGGCTTGACCAGTTGAGAACCACTGTCCTATTTTTCTCTGGATGTGAAGAGAATGAACAAAATGAACAATATGCTGAATTAAAGATATCTACTAAATTAAATCACAGAATGACCTTACAGTATCATCACACATTCAGATCAAATGATATGTTGAAGTGCTGGCTTCTGCAGCAGCCAGTATGTCCTCCTTCAGATTCTGGTCCTGAATGGTCTGGATTTGTTTTGACCAGTGAAGGTAGGCCGTTTTGGACGCCCCTCTGTTTGCCAGATATGAGTGAGTTACCACGGCAAAGCAACAGGTGTTCCATGACCCATATTATATATATATATATATATATATATATATAGAATTACAAACTTGTTTTTCTTGTGATGATGGGATCATTTTCATGACATGCCATGCTGACAGGTTTGAGGTAAATTAGGCATATTTCTGTTTGTTTCATGATTTTGCAGCTGGAAATTATCTGGAAACGATCCCTCTTTGTATGATAACAGAGTAAAAGTTTGGATACATGTCCGCTTAGGGCGTTTGTAACTATAACTGTGTCTGTCTTTTCTCATCTGATAGCTTTCTTCTGTACAAGTTTTTGGTTCAGTTTAATGACCAGAGAGCAGAGGGGGAGAGGACCCACAAAGTCTCCTGCAATGATGTTGAGGCTCTCAGGGTTTGATCCGGGCGTCTGCTCCTCCAGCCATTTCCTCAAACAGTCCCAGTTACTGAACGTTAGCGTCCTCAGAGACTGTTTGGGGTTCACAGTGATGAAATATCTGTCCGCTGTCAGGTTCAAACCAGAGACAAAGAAGCTGTCTGGGAGTAAAATAAACAAACATAAAACTGAGTCGAGCACCAGGAAAGCCAGATCAAAATTGTGCCAAAGTGTGAATTAAACTCACCTGGACGTCCCATCTCTTTGTTCCAGTCCAGATAACTGATCACTCCCTGTGCTGTGCACTTGTTGGCCCACCAGTAGGGGATTGGAGGCCACAGCTCACGATGTCTGGCTGCAGTTTGGCACTCATAGGAGAGGATGACCTGATAACCAGACGCCCACAGACTCCTCAGGGTCGGCACAGAGTCCTGGGGAAGGCAGGTCTGGTTGTGTGAGACAGTGTGCTGTTTTTTTTTATACTGTAAATCAGCTGTGTATGAGGAGAAAACTCACCTTCCTTGGGCAGAGTTTTGAGCCAAAGAGCTTCTTCAGGGAGAAAATTAACGCTTGATGGAGTCTGTCGTCGATTCCTTCAAAGTGGCTGCAAGCGAGGATGACAATCTCCTTCGGGTGGGACTCCAGCCAGGTGGCAACAGAGGACAGAGTTTCCTGTAAAACATAAAACAATTTATGAATTAGGCTTTTCATGAACCTGAATTTTAAACTGCGATAAAATACTAGTAAAAATCAATATTGATACGGCTTTCGATTCCACAGAAATGATAGAAGTCCTAGGCACTCAATATTTGGCTTTTTTTTTCTAATAAACAATTGCAAACAAACTCCTGAACTGTCAAAATTACACAACATGGTAGACGGTGTCACCTCTTTAAGTCTGTTGAGACATAAACATAACTTTAACTTCCCTATGAGTCACCCAAAAGACTTGAGAAACAACATTATTTGCCAAACTGTGTCTTAGAATAGATCACCTCTGCTTTCTCTTTCTCTGACACTAACTTTGGGTTACAGATCTGTACTTTATTTCAAAGCTTTGGTACTTTTCCATACGATCGCTCGTCAGAATAACAGAGCTTGTATTGTTTTAGTGATATCGAAAGGTATCAAACTATCGGAAATTTGACAACCTTATTATGAATAAACAATAACATCCAAAAGTGAAACTTTAATGAAGAAAGGTTGTGCATCACCAGAACTGTAAGATGTGTGTAAATGACGTGTGTGAAGTACAGGTCGCTGGAGGAGTCTTTGGGTTTGTGTGCGACGCGTAGATCGAAGAACCGAATCCCCATCGACAGCTGCTCCTCGATGCTTTTATCCTGAAATGATTCATAAAACATCACCCAAAGTATTTTTTAGCAGTATAACCCTGTGTTATAGATATTTTATAGAAGAGAATACTTTCTTGTCATTTCACAAATATACAATAAAATCTCAGTGAATCTCCTCAGAGGTAGATGGATAAAACAAAACAAGAAAACGACAACAAATATGTACACAGACCAACAGTGAAAAATACATGTATATACTCTTGCATTTAATAATTGCACCTTTATTATAATCAGACTTAGTTCTTCAGAGTTCAGTGTCTTGATGGCACAAATAACTTTAACATTTATTATAATGATGGAAAAAAAAATCATATAATTATCATGGTAGTAGCAGGTAGTAAGTAAGGTAATTAAACCAAGGCTGCATTGTGGAACAACACAGAAACACCTTCACAATCCAGAAGGGGTCCTCACACATCTGCATGATCACCTGCTCTATGCTGACCTGTAGTCTGTTTTCTATCACGCATACCTGTGTTGTTGCCCATTTAAAGATGGCCGGCCTGGTAAAGCAGTAGAAAAGTCCATCCAGAAGTCTGAAAGCATCCGACTCGGAGGGCACCAAAGGGGAGTTTATATCCAGACAGTAACTCATGGCATCATGGCTCCCTGGAAAAAAAAACAAGGTCGGAAAAAACACAGAAACTTTGAACGTTGTCTTTACAAACCCCATTCAAATGTAAGACAGTTTGTTTTTCTACATTTCTGAGTTCAAGAGTTAGAATACTGATGCAAAGAATTAGAAACTAATAAATGATGATTCAGTCCAAGTCTTTATTGACATTTTAAACATCACACCTTCAATATTACAAAAAATACACAAATAATCAGACAAACAAATACAAGGTGCACTTTAGAGTAGAGCTGAATAGAAGTATCCATTCATTAAGGAACTGCAATAGTTTCTATTCAAAATAATCCTGAGATGGATTATTAACATGTTAAGCCTTATTATAGTTGTATTATTTAAAACCCTCTGAGGTCGATGCTGTTGCTCACACCACACAAGCATACTAACAGACTGAGGCCGGTGGAATAAAAAGGCTTTAACAGTAAGCCTACCTTTACTACAAGTTGACCAAAGTGATGAACATATTCAAAATAATCATCCCAATAATATATATTTTATGAGTTGAGTCATTCTGCATTATGATCCCTTTTATTTTTGGTACTTTAAGTTTGTTTTCATGTTAATACTTTTTCTAAATAAATAAAGATGAATGCAGGACTTCACATAAGACTTTTTTTTAAAACTGTGGTATCATTATTGTTACTTAAAACAGGATCTGACTATTTATTCTATTACTGCTACTAGTAAACCTAAAGACATTCACTCCTATGAAAAACTAAAGTAGAGGCTTCATTTCCATGTATTGGTGATGGACTAACCGCTCATTGGTATGATGACCTTGTTTATAGTGATGAGTTATATTTTTGAAAATCACGAGTGAAATCTAAACATTCATCCATGTGAGACTTCTTGAATAAAAAGGGCTTTCTCCATACCAACTTGCTGCTTTTTATCCTCTTTTTAATCTCTTTTAGTTTGGTACTGTAGGAGTTTTAATCTGAGAGTGTTTTAACCCCAACCTGGGGTCCAGGCCCCCCAAGGTGGGGGCATGAGGCTCTGCTCTGCTCTGAGGTTGTCAAAATTAGATTTGCATATAAAATAATTTTGGTTTATTATAATAATAATAATAATTATTATTATTATTATTATTATTATTATTATCATTATTATTATTATTATTATTATCATTATTATTATCAAATATTGTCACAAGTGATCAAGTGATCAATTAGTGACCCGTCAAAATATTTTGGAAAATGCTGATCATGATGTCCAAAACTTTTTTCAATTTGCATGTTTTGTCCAACCAAGTGTCCAAAAGACAAAGACTCTTAGTCTTCAAGATAAATGTCAAACAAAAGAAGAAAATCCTTAATTCAAGCAGAAAGAAGAAGCTAACGTTTTAAATGATGACAATATTAATCATTTAGATTAATAGACATCTAGAAGTTATTCTAGTATAACTTAACTTCATGAGTGTTCATATCTGCTGTATAGTCTATAGGAGTAATGCTCTGAACTTAGTGACATAAAACAGGAGAATCTGTTTAGCCTACCTGGTATGGCCAGGTTTGTCAGAGGAATGTCCCACAGCTCCTCCGGCAGAGCGGACATCCAGTCCTGGCTGCTCGGCTCCATGTCGCTCCGTCCGTCACTGAAACTGAACTAACGACGTGAGAAGAAACCCTTTAAAATGAGTCATCATATATGATCGATCCTGACCTCTTCCTTTATCTGATTTCTTTAAATGACCGACCACAAACTTCACTGCAAGGAAGGAGAACAAAGGGGAGGGAAGGGGAGGAGGGTGATGAAAGTTAGAATTTCCTGATTCTTCTGCTGTGACTGACACCAACTCTGCAGGACTTCAGCTCAGGTAGGAGGTTTTTTTTGTTCGATTTAATATTAAAACACACTTATAGAGGCTATGGGATATATTTATTTCTAAATAACTGTATCTTAACCATATCTAAACACTTTATTCACACTTGCTTCGGCCAAACAGCCTCTGGCGTTGTTGCCATGACGTCGGGATGGGGGCGGAGCGAGCATCAAAACAGGAAGCTGTTGCTGGGACAGAATCTATGAATGGTCGGTCTACAAACAAGCATGAGATACCTGTTTTATGTTCAAGATTGTTGTGTTTATGCGGAACAAAGAGGTTGAATTCTTGTTTAATAATATTTTGAGTATATGTAAATTATATTTTCACAAATGTAGATATTTTTAAGTTTCTCAAATGTTTTACATTTCAAAATCTCGTGAAAATCTTTTTTTCAGTCTTTGAAAAGTTGATAAAAATAAGTGAGACTCTCTAAATTACTTGAATTTAATATGGATTAAAGCCCCCCAAATTTTATTTTACTTAGATTTACTTAAATTAATTTTATTTTTGAATTTCTTCAAGTTATATTGATGTATTGTTATTTTCTGGTCAGTTTGGTTGTTTTGTTTTTATTTTGTCAATTAAATATTCTGCTTGGAGTAGTGAAATGATTAGTGAAATGTTCAACAGTTTAAATGCCTCTTTGTTAATTGAATAAAGTTTGAAAAAAAATACATCCATGAAGAAGAACTTCAAAACCTCCGGGAAACTAAAAGCTGCAACATATTACATACTGTAATAACCTACATCTGTAGTCATTTATCTCACATTGTAAACTGTTTTACACCATAGAAGACAGTTTCTGAATATAAAGATTATTTTTACATTTAAAAAAGCGATAAAGGGAAAGGTTTTATGGGTTTTACAAAAATCTCACGTTGGCTACAGCTATTGAAATGGCATGAACTGAACTGACCCCAGAGCAGCAGAGTGATGATTTAAAAAAAAGAAACTATTGTGAGAGAAAGCATTGGAAAAAAGCACATTTTGCAAAGCTAACACAAAAGCTTTTTAACCCTCGCCCTGGCCTTTTATTTGACAGTTAAAGCAGCACAGGCACACAACTAAGTGTTGTTCTTATTTCTGTTTCCAACTTTCCGGTTCTTAAATGCATCGTTAGATGGGAAAAGGCTTAAGCTTTGAATGTATAAAGACATGAACAAATGTATATACTATATTGTAAAACCCTGTTAAAAAGAAGTAAAAAAAATAAAGTTTTTGGGTGCCGAGTTATTTCATTTAGTTTTCCTTGATTCAGGAAATAAGAAGTCCAGTTTGTTAACTCTTTAAGTCTGGGACTGATACCAACATTTTCTCTGACTTCATGTGTCTAACTTGAATTGTCCTTCACACAAATTTGTCAAAGTTGGAAAATCATTATGTCCCATAATTCAGCGTGATTGCAGGGTAAAGGGGGGGGGGGGTGTAAAGGAATAAGGATGTACAAATTGAGAAATGAGAAGTAGCTACATTTCTGATCTGAAAATCAAACTCTGTTGAGCAGAGACTTAAACACTCTTGATTTGAGGAAACCTCTGAATTGATGACAGTGGGGGACAAAGTAAACTTCATGACTTGAGTCAAGTATAGATACTCCTGGTCAAAAATTCAGTCAAATGCAGGTTGAAGGTTCAGTCAAATGATTTCTTGAATTGAAGTCCTGGAGGACTTGCTTTTAAAAATACTTTAGTATTCACATCGAGTGAGTGCAGTCAAGAATACATGGGTGTACATTGTACTTCGTTGTGTTTATTTAGAAAACATTATTTACATTCTCTAAACTCACATGCTACAGACCTCCAGATTGGCCACTCCAAAATAAATGGGACATTAATGGGAACAACCAAAAATACCTGATGAGCAGGGAGAATGTCAGCCAGGCTTTCCACAGTGAGACAACATTCATGTTTTTTAAACCCCCATTTCAGTCGGTGAAAGGCCTCTTGAATCTGTAACTGAGCAGCATTATACTCTAATTCCTGGTGCTGCTAAAACTCCCTTTCCTTTTTTTGTTCACTTCTCTGCAGCAGTGTTAGCACAAAACAAATACTAAAACATATAGAAAGAAAAGACTGTGACAACCTATGGAAGAGGATAAGGGCCACTGAAAAAAAACATTTTGGTTCTGATTTTTCTTTTTAGAATTCTGACTTTAATAAAGTCAGAAAAAAAAATCAGAACCAAAATGTTTTGTTTCAGTGGCCCTAATCCTCTTCCGTAGACAACCTCTGTATTTCACTCAATGAACTGGCTGATCTGAGTGATGTTTGCTCTGTGTTCAACCATGGAGACGTGCGACATACAAAGTGCAGCAACACCACTCAGATAAACCACACGCAGAACCACAGTTTATTGTCTTTTGGATCAGATTCCAGAACAAAGACAATTCATCAGCTGACTTCAGAGCAAAAGAAGTGAGTAATGAGAACATTCATAGAAATGTAGTAGAGTAGAGTCACAAGTACGATATTTGTCTTTCAAATATAGTTCTTAGTAAAAAAAAAACTTATAAAATGTGCTGAAATACAGAACTCAAGTAAATGTTCTTCTTCACCGTGTACCACTGGTTGATGATGAAAGATTGGAGAAGTGAGAGATTAGTTTAAAAAGGCTCATGTTTATTGGAACAGCTCATCTCCACAGGCACAGCGGTGCAGCATGTTATTAAATCAAGGCCTAACCTGTTGGCTAAAAGGATCTATAAGTTCATCGCTGAGGGTTGGGTTCATGCAAATAAACGGTCATGCACTTTGCATATGTCTCAAGTCCTCTCTACATTCTCTTTTGAACAGTACATGTGTTCTAGGTGAAACTATTTGCTGCCTGCTTGTCAGGATTATAAAAGTTTGAGGCCTACATTACATCATATGTGCTTGTAGAATAAATGCTTTGTGCTTACTCCTCTAAATGTCTACTGTAATGGAAGATTAGTTGGATCTTTATTGCTTTGGAGAACGTAACATAAAACTGCTTAGCTAAGCTAACTGGTGGAAAAACTGATACAGTGCATAAATAGTCAACTGAGTGTAAACAGACAAGTGCAGATCAAAGTACCAAGATAATCTGTATTCAAGTAGCTTAAAGACTGAAATGTATATTTAACAGCCTTCAACGAGTGCATTAATAAATAATTCAAGTAGAATGTTTCTTTAAAAACAAGCTTGTGTGTATATCATGCTATGGTTCACATTCGTCTCTAAATGCAAAAATGTTGAGAAGTCACGACGACCATTTCAGTAGTTTCTCATTCAGTGCAACAACAGTGGGTACGAAGTGGCTCTCGGTGATAAAGTCCCCTGCGATGATGTTTAGAGATCCGACTCTGGAGCCGGGAGTCTGCTCTTTGACCCAGCCGAGCAGCGCCGGGTACGTGGACATCACCAAGTCCTTCAGGGACTCTGTGGGGTGTGTGCAGATGTATTTCAGGTCCTCTGTCAGATTTATTCCTGTGACAAAGAAGCCACCTAGAGCAGGAAAACACATGTTAAAAACTGTGTGTGGACAGACACAGCGTCACTTAACAAGCAATAAAACGTCATGAATGATCGACTCGTTACCTGGTCTGCCGTGTTGTTTCCTGTGTTCAAACTCCTCAATAAGAGCCTCTGCTTTGCATTTATTTGCCCACCAGTAAGGAATATGTGGCCACAGGTCGCTGTGAGAGCTGGCCATGTTGTGTTCATAGGACACGATCACAGTGTAGCCTAAAGCCCACAGGTTTCGAAGAGTTAACACTTCCTGAAGTCAAACAAAAAAAATACAGTACCATGTAAGACAAACTCATGCTGTTCATAGTTTCTGTACTGAATGTAATCTCTCATCATTAAACAAAGCAGTTTACTATCCGTACTCTGGGACAAACTGACCCCACTACAGAAGTTGCTTTAACAAATTGTAGTTTGTCAAAGGTTTCCTTTGCAGTTAGTGTTAGGAGTCAAGGTAACTCACAATAAAATACAATACAATAGGTGATACATTTTCAGGATAACGATAATGTCAAGCTTCTGAGATAACTGATGAACAGTAAAACAATCACTTAAAGAAACATCCAGATTTCTGATTACAAAACGCCTCTAAAAAGGTCGAGTGTAGGATTTATTTTTCTATTCACAGCAAATAGGTTTCCCCTCTTATTACGCTTCATCTCTTTAATGTATTTTCCCAGCTGCCTGACATTAACCCGTTGTCATCATCTTCTTTGGCCATTTAACATCTGTTCAGGTTCACTTCACAGCGCCACCATGAGGAGTAATGAAACAGTGACGCTGAGTCAATGTCCCAGGGTCACTTTTTTTGTCTTATTTTATAATTAAAGTATCGATATTTGGCAACAGTAATTTGATAATTGTATCACAGGAGTCAGGATGATGATATATTGACGTATCGATGTTTGTACAATGACTATTGCAAGTACAGATTCAACATCGTAACTATGTTTAATTCATAACCTTTAAAATAACAAAAGCTCCACATCGTGGGGCGCCGTAGAGCCTAACAGCTACGTATGGCATGCACCCCGTGTACAGAAGCTACTGTCCTCATCACAGCGGCTGTGGGTTCAAATCCGACCAGCCCTGCTGCATGTCATCCCCCACTCTCTCCTCCCAAAGTTTGCTATCTCTCTTCAGCTGTCCGTTCCAATAAAAACAAAAAGCCCCCCATCTGAAGTGTCCTTTATTTATAAATTGGGCTTTGAACACAAGATAATCTGCCAATTTCACTATTATGATACTGTAATCACAATTTCTAATATTGTTGCATGTACTATGGTGACACTGTATAGAGATTTTTTTTTAACGTAATTTTATGAAACTTTGCGGGTATGGCGCACACCTGAACTAAGAATGAACTCTGAGGAATAACATTTTTAAAATGGACCAAAGAGGTGTTAGTTGGCCTACGTCAGCAAAAACTATCTTTGCATGTAAAGTCTTATAAGAAAAACCATTAGAGGTTTTTTAAGAGTAGAGACATATTTCTTACATCCCTTTTATAAACTCTGCTGTGTAAAAACCTCCAGAGTGGTGGTGTGTTCTCAATGTGGTTTGTCACTTCTGCTACTGACTGTGGAAGTTCACATTTCACACGGCTCACTGTACTTTCACTGAACTCTATTCTGTCAGCACTGAGATCGTTTTATGATCTCTAAAAATGAGCCTTTAAATACAACAGTATCAAAAGCTTCACACTCTAGGTGGTAGCAAACACAACAGGAGAAAAACTGTGCGTTTGTCAGGGGACTATTTTTAGCTGCACATTAGTCTACATTTGGTGCTCTAGTGAATATTTGGGGCAGCAGGATGGTGTGTGAAGGATTGAGTCAAAACAAACTACACAGTGTGTGCCCGAAGTAATGAAGGGAAATGTCACTCAGAACTAAGTGGGGCTCATAGAAGTGCTGTTTTCGGTTAAGAATGGAGCTCCATTACATAGATAAATTAGGTAAATTAGGGTATGGTTACACAAACAATACTTATTATTAGCACCAATTCATGGAGCTTAAGTCTGTTTATTTACAAGAAGAACAATATAGATTAAACACAGCCACATCCTTTAAGCACTTCTATAAAAGCTGAGGAGATGTCGTACCGTTTTGGGACAAAGTTTGGAGGTGAATGTGTTGCGGATGGTTGTGAGCAGCAGCATGTGGAGCTCCTGGTTTAGGCCGAGGAAGTGGCTGAAGGAGAGGATGAGCACCTCTCTGGGATGAGCATCCAGCCACTCTCTGATCTCTGTTAAAACAGTCTGTCAGAAAAAAAAAAAAACACAGGTTACTGTTTAGTCTGCTTCTACAGCATTTAATTCACAGCCTTGTTTTAAAAGCTTTGAACACACATGAAATGGTTCAGTGATCTGGTATAGGACCTGATTTTTGGCATTCACACTCAGGCCTATCTTTAGTATGACAGAGGTGCGTAACAACCTGCAGGGTCTGTTCCTTCACCACCTGTCAACTCTGCAGGAGCAAAGGTGAGGTGAAGGACGCTCACATTTCTCATTTAAGCCACCTTAAAGATCGTCACTGTTACTCTGCAGCCTGTTCTGTTTTATATGTTGAGTATCACATGTCAGAACTTCTTACAAATAGCCCCCCTAATGTCCACTCTCTCATGGATTCAGGTCTGTTTTCTATGCAAAGATCTCTGGAAAAATGATTCACATTTAAAGGAAATAATGCTGATTTTGTTATGATTAGACACATGGTAAAAAGTGAAACTCTGTCACTATGAAATAAGAAGTAACACCTCCTTTTTCTTAGATATGAAAAAGACAATGACTCAATTCAATACATGTTGGTGTTTTAGCTGTTGTCAAAGTCTGATCCAACTAGAATTTAAAAAAGTTTTGACTATAATAAACATTACTACTCTTGTCTTGAAGAAGAATCAAAGCCTTCCTTTACAGGCACAACTCTTGCCTCTTTTGTAACAATGTTAAAAAATGACAACCTTATTGTAAGATTCTGACTTTGATATGAAAGGCTTGTTACGATATGTAGGATATGATACAATGCTTAGATAACTCTTCTAAGCCTTCTTTTAACACCACTCTACATTGTAATGTTACATTGTTATTATTATAAAAATAAAAGTTAGAACCAAAATGTAGAATTTTGGTACAATATGAAAATTTCAAAATAAAACGTTGATTCAATCATAAGGACACAGAACAGAACCAAACTGTACAGTTTAACAGACTACTGTACAATACAGTAAGATATGATGTATGTATGTAATATGATACCAAACAGTACAATATGATATAATATGATATGATACAGTACGATACAGAAGGATGTACACTTTATTGTAGTGCAATTTGAAAAGAGAGGAATCTAATTAAAATGTTAAATCGTAAACGAGCAGAGACAGAAACTTCAGTATCCCATGACAGAGAGAAGAGTGTGATAATGTGTGGTTGTGATTGATCTTTCAGCCCAGTGAGTCTTTACTTCACCTGGACAGTGAGCGAGGTGTAAACACCATGGTAGAAGTACAGATCAGTGGAGCTGTCGTTCGGCCTGTGCGCGATCCTCAGGTCACAGTATCTGATCCCACAGTCCAGCTGCTGCTTTATTGTGAATTCCTGCAAGACACAGGAGGCACAGTTTGCATCTGAAGGCTTAAAATAAAATCGATGTATTTAATATAAATGCATGTGTTCCTTTATCACCTGTGTTATGGCCCACTTGTACACAAAAGGGCGAATCAGAGGCTTCATGTACTTGTCCAGCTTTTGAAGCATGTCTGGCTGAGTGAGGTCAACAGGAGATCTGTCATTCATGTCCAGACAGTAGGTTATTGCATTGTGGCTGCCTGATGGGGGGGGGGGGGGGATGATAATAAATATAAATCATCACAAAGACATATCGGTTATTTTACCTTTTTGTTTATGAAGTACAACTTAACAAAACATGAAAACTGTGAAAGGTCTCTGGCTGCTTTTTTCATTCATGGCTGCATAGTTGGAAACTTTGTGATTTCTGTTTTTAAGTGCAATATCTGAATTTGGCTGCATGGTCTGAATAGTTGGGTTGTCCCGTATTTAGTTGCGCTCTCTTTACTCGATTGTAATTGTCTTTATTTGGCTGGGTTGTCTTTGTTTTGCTGCGATGTCTCTGTCCTTGGATGGTTTTTAAGAAATGAGGTTGAGTTTTATGAAATGTGTTGTGTTGAATAGCTAAGGGTGCAACTTTGTATCTGAGTCAAACTTGTCAGGATGTTGTTTTTTTTTAATTTGTTTGAGCTTTTGTCTATTTGCTTGTGAGTTTTTGTTTGTTTTTACTTTTCTGTATTTAAATAATGTTTGCTTTGGCAATAACTGTTGTTACCGTTCAGTAAAGAACTTGAACTATCATGGCAGTCCCAAAACAGCACCTACTGTAGTCTTACACTGTGTTGTGCTGTAGTTACACCCCTCAGAAATATACCCACTAAGAAATGTTAACTAACAATATATTGTGTTGTCATATGGCAGGCAGCCTACCTGGGATGGCCAGGTGGTACAGCGGGATGTCCCACAGAGCACAGGGCAGGTGACACATCCAGCTCTCCATGGGCAGCTCTCCCAGACTCAGCTTCCTCGCTCCGGACAAAACCACCGAGGAGGACATGCTGAGCTTCAGCACCTGCAGCCCGCCAGTGAACACACATTTAACAGTATAATGCTGCTGCAGAGTAACACGGGGACTAGATTGGATTGATTGTGTGCAGAAAAACTTGAGCATTGTGTTCAGTTGCACACGCAGCACAGTGGGAAATGTAGTCCTGTTTATCTCATACTTACTTGATCAGACTGCTGCTGCTCCCTCCAAACACCAAACCCGCTGAACCGGTCAAACCTCCACAGAGAGGAAATAATCCACGGACTGACACTACAGGCACGAGCCACGAGGACTCATCCATGCCAGAGCGGAAGGAAATGTCATAGCTGTACATGAAACATGTATGATGTGATCCGGAGATAAAGCGTGTCTCCCAACCCTGCAGTCTGCTAATCTTTTACACCTGCAGAGCCCGGGATGACGAGAACAGAGGACCCGGCGCATTGTAGCTCAGATCGTTGATTATCCATAAGGATCGAGGACGCACGCATGATGTGCTGTCTGCCCCAGGTAAGTCTCTGTGTTCACCGACCGACCGGTGCAGAGTCGGCGGGGAGGGGAGGGGAGGGAGGGAGGGGGAGGGCGGCACCGCGCCGGCTGACAGATCAGCAGATGCAGAGAGGCTCTCCTCTTAAAGAGACACCTCGCATGTTAAGTCTCCTAGACTGTAAGTCTCTGATGGGAACTCCAAAACATACCGCAGCCCTGCCAAAAGCCCTGACACTGTGACGTCACAGCAGGTGTTTCCCATTAGCTTACCTGACACTGTTCAATCTGCTGCAGAGCTGTTAGCAGTCATTTCTTTTATCATGACATTATAGACTACTTTAAAAACATAGAGACGCCTTCGACTGATGAATGATGTCAATGCGGAAGTGAAGCAATCCTTTTTGTGTTATTTTGAATTAACATTATTAAGGTGGAGGACTCATCTTAGCTCTTCCTGCACTGTATATATGATCGTCTATTCTGTTATTTGTGCAAATAAATAAATAATAATGATAATAAAAACATGTCCCAGTTTGACGGACAGGTGATCTTCCACATCTGAACCTTCAGCTCAAAGCTGCACTCAGGTAAAGATAGTTTGAACTCTGACCTTTGTACTGACTTGGACTCTGCAGGAGAGTGAGCTGTGTGTTTGTCTTTTTTTTCAGCATCTTCAGCAGGTCAATAAACTCTGAAACAGCACTAAGCACGGACACAATCTGCTTCAGGAGCACGAGGGCCGATAACGTCCAGACTGACTGCTGATGAGGATCAAAGTGAGAGCAGAGTTTTAACCTCTCGGCCTCTCTCTTCTAATGAGATTACACACAATTAAATGAAGTTATATCGACTTGAATTAATCACATCAGTGAGGGCTACATTTCCCTTTCTTCCATGTTAAACCTACAGGATTAACCACATACGTGCACTAAGTGTGTTTTCTATTAGTATTTAATTATGTTAAGTTAAAATATTTCAGTTATATTTAGGTTAGGTTATGGGTTAATTCATTCATGTTAAACAATTTTGTAAATTATTGTCTTTGTACTTGATTACATTCTCTGAATAGATTACACGTAAAGAGTTTATATGTATTTATTTATCTCATTATTATCATCAGCCTGGTCATTAATTAAATAATTTTTATTGATTTTAATATGTTCTGTAAAAAAACATTCTTATCAGTGCCATTTTCCTTTTTATCTTTTCAAATAATCATTTTATGAACTTTTAAAAATGAATTTATGGTATTTTATTCTAACATCATCATTATTACTAATATGAGAATTAGAAGTGGTCAAAGTTTTATTAAAACATTATATCGACTGTTTTCATACGTTACACACAATATGCTAAGTTTATTCATTTCATTCCTAAATATCTTTATTTTCCTTTCATTTAGTATAACCAGCTGAATATATTAAAGTATATAAATGTATATTATGTTAAAAATAAGATTGATAAATAAATGAATGAAGCGGTTTACTTGCAGTACAAGTGACCGTGTATACACTGTTGATTTTTTCTAATCTTCTTTTAATCTGTTTTAAAATGCAAACTTTCGTTTTATTTGTGTATCTCATAAATTAAAATATCTCAGAAGAGCTTAAACAAACCTTTACAAATAAATATAAAATATATAATTTAGTAGTGTTCACTAAATGGTCTTCATGTTGTGCATGCTGCTGTGGCTCACTGACTGGATTTGTCTGAAAACAAACATTATTCATTGTTGTTCCTCTGCTGCTTTCCCTGCTATATGAAGAGCATTATGCACGTACATACAGGCGGTCTGCAACACTTTAGATATGTTATAAACGTCTTTAGGTGAGGCACACACTGCTGCTATCGAGCTCATTACAAATAAAAACAAGAAAGGCTTAAAAACACAAATCACACTTCTGTATCATCAAACATTTATTATCTCACCTTCTGACTGTAAACTTTTTTATGAACATAAACCTTTTTTATTAACCACTTTGAAAAACTTCTGAGCAGAAAAATACTTGTTATAGTACGAGGTGTAACATAATCTTCACACAGATGGCAGTTGTTAATTTAAAAACTTTATTTAAACATTTTCTTTCCACAGTAGAAACATAAAAAAAAACATGAGAATGCTTCTGCAATGAAATGTCTGATTGAAAACAAAGAGAAGTGAATGAGCGTGGTAGTGTTTAAGTTTGTTCTTGAAGTGTACAATCCACTTCAGTCACAGCAGGGTGGGTTGTTGGATACTTTCAGACCGCAAGAGAGAGAAATTAAAAAAGGCAGAAAAATGTGTTTATAAAGTTTTTCATGACTGCTGCACAGTGGGGATGTGGTGTGCAGAGACATACTTTCTTATGGACCCTTTCACAGAGGAAGACCCCTAACACTAGAAATACTACCAGATTGATGTAAGGCAGAACTTTTAGACTATTTGTCCTTAAACGATCGGTCAGTTTAGTCGGTGTTAGATCAAACACCTTTATTTAAATACTGATTTTGTTCCTTTTATTTTGTTTTAGATATTTAACACCAATCTGTTGCAGGAATCTGGCACTCGTCAAAAACAATAAAACAAAAACAATTCAGCTTTTTGAGGTTAAGATTAGTCCTGACTTTGCAAAGTAAGATATAAGAACTGAAATGGTCTCTTTATCAAAGAGAGTCTCCAGACCTGGTGTTTGAGTTGTGCCTGCAGGACATTTATCATCAAAACAAAGTTTCTTGTCAGTTTTCAGTTTGTGAAAAAGAAAGCTGATCATGTGATGATCTGAGGCCGTTGAAGGCAACCAATGACAAATCTGTTCTTGTTCTTTGCTTTTATGCACTGAACTTTGAGTTCAACCCTAAAAGATCACATTGGTGAATGTAATTAGACTTTTATAACCACACTGCTTCCCATTTTAAGACGAGAAAATGAAACACTTCTCACATTTATTTTGTCTTAGGAGCGTTATGATGAAACTGTAACCTGCTGAACTGCAGCTCTCCTACCATACACTGTATACAAGAAGTGGACATATCATCTTGGTTTAAAAAGGGACGTGCCTCAATCCTGCATTCTTTCTGATGGCCAGCAGGGGGCAACGTCACTTAAGCAAAAAAATGATTATCTGTAATTCTTTCAGAAAGTGCCCCATTATTTTTTACTCCATATACATTGAAGGTCTTAATCGTGAGTCAAATCATTAACACAGCACGATGTTCATTTTGTTCATTTCTGATCCGGCTTGGAGTTCAATAGACCATCAAGCAGGGTAAGCTGCAGGGCAGGTTTATGGATTTGGATTTTATGGATGGAGCCAAAATTAGTTTCACTAAATCACATTTTCTGAAAAGCCAGGCCTTTGTTTTTTTTGTTTTTTAACTTTGCTCCTCACTTTATATCCAACGTCAGGCTTAAATACAGCAGAACACAAACCAATTGGTTACACATAGTTGGCTACATCCACTTCTTATATAAAGTCTATGATTTATACACACAAGGTGGTTAGCGTTCATAATAATGGCTCCATGACTTGTCATAAATCCAGTTCATCAGGTGTTTTAACTGCAACAGAGAATGTGAAGGAAACGGGCGCAGCAGAGGCTACAAATCACCACATCTGTCGGTTTCGTTTAATTTTTTTTGTTGTTGTTAATGTGGAACATTTGTGACTCGGGTACACATTATTTACATCCCACATCTTATGTACAGCAGGTTTAGTCAAAAGGCAGATTGAATCTGTGTGCAGGGGGGAGAGGAGTGTTTCAGAAAAGTAGTGTACAAAATGTGATGCTGGCTGTGATGAAAGGCAAGAATGATAATCTCAGAAGTCAGTCATACAAACAGACATATCTCTTCCTCTTAAAGCAGAGTCACGCTTCTTTTTCGCGTGTACAGCTCTGCGTCTTGGTCTGGTCCCTGATGGAGAGACACTGCCCGGCACTTTGGAGTAAACAGCGGCAGTGAGCGGAGTGAACAAACGGCTGTCACCTCTGCATGGAGTGTCTGGATCCCAGCGACTGTTTCCCACGGCTGACTCCTTTCCTCGGAGCGTCCTGCTGAGGCGTCCCGACCGGTCGCCTGTGTCTCCCTTTAGCTCTGTGTCTCTCCGGCTCCGAGTCGCTGAGCTCCAGGTCGGGGCAGTACCCGTCACTGTCCTGGTACGATCTACTGCCTTTGACTTTTTGTTCAGAAACAGGTTTGGCCCATATTCTCTCCTTGGCTGAGCCCTTTCGGGACAGTTTGTCAGAGGCCCGCAGGTCCTCTGTGGTCCGTACCAGGTTAATGGTCGCCTCTTTGAAGGATCTGCCGAAGTGCTCCATGGCAGATTTCCTGAAGCTGCTCTTGTCCAAAGCCTGATTTGAAGCGTCCTGGTCACTGGGTGTCTGGCAGGAGCTGTCCTTCTGAGCCACTAACTTCTCCAAGAGGCCGTTGGCTTTTACTGCACACGCTCGATCCTGCTCCAGTTTGCCGTTACTGTTGGACGAGTGGCCGTGCAGCGCTGCATGCAAGGATAAGGGTTTACCGGAGAGTTTAACAGGTGCCGCCATGCTGCTTGAGGAAGACAGGCGTCCGTTTGAACGTTCATCCCTTCGCCCTCCGCCGTGCAGCTGAGGCTTCCCCTGACCGAGGCCCTTCCCCTGACCGAGCCCCTCACCTGTGTGCTCAGTAACATTCAAACTATTGTCCAGGCAGAGAGGTCCGTTTCCAGACTTAGAGCTTCCATTTCCAAGAGCCGAGGATTTGGGCATTTTCAGCTTCAGAGTGATCCTGGGAGGAGGACGAAACAGCATACTCTCCACTGGGAATGACGACTGAAGGCCTAATGACAAACACAGACAGACAGACTCAGTCAGATTAAAAAAAACAACTTTGAATATTTACCAGTTGAATCCAAGGTGATTGTTCAGTTCAGAGATTCAATTACAGGTTCCCTTTTTGTTAATAAGGCATTTACATTCAACTCCAGCTTGCCTTTTTATTTTGACAGGACAGTGGATAGAGCAGGAAATCAGGAGGGAGTGACATGGAGGAAGGAGCCCCAGGTCGAACTAAAACCCGGGACACCCACTTGGAAGACCATTGCCTCCTTTTTCATTATATCAGCATTACCTGTTAGACAAATGTTCATCATAAGATTTCCAGAAAACTACTTTGCTGCTCTTGGGGTTTAGTCTGTATCCTTTAATATGATAGAGGATTTTAGTCAGCACGACTCGCAGGCCCCGCCAAGGAGCATTTGGGAGACAGTGACTTTAACCTGACGTTGTTTTTTGTTTTTTACAAGTTTTAATCACTGGGCCTTTTTTTTGTTTCAGACCTCTGGGGATGATTTTGCTTCCAGTAACAAAAAACAAGAATCAACACTGATGGAAGTTTTAACCAAAACAAGCTGAGCACCTACAAGTTAGCTAACCGCTTCACAGCTCATAGCCCCTCCTGATGTCATGTGTCGACAAAAAAGCACAAAAAACTTCTTTATACAACGTTACAGTCAGGTTAGCCAGCTAACTTGATATTTGACCAACATAATGCAAGAGGACAGGATGATTTCTTTTATGATAAATCCTCATTGACGCTAAGAGGGCAGCCATATAAATACCACAGCAAGTAAGAATGGAATGAACATTTTTTTTGTCTCTTGCAGACACAAAAATGAAGCAGGTCAGAAGTCTCACCTGCAGCGATCTCCTGGTTCACGAGCTTCATGTGCAGGTTGAACATCTGCTCCTGAGCTTTACTCTGCAGCACCTTCAGCTTCTCACGCCGACTCACCATGTAACACAAGTTCCTCACCTGCAAACATCAAAACATAATCCATTAAAAACAAGAACTCATTGTTCAGTGTCCTCTCAAATACTAAACCAATTCCACAATTCCTGCCTGAGACTCTCTGGTTTGATGCTCCTGAATATTATAAAACTATTATATATTTATACATACATATATATATATATATATGTATATATTTAGCCTCTAAATGGATACATTCTCGTCATTTTAAGATGTGTTTTTAAACTCTGAATAACACAGGGTTAGTTACTTTTTACAATAATAACCAAAAGAAGTATAAAAAAATGGACATTTATTTATTTAAATAAAAACTAAAAGTAATCTATTTTTTTACTGATCCAAATTAAAACACAACTAAGAAGAGAATTAGAACTGAAATGTTCTTAATTAACAACATCTCCATTCCTCCTTTGTGGTCAACATTAGAGGCATTAAATAGAAAATAGTGTGTAGAGAGCATCAGCTTGGTTTGAGTGCTGCAGCTTTAACCTCCAACTTATTGATTTGGCACAGATTTTCCCCGGGCTTTGTTTGAACCAGGACACCAAACCAGTTGTTCTGAAGTCATTTATGTTTAACCTGCTTGCTGAAAAATAATTCATTTCTTTTGCAGACTGCAGCAAGTTGTCCTCCAGGATCTCACACAAATCATTGCTTCAATAAAGTTCTCTGTTTTAAACACATCTTCTGCTACTTCTGTAAGCCTGAAGTACAAAAATAGATGAGTAGAGATCGGATTTATTCACTGATGCCATGTTTTATACCCCATCCCCCCCTTATAAAAAAAAAGGAGAAAAGGAAATCATGTTGTTTTTGTTAGCTTCGCTCAGAATATTCAGTAACTTCCTTACACAAATAAATAGATTGTTTCTAAATCTTAGTCAATGGAGGGGTTAGGACTGTTTTTTAAAAAAAAGCAAATTTACTCAGGGGGAGTTTTCTGAGAAGGACATTAAAGGACATAAATTATGGTTAAATTGTTTTAATATGCTTGACTAAATCAGACAATGACAGACAGCTCATCTGCTACCACAGTTAGCCCACTAAAACATGTGTAGTCAAGAGTTCAAAGGTCAACATTTAAAATGCATCACTGGCTTCTTGTAAAAAAATTAATTCAAGCAATATTTAATGAAATTAATACAAAAATTAAGATGTTATTGATTTGTACTGTAACCAGTGTGACATCCCCTCCCTCTTGGCTCCCACTCTGCCTGCCTATTGGTTTTGCTTGGAGTTGGCATGTGGGTAGAGCTGGGAGGGTCCTGATACCTGCTCAGCTGAGCGGGGCCTTCAGGAGGGCACATAGGCCTGCCTGAGAGAGACCCTCATTCTCTCTCAGCTGGACCTTCTGCAACAGCCTTTTTCTTTTTTTTGGTTTGCTGCACTCATCACTAACATCACACATTTCACTCACACAGACATTTCTAACATGACTGATTCTTCATACTCACATTTCACATTAGTTTGTTCATATATTGGATAGAAAATGAAGATCATTTTGACTGAATCTCTTTGTGTGGCCTCACTCTTTTGTTACCAGTCCTGAGCCAGGTGGTAACACCAGCAATACCAAGACTTATTAATCCATCTTATTGAAGGGCTGTGGGGGGAAAAAAAGCACTCACCCTCTCCAGGTCCTGCCTCAGGTGCATGAACATCCTCATGCGCGTGTGGATGCTGGCCTCCTGCGGCTGCAGCATCATGTTCTCCTCATCGGCTTTAGGGGGCAGCAGAGCTCTGTTGAAGTTGGCTTTCCTCTTCAGCTTCCAGTACTGATAGATGAAGTCCAGCAGGCGCTCAGAGAGTCCCAGGACCCGGGCCAGGTCCTCCGGCTGGATCAAAGTGTGAAACTCCTCCTCCAGCTCCTGCAGCCTCTGAGCCCGCTGGCCCACCTTCTCAGACTCGGCGGGGGGTTTAGCGCGAGCTGGACTCAGGCCAGGCTCCCCAGTCTTAGATTTACTGTGCTTCAGGCAGTAAGACTTGAACTTCACTTCATCGCCCTCGTCCAGGATGGTCTTCATCTCCAGGCTGTGCTCGAAGGCGCAGGTCACATGGAAAGGTGTGGTGCAATTCTTCACCGAACACTGTGACAGAGATGGGGGAAGGTTATCAAAATGAAATATCAGCCAGTTACTGCGACAATAAAAAAAATGAAGATAAAAGCAGCATTTAAGAATTATGCAGGACGGAACTTTCCACAGCTTCAGTTAACAGGATTGGTGAAATAATTAGATTACTGTCGTGATGGTGGATTAGTGGCTTTATTACAAAAGTAGAAGAAGAGTCGTGGAGTTTCACATCATTTTTTCAGTGAGTTAGTGTTTCATTTCATTTCCTTTCAGTTTGATGAAACAATAACAATTTCACCTCTGTACACTAAAATATGGAGCTGCATCAGGAAACCAACATCTTCAATACTTTTTGATACCACATGGTCTGAACAATACTATCTCTGTTTCAGGCTCTGTTCCTTTTATCGTTTGATCACTTATTCATACAGGATTATTTTAATCTTCCCGAAACATGTTCTGAGGTTTCTGTGCACACTAAACAAACCCTCCTGCTGTGTTTTATTTACCATCTTCTTCTGCACAGCCCTTCATCACTTTCACAGATTTGTAAAGCTTGTAATTCTAAAATCTACTTTAAAACCAAGCAGTGACCTCTCAGGTGAAGAAGAATGAAGTCCACTTGAGGCTAGCTCCAAAAAAACAGGTATCCCCAGTAGAGTCCATGTTGAACTACTCATTGCTTATGTCGGCTTTACACTCTGGGTAAAAAAAACAAACCTGTTTTGGTTTCAATAACTCAATTCTTTATTTAATATGAACTGTATGGACGTTTTTTTTTACTTATCATTTTGAATATATTAATGCTAAGTGTTATGCATAATCAGGAACGTGGTTGATGTGACTGACAGGTCGAGGTCAACGGGTTGTAGCCGTTTGCTAGAAAGAATTTAAGGCTTGCCTCAGCTCCACGTCTTTGCCTGTTTCCTGATTAGCTGAAAGTTAGTTGAGTCAGCATTTCCAATTCCAACATGGCGTCTGCCATCTTTCTGCTTTATGTGTCTTGAGAAACCAATGGGTAAGGTCACTAGTTTTACTCAGGCAGCCTGTTCAAGGCGGGATATTTACACCCTGTGATGTTTCGCCTTCAAATGAGGCGTGGGGGTACGCAGTGATCTCTCACTTCCCCAATGCTGTAAGGCAATGTGAATCCACAGACTGTCTTTGTACATTATTAATTTACACAGACATAATTATGGCGGTGCTTCTACTGTATACCGAGTTGTTGCAGAATCACACTCTGAAGAGGGTCACTGAGACTACGTTTATGTATGAGACTGTCTATGGTTAAAGATACAAAATGTATAAAAACAACTGTTATATATCTGCATGTTAAATAAACAAGAGAAACATTTTTGTTGGATCATCCCATTATTACAAATAAAACCTGATCAACGCTTGATTATCATAAAATAGATTAATTCAGTGAGGGTACAGATCCAGATTCTGTGTCGGCCCAAACACCACCTGACACCCAGCCACCACTATCGGACTGTGTCATCTCCACAACCACCACCGCCCTCATCCATGCACGGCCTGCTCCGACCTCCACCTCAGCGGCAAGGAGGTGTGGATAACAGGAACACGAGGAATACAAAGGAGAAATCCTGCCTGCATATTAGCCCATATGCTTTTTTGTCTCGAGATAACATTTGTTATGAATTGGCGCTATACAAATAATGATTGATTGATTCCACTCTTACCTGGATGCATGCTCCTGTCTTCAGCTTACACAGACTGCAGATAAGAGACCAGCGGCTGGGCGGGATGTGGGACACTTTGGTGATGGGCTCCATCCTCTCTGGACAGGCGATGCTCACCTTAAGGAAGGGAAAACATACAGTGTGATGAAAGGTTTTGTAATGCTCGTTGTGTAACACTAAGAAAAGTTAAAGAGCAGAAAAGAAGAGCACAGTGTTTGTTTGTTTACCTCTGGTATCCACAGTGCACAGCTCACATGTGCCCACTTTGTGCCCGCTCGTGTTGCCTTCATGGCACCCCCTTTCTGAGGACACAGGAGGCACTGCGGGTCGATGCCGAGGACACACGTCCTGCACAGCCAGTTTCCAACAGGCACTTTGACAATGCCGTAACAGGCCTGTGGGAAAAGAAGAGACAAGTCTTTAAACTCAGCTCTTCCATTCTCTTTCTAGTAAAATCATCCAAACCTCTATAGACAATGAAGAACATAAAGATTTAACCTTTCACTTGTCAAGTCAGTTTTTCTGTCTCTCTGTATGTTGTATTTGCCTTCTGCCTCGTTCGAGGATGCTTCTCAGGCTTACACAAATCTGATAATCTGATCTGATAAAAAAAAAGAGTTGTGATTATTTATACCTGGTGGACACAGATGTTACACTTGTCACAGAACACCATGTCGTTCCCCTCTTCACTGTCGGGGGAGCGGCACACGTCGCAGATGACATCCTCGTCGTACTCGATCCCCAGGCCCTCCACCGTCTCGATGGCATGATTCATGTTGTCATGGCACTGACTCTCCAGAGCCTCCATGGTGCGCTCCATCGTCAGCTCGTCTATGGGCTCCTCCCCTGGAGAGACACAAAAACAAAACCCTGAAAAGGTCAGAGAAACCCCAGCAGACTGTCGGGGCGTCTGCAGTCTAAATGTTTACATTACTAAATCAAGACAGAGTCTTTAAAAATCAAACGTTTTCAATTAATAAAAAGCACAATGTAAATGTTTGATTCCCCCTCCTCACCCATGCACAGTCGCTCTCTGTTGAGCGCATGCAGCCAGTAGAGGTCCATGTCATCCAGATCGTAGCGACACATGGCCTCGGCCAGCTCCTTGATGTTGACGTATCCTGGATCTGTCGTCTCCTGGCTCGAGCACTGGATGTATTTTCTCTGATGACTGTAGAGCACCTCCTTGGATTTCTCTACAACAACCCTGAACACAGAGACACAAAAACAAATGAGTCACTGAAAGACTAGAAGTGTTTTTAAAATGAGGTGACTCATGTAATGTAGTGCAGTAAGATTGCAAACAAAGTACCAAGTGTTGTGTGTAAACAACAGACTTACCTGAGTGACGGCTTAGGGATCGTGTCAGGACTAGCCAGCACCTGGACCCCCTTCTCCCACTCCATCTTCCAGGTGTCAGCCAGCAGGTAGTAGTCCTCAGGAGACACATGGTGGGAGTCAGGCAGCTTCATGGCACTGATCAGGTCTTTTCTGAACACCTGTGGGAGAGATCGAAGAACACGTCAGCTAAGTTTAACTGCACTGGGTCAACAAGGATCAGAGCTTCTTTGATTTACTGATCAACTATCAAATGAAAAAAAACTGTCATTTATTAAACTTTCAATCCCAAATAATCTTTTTTGAAGTCCTAGTAAAGATGTGAACTTACTTCAGCCGGTTTCTTCTGGTTGGAGGCGGGGGTTTCAGGTTTGCCGCCATATTTGTTGGAGGAGCAGAAGGAGGTTGAGGGACCTAAAGAAAACAAAGAAAAGAGGGTTTGAGTAAAAGAGTATGTCATGTTAAGATTATCCAATCCTTTAGACAGATGACTCACTCTCATTGTCTGAACTGTCGCTGCTGCTCGAGGACCTGAGACGTTTCATCCTGTAACATCCTGAGGAAGACAAGAAAGTGGACATTAAAAACTGCAAACAATATTTTTGTTCTGTGTGGAAAAGAGGTGTTGAAAAATATTGCACTTATTTTTCCACGTTTTAATTTTTTTTTACACTGGACCATCTGACACATTAACAAACGGCGTGCACACAGAGAAGAAAGTTCTTACCATAAATTTCAAACTGAAGAGCATGCTAAAGGATTCCTCTGAAAAACTCTGCACAGCTTAATTTTCTGCCTGCAAAAAAAAGAAGAACTAAGGTCAAACGACAAGAAAATCAGAAAAAGTAAAAGAAGAATCTGAAAAGCAGGGGTACGCTACAACTTGAGAGTAGATTGATATCAGAGGTGTTGGTAGAAATCATATCTATAACGTATCTTGATGTGGACAATTCTGCATCGACGCAGTGACCCAAACAAAATCGATCGGTGCGATCTAATGTTTCATGTAGATTTTCTGGCTGTGGATGGACGTCTAGAATTTATTTATTCTGGTTTACAATGTTAAGACATATACATGTTGACATTGATTTGCTAATTAATAAAAAAAGGAGTTCATATTTATTGAACTCATGTCTTCATTGATGAAAAAGTAGCCATGTGCAGTAATGTTGAATATTCAGGATGCATTGTGATGCATGGTGACATCGAATCCAATCGACATGTTGACAGGATAATCGTAATGGGGTCGACTTGTTAGACCAGTTAAGATGCACAGCCCGGCTTATCCTAAACCCTAAATAAGAATATTACGCAGGGCGTCGGATAGCACAGTGGTTATGACCCGTGTCCAATGAAGTGAGGCATCGTCGCAGCAGCCGTGGGTTCCAACCTCGGACCTTTGCTGCATGTCATCCCCCACTATCTCCTCCCAACATGTCCTGTCTCTCTTCAGCTGACCTCTCACATAAAAGCAAGAATACCCACCCCCTCCCCCCCCCACACACACACACACACACAAATATTATCTCTATATTATGAAGGTCCACAGATTGATGTAGACATAGAATATAATTTTCCAAACGTCTCTAGTAAGTTGATCTGATACATTTCAACACCAGGTCTAATTATGATTAATTGTATACTTTGTCTAAAAGCCATGCTGTAAATATCTGATTAATATGCATATTAAATGTACAATGAGACATTCATTATCAGAGAGTGTCTGTGTTTAGCTTTAGTTCATCATAGCAGCATATGTTTCTGAAATACTTGTTTATTTTACGACAGTTTCATGTGAAGTAAAACAGAGCGGACACACTGCACAGGTTCACTGTGTTTGCTTTCAGCCCACTGATCCACTGGGACGACTTATTAAAGGTTTCTGATGAGGGACTCAAAACCCCAAACGTGCTCCACATACAGTAAGCTGCTTCAGCCAACAGGACATGCCTCACATTCCCCATGAGGACAGGAGAGGCAGGAAGGTATAAGCACGAGGCCGATTCAACTCAGAGCCATCATAGGAGTGAAACACATAGATGCTAACTGCTGAGAAAAACTACAAATACCATAATCAGATAGAAATCAACCTCACAGAGAGTGTTCAGAGAATCACGTCTGACAAACACTGAATTGTAATGCTGTAACTCTGTCATTATCAATAACTCCAGGATGTTTCTTTAGTCCTCCATGTGTGTAAAATAAAATCTAAATAAACCTGAATTAGACATTTACATATAAGATGCACAGATGGGATGAAACCCCCCCACACACACACAGACACATTGAAATGAAAAGTAGTGTGTCTGCAAACTCTCCTCCCAGTTTACTTAATCTAAACCCTCTGCTTCATTTGAAATAAACTCTCACAAACACAGTAGAGCGTGTGTCCACTGAGACAGCAGAGTCGCTGCAGCTGCACTCAAACTGTCCGACATCTGTTAATGACACGAGTGTTTCCATCTCTGAACGCAGCACAGTCTGTGTAATCAGTTACTGGGGACCCCTAAATAAACAACGAGTAGGTGATGCAAAAAGTTTGGCCTGCTCGAATGTGAAGCAGCAACTCTGAAAAAGACGCAAAGAGAGTCTGTTAAAAACCTGATGACATTTAGTAAAATAAAACTTAGTTTAGCCTTATTGACCATGTGTACATCAAGTGTTTTAAGTACTACTTGTTTAGCTACATTTCAGACATGTAGAGCACACTACGATCTTACACTAATACAACTCTCGTATGCTTATTTGTTCCGCTAGATATATATATCATTGACCTCAGAGCCTCTGATACATTTTCCTATTCCAGATAAGTTCTTTGAGCTCAGTGTTGCTGAATACAGAAAAACAGGCCGCGCAAACCATCACATGATTTGTTTTATTCCGTACACCAGGGCCATTCAATTACAGCCCACGCTAGCTTTATTTGCTATCCACAGCCGCTATCCACTGAAGGAAAAGAGAAATCAGCACAGAGAGAAAATACACTCACATCCACTTTAAGAGGTAATCTTATGTGATGTAATGTAACAACTCTGCCATGAATTCACATGATGCTACTACTATTAATACTTTATATTTAGAATTAAGGATGCAGTGATTTTATTTTTTTAAATTAAGGGGTGTTAAAAAAAAATTGCCCCCTTTATGAACCAGTAAATAAAAAGGGGCGGACAAAATATTGGGAAAACGTATTTAAACGTGTTGTAGTTCAACTGGACTGTAAATCACTATGTTCACCACTATACAGATCTTCATAGACTTTTTGGACAACAATGTAGTACTTGCTGCCGGTATCACAAAGTCTGGCGATTTGTGGTTTAAAGTTCGGCCTGCCATTGAAATGAGACAATATAAAAAACAAATGTAATGCAATAAGTTATTCAAGTTAAGCACAAATAAATAAAAAAATATGATCTTGTTTCAGTAAAAGAATAATATATATTTTATTATATTAAAGGAAAAACACATTAAACAGATGACTTTGGGGATCAGTATTTAGTCTCAGATTTTTAATTGTGGATCATTATTATCAATTCATTTTGAAAGATTGTGACAGCAATGGCAGTGACACTCTATGAGCCAAGAAAGCAAACTACAACCTCTACAGATAAAAGGTAGAGTTTAATAAATTCCTCTCTGGTAGTGTCAGTAATAAAAGTTGCACAGTATTCTATTTAAATGGTAGAGATGATTATTTTGTTCATGTAAAAGCCCACTGTCAGCCCCCCATGTCTCTTTACAGTCTATGCTCTCCATACATTCAGTACAGTATATAGAAGTTGTCAATCTGTACGGAAATGACGTCACTGTGATAAGAACAGACATTTAACAGGAAACAATGACTTAATAGTGGTTGTAGTCTTTGTTTACTTTTTTTTTTTACTCATTTATTGTGTTATGCTAAATATGCTAACTGTTACCAGGCTGGAGTATAAATGAACTTGGTGGTTTTATAATATTATAATATAATAATATATAATCTTTAACACTGGAGAGCCTGCCCTGCCCAAAGAGCCCGGTTGGCGCCAAACACACGCACACACAACACACACAGACACACACAGACACACAACACACACCGAGGCCTGTAGCGGGCTGCACTGCAGACTGTGGAGAAATCAAACATGGGCGCCACCACCATACAAAGATGTCACTTCCTACAGCCATTAACACCGATATTCATTCAGCTCAGGCGGGTAAACTATTCAGTTTGAAGTACCAAACACACGGTCGATAACTTTCATTTCATTAATAAGCAAAAATAGTTTGTGTGAAAGCAGGACAGGAGCAGGCCCCGTGGCCTGGATAAACCATCCAGGGTAAATCCTGGCACACTGAACATATTGTTCACATTCCTCCCATCTTACCTCCTGTCCGCGTTATTCCCGACACCAATCAGTCCAGGAATCACCTTCAGTACACACCTTTAAAAACGGGGACTTTGGTGGTATGTAAGGGGAAAATGTTGGGCTTTGTATCCCACCACAGTGGGAATCTCCAGGGCAGCAATCTGTCCACCACCACGGCACAACAGCTCTATTGTACCGCGCGTTCCGCCGGGTCCTAAACCCCGCCGCTTTCCCTCCAGCCTGCCCGGGTGCGCTCGGTGTATCCACCGGCGTAACACAAAATACAAGGGTACAGCAATTAATAGACTAGTTTTTCAACCGCACGAATCTGCCGGCGATGGTTGATTAATCAGTTTGTTTGTTTTTGATTATGGGATTTCAGTTTCTTTAGTATGAATACTTATTGAAACTTTTATTATATGATGCAATCTATCATGGTTCTAGTACAGCAGACATCTGATTTACTGTAGGCTACTGTTTTCAGCTTTTACTTACTTTAACTTTTGTCCTTAGTTGGGTTTCACAAGATACTTCAACCAAAATACAAATAAATTTAAGAAAAAATATTTGTTTTCACTGGCTGTAAACTAAACATTTTGCCTCTGTACAAAGAATAATGTATCAATAAAGTGAATCTAAATAACAAATGGATTTCATCTTTGTCTTAGTGAAGACTGATCAACATTTCGATCTGACATATTGACTCACGCATTAAGTGATTGATCAAAAATTAAATTGAACAGATTTACAGTCAATAAAATATACATTTTAAATACTCAGTCACATATTCAAATTAAAGATAAAATGTGCAATAAAGCCATAGACTGTATATAAGATAATTCACAGTCTATGATTCAAACACACTGATTGCTTTAAAATAAAAACCTGTAAGCAGTTAAAAAATGTAAAAAAAAAAATAATAAAAAAAAAACAGTTATTGAGAGAAATAATCCAGGAAAAACAAGTTTTTCCGAGATAGATATAAAAACGTATAAAAATCAGGCAAAATTATTTCTCAATCCGTTCTTTTGCCCTAAACAGAAAAGAAAACAATATAGATTAGAGCTTGAATATTTGATCGTAATGTTTTTGCTTTTCTGCCTCTAAGGGCTTCTACAGATTAAAAAAAAAAAAAAGCCCTAACACAGATGTGAAAAAGTCCGTTGATATAGACCCTAATAATAAAAATACAGATGAAGTAGGTGGAAGTTTTACAGCAGAAGTGAAAGCTGCAAAGTTTGCGTAGGAAGACATTTTTAACAAACGTATGATTCATTCTTCTCCAGAAAAATGAACGTCCCTCTGTTACCAAAAACAAAACTTCTCCCTTATACTTTGTGTTTCTGTCAACGGGTGGTAAAACTACTTCTGAACCTGATGAGTAGTAATCATAACTTTTCATTTACTGAACTGTAGAGCTCGTTTAAATGCTTCACACTGGACAAGCAGTAACTCTTTACAAGTTAACGATGGATGAATGAAGCAGCTTATTAAACTCACTGACAGATACTAAAGACCCCACAATAACCTGATTAATTATGAACTCTTATTGGATTGTTTTTTTAAAAACGTCTTGTGTTTGTAATAATGACAGAACAGAGTCGTGACTGTATGTAATGAAACTTTTACTATAAATGATATTCAACAACATGAATTTATGTCTATACAAAAACATTCAGTAGAGTATAAAACAAATGTTACAAAATAACATCATAAACAGCAACGTTTTCAGTTTATCTGAACGACAGCAACAAAGAAAAACATTGTTAAATGATTCACCTTTGGCCTAACAGGTATCAATAAAGATGTTATTGTCTACACAGCATGTTTCAAATATACACATTGTTTCATTTCAGAATATGTTCTTTATGACGTCCACAGATCAATCCTGACAATGAATAAAATATGATTTAAGTTGATATAAAATATTTTCCCTCAGGCATCCTTGTGCTTTTTTTCCCCGCTGAAACGATTGTTTCAAACAACAACGAGAACAAATGCTATAAATTAAAATGACTTCTACAGCAAAGAGCTACATTCACAATCAATAACTGAATACATTCATAGAAATATAAATATTCACAGCACTCATAGCAACTAATGGTTGTTCAGTGGTTTACAGCAAATGTTTGTGGATGATCGGAGGTGAATTCAACTGAATTGTTATTATCGAGGCTTTATCAAAACGTAGTCATTATTATTTTTCATTCCTAGCTAAGTTTTGATAACAAAAACCAGCATATAATCAAACGTTTGTCTTATATAACCCCAGCTGGAAGGTATGGTGGGATTAAACATCATATTCAGTTTGTGACTAGCAGTTTCACAAGCCCATCTGCATATCAGCAAAGTTGAAGAAGTTGTCCACGTCTCGAGAGGACGTATTTTTGTTATCAGACACATAAACCTGAAAAAAAAAAAAAAGATATAACATTTTCCAGAAGGGAGTTTTGGCTGTAAAAAGAAAACCGATCTGTGAAATTAGAAAAGTCAAAACCATCATTACCTTAGTTCCACTGAACACGTCGTTAGCGAGGCTCTTGCAGGCCTCCACAACTCCGTCACCGTTCAGCTCGAGGGCGATGACCGGACCTTCAGAGGGAACACATGAAAGTTTAAATACTTACAGTACAACTGTACAAAACCCTCCAAAGCCATATGTTCAGTGCAGTTAATACAAGAGTTTCTCCAATAGACTATGAGAAGTGGATTCAACCTGTTTCAATAGTGAAGCCAATGCTGAAGTGCCTTAAAGCAGCATTCTTTCAATCAGCCAGCAGGGGGCGACTACACTGATGGCAAAGGGAAGTCTGATTGGAAAGCAGTCCCCTTCTTTTCACTTGATTTATTTCCTTTTTACATTTCCTCATGAGTTCATGGTCTCAATATCTAGTCTGAAGTCTTCTTTAACACAGATGATGTTCATTTTGTAATTTGTTGTCCTGTTTAGAGTTCAATTGTTAAAAGAAGGATATGCTTTAAGGTGTGGATACCTGGGAGAGAAAAAGAGCTACAGCAGTGAAAGGGACTACAAATATGGACACTTGGACAGTAACACACTGGCAGGGGTTTTTCAGCCCCATGAAAAAATAAATATACTGAATATGTACAATGTAATAATTATGGCTTGTCATGGCCTGAAAAAAACAACAGGAAACTGATGGGTAAATGTCAAATGCAGACTTGTGCGCTGAGCCCTCAGACTTTAATTGTACATGATGTGACCTGAATCTTTATAAAAAGACCGCAGACTGCTTAGACTCAAATTTCCCGGCCTGAAGACTCAAAACATGAAATGCACAGCTGATTGTTTCTGCATCATGATACTGTTGAATATCATGTGTAGCCTGTCTTCAGAGTACGTTCTTTATCAAATGGGAAATCAGATAAACTGTAATGTCACATTTGTTATGCAATAAATTGTGGGTGATTGAGGCAGTCGGTTTAAGGTTCCTTGTGAACTAGGTGAACGGTGGATTTGGAAAGTCCTCAGCACTTGTAGATTTCCAGAGAAAGTGCCAACAAAGTCCGCGAGTCTGTAGTCCGGCTAAGTCCGGAAATTTGGATTCAGCCAAATTTGAGGCTTAAAAACGGGAGACTTATAATCAGCCTGTCCCCCCATAATGCAAAATCCTGTTTCCTCAACACACACTTTGTAGCCACAATGTGGATTCTCAGAGTTTCCAGCTTCCAATCTGCCGGCTGAGTCACCAGATTTCTTGTATCAGATGAACCATGGACAGGCTTTAGTCAGCGATGGTGTCATAAAAAAAAATCATGCGAGCATGTTGACCAATCTTTCAAAAAATCATAAAAGCAACAGCTACTTTAAGTCTGAGAGGGAACTACGTTTCTTTTCCAGAAATGATGCTTGGAAATGATTAGACAAACTTTGTGCAGTAATGGTATTTTAAGACCCACACAGCTTATTTCACACACAGCGTATACTCTTGGTAATGCAAAGCTGAAGCTGCAAGAGGCTGACGGCTTATGACACAACTTTGTAAGATAAGATCTGAAGATATTTTAAAAAACAACAACAAAAACCCCACAAAGACCCCACACTTTGAAAAACAAATAGAGACGTACCTTTGGTGATCCACTCCACCAGATCCTCTGCACTGTTCTGAAACACTCTCTTCACATCTTCAGGTCGCATTGAGACTTCCTTCGTCTGAATCAGCTTCAAACCTTTAACAGACGCCTGAACCAAATGAGACAGACACAGTTAGATAATCCATTTCCAAGTCCTAAGGTTGTCAAAATGATTGTACTGAAATACATGTCAGTTTCATTTTAGTGTAATGATCAGTAGTACCAAAAAGTGATCTGAAAAACTTCAGATCTTCAATTTTATTTTTAACTAAAAGCTGCAGAGAGTGAAAGAGAGAGAGAGCCACTGGTCAAAGGAAATGGTTAATAGGTCAAAGGCAGATACTGATGTTACTAAAGTCATTTGATCTCTTTAATGGAGATGAAATGTTACAGTTATGTCTCCTTCAAAAAGAGAGCAGAGGAGACACTGTCTTAACTGCACAAATACATTAGCAATGTTTTCATACTGAAAGGTCTACAAGTAAGTCAGTGTGCAGGAGTTAGCCTGCTATTTAAAAAAAATAATAATTATAATTATCTTCAGTAAGGTCCGCCTCAGACTTCTGATCGAGGCTTTATCAAACAGAGTCATTATTTTTCATTCCTAGCTAAGTTAATGACAAAAACAGGCAAATAATCAAACACTTGTCTTATTTAACTCAAGCTGGAAGGCACGGTAAATGAAAATGGACTCAAGCTTGTATAGCCAATTCTAGTCTTCTGACTACTCAAAGTGCTTTCACACCGCAGGTCACTCCTACACATTCACACCCTGATGGCTGAGGTTTCTGTGTAAAGTGTCCATCAGAAGCAACTATTCCCATTCATACACACTCACATGCCGCCGAAGCAAAGGAAGCAAAGGAAGCAAAGGAAGCAAAGGAAGCAAAGGAAGCAAAGGAAGCAACCTGGGTTAAGTGTCTTGCCAAAGAACCCCCAACCTTCCAGTTAGGAGACGACCGACTCTACCAACTGAGCCACAACCGCCCCCCCGCATTGGAGTTTTAAAAATCATATTCAGAGTGTGACTAGAAGTTTCACAAGATGGGCAGTATTGGAACAGGTGACAATGTAATTCCATTAAGTATTTCACCAAAGTCAAAGTTCTTGTATCTGACAACCGTCAAAGCAAAGATAAACAGTAAAACGTGTCTAGCAACAATACATCCTCACTGCCCCACATTGCTATCCAGTCTCGAGCTTTAGACATGGAGTAATGCATAGTTTGGCAACAACTCAAACATCACTGGAATGTTTGAGCAGCAGGCTTCAGCATTTCAGATCAATCGACAAGTTTACAGTCAGCTTGACAAAGATAAGATAAGATAAGAAGGATTTCATATATTAAGATGCAGCTCCTCATGATATGCTTAGAATGACAAAATGCTTATTTAAATGTAGTTGACTTTTAAGTGCAACAGCTGTAATTGAGGAGGAGGAAGTACTCTAGACTTTTGTTTCTTTTTTACGAGGAGAATTTCAAAGAGAGATGTCGTCAATATTAAGCACCAATCAGGGGAAGCAGATTTATACTTTTCTTTCAATAAAATGATGCAGACTATCATTTAACTCTCTTCAAATACTTCACAGTTAGCAAAGTTAAAGCTAAAAACAAACCTCCTCAGTGAATTGTCAGTAAGTTATAGTAAGCCTCTTTTTCCCCCTTTTTTCAAAACTAAGTGAAACTTCTTTTCATTCTTCTCACCTCATCGATCAGTTTGCGAGCGTTCGCCGTGCTGTACTCTCCAGCAAAGAAGACAAAGAGGCAGGACTCTTCGCTGTCCTTACGTCTCCCTCCCTTGGTCAGAGGTACGATGCTGCGTGAGGCATCACCGGAGATCCGGAGAGACTTGAATTCAGACTCCGGGTCCGGCACCGGGACGAAATCCAGAACTGCTGAAGCCTCCGGCAGCAGGCTCCAGTTGTTCTCTCCAGACACAGGCGTGAAGTCGTGGATGTTGCTCCAGTTGTTGTTGAATATGCTGAGCCCAGCGTCCTTGAAGTGGTAGGCCAGCTCGGGGTAGAAGTACTGGAAGCAGCCGAACTTCATCCCCGTGGACGACTCGATGATGGGCTGAGTGGCACAGCACAGGAACACGTCCATCTTTTTACAGTCCCGCGTGCGGAACTGCTGACAGGCCACCACGCACTTAATGTCCTTACAGTCCCTGAAGAACACGCTGCCTTTGACGGGTCCCAGGACGATGCGGCAGTTGATGCAGTCGTCGATGGTGATGGTCGCCGAGTGGTCCAACACGTAGATGTTGCAGTTCTCACACTCCTGGATGACAAACTGTTGGCCGTTCAGTTTGCCAGGCAGACGGCCCACCGTGACGTCTTTGAGCCCTGTGAGCATGTAGTCTTTAGGATCAACCTGGAAACAAAAAAAAAAACAGAAAACAGACCAGATAAGCGTTCCAATATTTAACAACATATGACATAACATAGCCTTTTGTATTTTCATTTCATCTCGATGCACATGAGCTTTGTATTTAAAGTTTAGTTTCCCTTCCTCTTTGTCTCTGCTGGTTTCCATTACTAGGTGTGTATACGGCAGTTTCATTGTTCTTTTGCTATAAATGGGAAGTGTCTTTGCTCAAAGCTTGTGTAAAGAAAATGTCAGGTTTAAGAGGAACACTCTTTACTGTTGGGAATGCATTTGTTATCGACGTTTTCAATGAGAAACCCTGGAAATGTTTCTTCTTCTTCTTTTAAAATACAGGTATTGTTGCAGCTTGTTGCAAAATAAATGCCTTAAAGAAAACCCTGATGATTGTGACTGTACCTTTAATAAAACAGAGCTCAGAGTCACAACCACATCCTGCACTTTTATAGCAGACAGGACAAGCTTACATAGAGACCCATGTTCATTTGAATAAACATGCACAATCATATATCACATTTAATCGTACTGTGTTATCACCTTAATACCTTTATTGAACCGTTGTGATTCTTCACTATGTTTTAGATGATCATCCTTTTTTTTGATGACTTGTTTACTTGCATACATCAGAATCAGATTTTTTTTCATACTGCACCACGGGATACTGCATTTTTAAAGTCTATCGTTCAGTATAACATGTGAAGGTGCCACATCCCATGAGTCAAAACGGAAGTTGAACTACCGCTTTGATAATGCCTGAGCACAGGTCATGTTAAGTGTGGTTAGCTGTGTAACAGTGAACCACACAGTCAGTGTTACGCAGTAATCCAATAATGAGATAAAACTGGATGCATGGAGAGAGCGAGACAAAGAGAGGACAAGGCTTTGAGACTAAAACTCAAGAGTATTGTTAACTTATAATGTGCGTTGCATGCATCACCTGGCAGGTTAGGTAACACTTCTCGTGTAAAGCTGAATACATGGAGTGCCATGAGAAAGTGCTGCAACACATCAATCTAGGCTAGTAAGGAGTAAACTCTTAAGCTTTCCTTCCTCTTTGTCTCTGATATGTTCAAGTAGAAGGTGTGTGCATGTCAGTTTCATTCTTCTTTTGCTGTAAATGGGAAGTGTCTTTGCTCAAAGCTTGTGTAAAGAAAGTGTCATGTTTAAGAGGGAACACTTTACTGTTGGGACTGCATTCGCTAATATAAGTATACATGTTAATTGACAACTGCAAGGACACAGATTTATGCATGACAATGTTTCTGTGCTTCTTTTCTCAACATATGCACAGAATATCTATTGACAGTATATGAAAAAAAAACATGAAAAAAAGAAGACAAGAAGGTTTGTCTTTTTTTTGTTACTGTGTTACTAAATGAAAATGCAAATAAAAATATTTGGTTAAACATTTTTTTAGCTAAAGTCAGAATTATAGCCAATTTTAATAACCTTTCCAGTTCTTTGAACTGAGTCTTTAATGGTTAATAACGTATATTTTGCTAATATCTCTTATTTTTTACATTTCTTGCAAAAAACTATTTCCTGTTTTGAAAAGTATTAGTAAAACATTTCTCTGCTTCTTGTTCTAGTGCATTTGGGCTTTTTGCATGGTGTCTTATTGGCAACCCAGGTTATAATCCGCATGGTAGATTTTGTCATGTTTTCTTCCTGTTTTTAATTTATTGATAAATTGATAAATTGATAAAATGATTAATTTAATTAATTGATTAATTGATTAAAATGATTGACTGGCGGGCTGCCGTGAGAGAGGAAGGGGCCGTATGTGACCCCCGGACCGCTACTTGCCAACCGCTGCGTATATTAAAGGTGTAGTTGTAGCTATCCTTTGCTGTTTAACAGCAGCTAGTTAGCTGGCTTGAAGCGACTTTAAACACAAGTTAAAACACACTAAAAAACATTCATCATGTATGACTACATTGTCCAGCAGGGTTGGCTTTGTTTCCGTCCATCGCATTAATTTTGGTTTCCTAGGTTACCTTTTCCCTCTTATCCCAGCTGTACTGCTTTGGTGCCTCGTCGGTGTTGTTGCCAAGGGGAACCGCGTTGCCTGTCGTCGTAGTTTCGACAGTCGTCGTTGTTGGCGTTCGGTCCTCTTTTTCGGGCGACTTCCTTTTGGATTTCTTGGAGAAGAAGCACCCCATGTTGGTGTTTTAGTGGCGTCCTGCTCAGACAGCTTTCTAACCGCACCGTTTGCTTGGAGAACACGAGAAAATGTGAGAGAGAAGCTTACGTGCTCTTAAGTTGACAAGATTTTTTTTCTAGCTTCCTGTTTCAGATCTTCATTTCCCAACCAATCAGTGACGCGCTGGTCGTTACAACAGCCAATTACAGTCTCGGAAATTGTGATGGCGTCATGATTAGTTTAAGTACAAACAGAAATTAATAATTTCCGAGACGGATTTTATTAAACAGAATCAGAATCAGCTTGATTGGCCATGTATGCTTACACTCACAAGGAAATTGGCTTTGGTGAAATGTGCTCTCAGTGTCCAAAAGTATAATATTAAATATAAACATATATAAGCAAAGACTAATATATACAAAGCTAAATAAGACAATAGTGCAGCTGTGAGTAGTGCAAAAATGCTGAGATGAGCTTGATAGTTAAACAAATGTTCAAATTTGACTTAATGTAAAAAATTGGAGAGAAAAAAAGAAGTGTCGTGAGCCTTTAATTTTACACTGATTAACACCCCAAATAGTATTTTTAGTTCATTTTATTTTACTTTTATGTCATTTAACTTTATTTTATTTGGATTTATTTCAAGTCATTAAATATGTTTGTATTGTTGATTTCTGGTCAGTTTTGTTGTTATATGTTTTATTTCGCATCTTAATATGCTGTTTTGAGTAATTGTTTTAAATGTCAAACAGTTGAATGCGTGTTTGTTAATTCAAAAATACTGAATAAATTGTAAAAAAAAATAATTAAACAAATAGAATTCGGCTTAATGTAAGCAATATACATATATATATATATTATATTATATTATATATTATATATATAGATATATAAATAAATATAAAAATGATAAAACTATGTGTCAGTAGTATTTTCAGGTCCAATCAAGTACAAATTCTACCCAGAAGATGGTGATGAAAAATACAATACTAATCAAAATGAATTCAAATTAAACATAAAAACAAAGGTATTCCTCCTCTTTTTAACATGTCTGCTGCCAAAATAAAGCGACATATTTCACATTAGAAAGCAGGCAAATCTCAAATTTCATTGACCTCATGTCCAAGAGAACCATGTAAGCTAAATAGAACGAAGGGTGCATAATAAACCAGATTACCCTGAACGCACCGCCATCTTCACATTGGACACACCTCCCTGGGTGTTGTCCTCAACACAAAAAAGCTTCTTATACTTATTAAGAAATTCCTTCCAAAGAATCTTCAATAAAACCTTAAATAATAAGATGATTTGATGAATTAATACATTTAAAATCATGCAAGCAAGTTCATGTGTTCAAAGTAGCCATGTTTATTTATTTGCAATGTTCATACTGTATGTGTGGCCTATAGATAAAGAGAACATAAACATTCACAACAAATAACAAACATCTTGTAACCATGTCCAAGCAGACACCAGATTATCTTGTAATTTAAGCCACTGGGCCACTCTAATAATAGATAATCCCCATCATGCCTCCGTGGGAGATGCTCTTTTGTGCAACCGTATGCCCTCAGGTGACTGTTGAACTGTTGTGAGTTAACTGGTGTGTGGTAAGGCTAGTTGAGGAATATAGTATGATGCATACCAGTGACTGGGAAAGAGAAAGGAAAACAATCTTACAGACAGAATAAGGGGTTTAATCACTGATAAGGTAGAGACAGTTTGCTGAGTTCACCTGAACCTCTAATCACAGGAGGTTATGTCAGTCTAGTGCAGACAAATCCTGTGATAACACAGCAACATTGTGTTCTTTGTCCAAAGGTTCACCAGCAGTGTCTTGAGTGGACCTTACTTAGAAATATATATGTTGTGCAGAACTCTAAAGGCCCAGAAACACCTCTGTATTAGCACATGATGGCACAAGTCACAGCTGGGTTAACCTGTTATGGAGCCTGGGGCATGAGTGACCCTCCTCCTCCCTGTCACAGAAGCGCATAAGAGGGGGAAACTTTCTGGGGCCCAGCTGCATTTATTTTTGGGCTTTTTGTGCCTTTAATAGAGAGATAGGACAGTGGATAGAGTTGGAAATCAGGGAGTGAGAGAGTGGGGAACGACACGCAGGAAAGGAGCCACAGGCTGGATTCGAACCTGGGCCGCCCGCTTGGAGGGCTACAGCCTCCATACACCAACCACTGCGCCAACAGCGCCCCATGATAACCACATTTTAGTTTAAAATGCATTCACCATTACTCATTGAAGAAAATACAAATACACAATTTATTTTTTATGGACTGTTTCAAAATGTAAATCATCTCTTCTGAAAATGGTACAAACTTCTTTTTGTCTGTTCATTTGTTTAGTAATGTCACTTCTTGACAGGCCTATTGAACTTCACTGTAAAGACAGTGGGACTGTGAAGCCATAAGACCTACTTGTTTTTAGTCAGCTCTAAAAGCTGTTTAATATTAACTTATATAAGTCAGGAGGCTAGCCCAAGTGTTACTGATCCAATGTGCACACTCTGATATTCTTAAATGACATCTGGGCCCAATTACCGCCCAGCCATTTCTGTGAGCAGGCCTGCTCCCCATCCTTCCACTATCCACTTCCGTTTTTTTGTCAAGCCTGGTGCCCCTTGTGGACAAATTGGTACCTCATATCTCTTTGCTGATTTTGTCCTTTACATTAGTAGTTTTTTTTGTTAAGGACATTCTCATCCTCATCTTCTATTTATAGCTCACTGAGAGGGATCAATGTTAATGTCTGTCTGTTTAATAACCTTATAAAAACGCCTCACAGCTCTTCTGCTGGAATGAACCAAAACAATGTGCTGAAAGAAACCTAAACGCTGAGAGGTAAATTCAACTGATTTATTTTTTGGCACAAAAAGCTCCACCATACTGTTTTTCACATGCTTGATGTATTGTTTATGTAAAATACTGGTGCAGCTTTATAGCATTAGAATTGAGCCCTTTAAGGAAATCTAGTTATCTGATATCTGCACCCCCCCCCCCCCCCCCCCCCTTCCAGCTGTTCCCCCGACTGCTATAATTCAACCTCTCACCCCTCCACTACCAATGCCACATCATCCTGAGCGGATATTCACTTTCACTTCTCTTCCTAAAGGCTGACTTTAACGACAGTGAGTTTCCTGTTTTCAAGAGGACCGACATCTGAATTGCACCATCATCACAATCCCGGGACAATGACTAAGTAGATCAGTAGAAGGGGGGCTTCAGGGCGGCAGTGGTCTCATTTTGGTTTCCTCCACCAGGGCAGCGCAGTCTGTCTCCTCCTCTCTTCTCACCGCGCAGTGTTTCTTTAAAAGGCTGAGCTCGCCGGTCTCTGAGCACCGGATCGTGTCCCCGCTCGGCTCAGCAGCAGCAGCAGCAGTGACATGGCACACAGGCGGTGAAGCTGTCCGTCTGCAGCATCCTGCACCATGGACGCTCTCCGGCGGCCGCAGCGACGCGCAGCCTGCGCCGCGCTGAGCACCACGATGTCCGTGTGGATCTTACTGAGCGCGGTGTCGGGTCTGAAGGCGGAGGACGACGCGATGGAAGAACTTACCACCGAGAAGGAGGCGGAGGAAAGTCACCGACAGGACAGCGTTAATTTGCTGACATTCATTCTCCTGCTGACCTTAACGATCCTCACCATATGGCTCTTCAAGCACAGACGGGTCCGTTTCCTTCACGAAACCGGTCTGGCTATGATTTACGGTGAGGCTTATAGGATTAAATATTGAATGCACAAACACACTCTCTCCTTCACCACCACCAGCAGCACCACCTTCCCGTAGGCTTTGCATGATTCAGTGTCCCTGGTGGTTGTGTAGCGGCTGCACGCAGGCGATGAGAAAGATAGAACAGAAGAGAAAGAGTTGGTTTAAAGCTGAAGAAATGCTCAGAAGCTGAAGCGCCTCCGCATTCCCACCAGCTCACACTGCTTCTAATTAGCTGGGCCAGTGCTAATTTCTGGAAGGTGCTATCAGCTGCGCAGCTCTTTTTAACTCTGAGCTGGTTTACTGCATGTGCAGCTGCATCCCTGACTGACATATGAGGGCAGCCTCACAGAGACATGATGTATTTAATTACACTCAAGTGACCTTAACGCAGGGCATAGTCTATAACATGTTTTAAAATCTCAGATGAAATCATAAAGGAATAGGTAATCTATCAGGTAACAGCATGGATGTAGGCTACATACCATTTATATGAATTTGTTGTTCATGCTTTCAATGCAAAACTAATGTTTATCTGACCATCATAATCTAGCATCTTAAAAAGAGAGATTACTTTATATACTGGGAACCAAAAACATCAGCAAAATAGAAACAAAGTACGATTGCATGGTTTGATTAAAATCTGCAATGTACAATAATGTTGCTCAGTATGCATGACTTTAATGTGTTCTGAGGTGGCTTTTATAAAAACTAAAATGCAAAATGTTTGCCACAATTTACTTCTAACATTTGTCTTTGCACTTACATGTTACACACTACTAGTGTTTTCAACACATCTCTTCTGAATCCATGTTTCAGCAGAAGTGCGTTTCTCACCACGAGGTCTTCATCATCATTTGCCTCACTCTTCTCTCCTTCTTTAAGCCAACACCAGGTGGTGATTCTGCAGTCTGCAAAAATTCCCTGGGCCAGGGTCCATCACCATCACCACTATGTTATAAATAATCTGACACTAACTAAAAATGTTTCAAAGTTTACATTAATATTTTTTCAAAATATAACTATAAAGACCATCAAAAAATCAAAAGCACAAACACCATCATATAATGCTTGCGGACATTTTGTAATTAAAGTACCTCTCTCTAATTTTTTAGGGCTAGACTAACAACATTCAGTCATTCTTTTCAATGAGTGACTTCTGTCAGAAAGGGTCCCTATAGGGGAGGTTTCCAACTGTCATTGCAAACATTGCACATTTTGAGCCACTGCTGTGGTTTAAAGTTTGTCAATAGTAATTGCGTGCTACAAATCCATGCATTCTGTTTCCTGCTTATCGTGTATCAGGCTGTTTTTTGTCTTTCGCAGTTTGTTTATTGTACATGTTTATATCCCCGTGATGGCAAATGTGATTTACTTTGCAGCCCTTCAACAAAGTAGATTATATCACACCCATATATGGCCTGGAAGTATTTCTGTGCCGGTGTTTACTCCTGCATGCTACAGAAGTCTTGACCTTCATTGTTATAACATTAAAGTCACTCAATATGTGACAAAAAGAAATTGCAACACAAAGTGAAAGTGGCCCTTTACACCATTCGTGTTTGACTGCCTGATGTGTCTGAAATCTTCTGTTACAGAGCAACTTTGAAGGCTCCAGACAATTGACTTCATTGCTTAGTTGTATGAAGAATTTAAGTTCCGACCCTACAGACAGTTTAAGACCACTCATATTTTTTCATCTCTCAGGCCACAGAGATGCTCATGATGATCTAGCTGATGATTAGTTAAATACTTATCTTCAGGTGGCTAATGATGGTTTTTGATGTCAGTTTAAAATATGCTTTTTAACACTAAATAACAGGGAAAAAATAAGATTATTGCTGTACGATATTTGTTGATTGTTTGGAATATGCAGTATTGGCATTCAGGGGCATGTACAGACTTTTTTGTCCTGGTGGCCCGACTGGGACACTGACTTATGCAGGGGTGGCCTGAAGTGGGATAAATATCTAATAATTTACTTTCTAACCTCATACATAATATCCACATTATAACACAATATAATGACAACATTAGCTTAACCTTTTAATGACACAAAAAGACCTGTTTAATCAGTTGAATCATCAGTTAAATACATATAACTCACAAATAACAAAAAATGGTTTTACAGCTCTTCCAGGCATGGGTTATTGATCTTAAAGAAATGTAGAAATGTTTTCACTTTGTGTCTATGGTACTAGATCTGATCATTTATTTCATCATGTATGGACCCATAATGATATATTAGTTTATTATTTACTCATTCATTTATTATGTCTTCTACCTGGCTTAAGACAAATATCCCCTCAGGGATGATGAAGTTGAGGTTTGATTGAAGTTGTGTTTCATGGGGGTCAACATTAAGCACTAAAGATTCCCTAAACACAATACAATCTAACATATAAGCTGCTATTTGATTGTATAAGTTTCCCCACCAGGCAGAGAGGTGGATGATCAAAGACCTGTTTACATTTATTATCAGACAACAAGAAAATCTAAGAACCCGATCATGGTGAACTGAACTGTTCCTGTGATATTGTCTCACTTCAATCAGCTATACCACATCGGCTTGTGTTTTATATAGCACACATAGCATACAACATAACATAGTGGAAGTCAGTCAGTGCAGCAAACATCACATAAAACAGACTTTGATTTGTTATGTCATCCCTAAAAAGTGAAGTGCATGTTGGCGTTCTTCCAGTTCAAACTGCCGTTGTATAGTTTCCTTTTTTCTGCTTTACAAACATCAAACATGTCGAGACAGTAAAGGCCAAAAACACAAACTGTTTTCTGAAGAGGGAGCACAAAGTTTCAGCGATACATAATGTCTTATATGTACAGATAAACATGTGAAAATAGTCTATTTAACCCTAATATTTTCACTAGGTGATTCATTTTTAAGTATTTAAGAATAATAATTTTTGGTGGATTCAGTTCAGTATGATGATGTTTTATTTAAATAGATCACAGTTTGTTTTCTTGGACTCTCACCAGTATTAAAATGCTGCCAAGTGCAGCCATTGATTTTCTGTACAAAGAGCAGACTCTACAGAAAAGCTTGTTTTCCAGTTGGTATCTACTCATTTTGTTATTTTCACCTTATAAGTAAATTCAGGAACACATCTATAGAAGTTGGAGTGCCAGCTGAAAGATTTTTTTTTTTTTTACAACAGGATGTCACTGATGGTTCTTCCTTTAAATGCCACATGCTGGAAAGAACCTAAAGTTTCAGAAATCAGAAATGTGAAGTTGCTTTACAATAGATTTAGACAAAAAGCGGATCTATTCCTAATGATGGTTGAAAGTACACCTGGTGTGTGTGTGTGTGTGTGTGTGTGTGTGTACTGCCTGCGATAACTGCCTGCATCGTTCCTCCAGCTTCTCCTTACCATCTCCACATCTGTCTTCCTTTGCTCTGCTGCTCTCTGTGTGTGTTTCTGCCTGTAGAGCAGCACCTGGGACATTGTGTGGCACTGAGCAGTTAACTGGACGATTTTGAATATAATGGCATTTATTTTGGGCTAATTGTTGATACTTTGACTATATATACAAAGATGGACAACGCCTCTCCTCCTCCTCCGTTTCTGCAAAAATAACAGCCAAAATCCTCCCTTGATGGACGGTGGTGGCATACAGTATATTGTGCATTTGGAGACAGAGTTTGTGCAGTAGAGATCGGCTGGTGGAGCTACTGTATTACACATTACACTTACAGATAAATCTGTTCTGATCAGTTTAAGTATCCTGTTTTTGTATTTGTGCATGTAAACATCATATCCTGATTTCAGAAACTGTGATACGCATTACTCCTGATTTTGAGAAACCTGATTTAGCTACCTGGAGGACTCATAATAATAATAATAATAATAATAATAATAATACATTTTATTTATAAGCGCTTTTCAAAAACTCAAAGACACTGTACAATTGTTAAAAAACAGAAAGAACAGCACAGTAAGGACAGACTAACAGACATTGCAACATTACACACAAATCATAAAGATAAAAACAATAAAGGTAAACTACAGAAAACAGGAAATACATCACAATCATACATTAAAAGCTTGTTTGAAGAGGTGAGTTTTGATCAGTGATTGTGAAGTAGGAGGGTCGGTGCAGTGTTGAATATGTGTAGGGAGTGAGTTCCAGAGGGAGGGGGCAGCTATGGAGAAGGCTCTGTCCCCCCAGGTTCAGTGATAATGAAAACGGGATAGTGTGGCATATATTCGCCTTACCCGATTTCTGAGAGCTTCCGACTACCTAAGCAGTCATGGCTTCAGCCAAGTGATGTACCAGCATGATACACATGGCGGTGGCAACAAGAGCAACTTACTTCTGGAGCGATGTAGAAATTGAGTTTTGCCTTTAGGTAATGAAAGAATAAAAGATAATTTGAAGTTTAGATGGGAGACATAATTTAAATGGAACGTAAATGCAATATCTCCAATATGATAAAAACCAGGAGACTTAAGTCCCTGTAAAAGCATTCAGACATTATGGTTAATAATCAAATCTGTTATTGTGTAAAATCAACAAGATTTTTACTTCTGGAACCACATTGTTGAAATTGAGGAGGCGGAGCTTATGACCTGTACTGCAGACAGTCAGTAGGGGGAGCTCCAAATGTTTTGGTATCACTTTTTGACAAACTGTCATGTCGTCCATCTTTTAATCATCTCTACAATCCACTTCACATGTTGTTGTATTCATTCTCTGCTCAGGTTTGCTGGTCGGTGTGATTCTGCGTTACGGCATCCCTGCCACCAGCTACCACAACAAGACACCGCCGAGCTGCTCACTGAAGGAGGGTCCTACCAGCACCCTGCTGCTCAACATCAGCGGGAAGTTCTTTGAGTACACCCTGAAAGGGGAGATCAACTCCAGAGAAATTCATAATGTGGAGCAAAACGACATGCTGCGCAAGGTAAGAAATAAAGACAGCAATCTCTGCCAAATTTACACTGTTTAAATGGGCCTATTTTTTTATTGACTAATTTTACATATATTTTGGGATCTAAGAGACCAATAGCGTCACAAAGTTTTAGTTTCGCTTTAGTACATTGCTGTAGTGGCTAAAAAGTAATCTTTGGATTTGGAGGCAAATACGCTCGATCAAAGTACGTTAACTAAAAGTGTTTTTTTCTTACCAGTGAGTACGGACTTTGTTTTTGTCACAGACATTCAGTTTGTTGTTATGAAGTGTGTGACGATAGGGACCTCCAAAGAAACAGACCTTTAAATACAAAGATGAATTTTCTTCATATCAAAATCAGCTGAAATTTGCAATCTGCAATATCGGATGAAGATTGGAAAGCAGCTTGTGCTGGTGCTCAGACTAAGTCTTTAATTACACGTCTTAAACTATTACAGCATGAGCGGTTAATGCCGTTACACCAGCAAATTTACATCAATATTACACAACCATTCCAGATATCTGAACGAAATGTCGGGGAATGAGAGGGACGTACGTTCATTGCATTTGGGAAGATAGGAAAATAAAACTGTTTTTAAGAGAGGTAAGAATAACAAAGGAGTATTTCTAAATCAATCTTACTGACCCTAAGCTTCTTCTGCTGGGCTTATACCCAGAGAAATATTTAAAGCAGAAATGAACAAGCGTCTATTGACCCGAGTTTGCGTTTATGCAACAAATGTTGAAAGGCCGAGCACTAGTCATTGGATAAGACAGATGTTATCAAGCCTTCAATTAGAAAGGATAACTACCATACAGCAGAGCTTTGAGAATATATGACGGCCTTTTATGAATTATCTTAAAGACTTAAACGTCAGTGATCAAGTCAACGACTGATTTGTGTGGGCAATGTAGTTTCTGAGCATTAAAAACTGTAATTTACTCTTTCAGTGCTTTCTATAGATTTCTATTTTGTTTAAGAATGTCTTTTGTTTAATGCAGCAACTTTAAGTCTCGACATACACCATGTGAATGTAAAGCTGTATAAATGTTTTATACATCTAAGAAATGTAAACCCCCGAATGTTTAAAAGTTTTTTTTTTATCAGGTTTGATTTAAAAATCTCAGAATGACTCTTTCTAATGTTTCTTGTTTCCAGGTAACGTTTGACCCTGAAGTTTTCTTCAACATCCTCCTGCCTCCGATCATTTTCCACGCTGGATACAGTCTGAAGAAGGTGAGATGAGTCATGTGAAACGATGGTCTGATTGTGAGCTCAACTTGTTTGATGAAGGGCAACATGAGTTGATTTGACTGTTGTTGTTGTTGTTGTTGTTGTTGTTATGGGGGCCAGGTGCACATGCTGCCACTACCTGCTGTCTCATCAGACAGGTGGTTTTCAAAGTGCAGCCCTCATTGGACAGGGAGGGGGGGTATTCAGTGTGTACTGAACATAAGTGGCTCTTCTGAGGGTAAGTCCAGAGCAGATGTCTTTCACTTCCTCTCTGTCGTTTGTACTGGCAAAATAAAAAAAAGGGCTGACGTTGACAGTAGGAGTCAGGTTGGTTTATTTTGGGGGAATTCTTTGCGGTGGATCTGTGGTCTTCATGATTAATGATATTTACTGGTGTTAAGTGTGAGAAGTGCAGGTTGTAGACCTCGAGCGTAGCTGCTTCAGATCCCCGACCTTGAATCAATGGAGAGTGAAATGTGTGAAACAACTGATGGCTTCTGATCTATGCTCTTATTATTATGAGAGTGCATTTTATCTTTATCCTATTATCCAGTGACGGAGGATGTAAAGGAGAAACAAGTGAGCATCTTAAAAGCATCTGAACAGGAGTTAAAGTGAAGGGGCTGAGGTTTGAGAAGGTTTGTTTTCTCCAACCTGACATTTTAAAGTTTAAAACTTTTTAAAAACGATTCAAATAAAAATGAAACCATATCGATTTCTTTTTGATACCATGGCAACAAAAATACAAGTCCACTCCCCTCTCCTTGCAGCAGCTTTGGCTTTAAAACATGACTGAAGAGGTGACGTTTTTTTTTAAGGCATTTGTACTTTTGGATTATATTCCATCATTAAATTTACCAAGATTGTATCTTTTGAAAACATGTGGTATCGAGAAGTATTGTAGGAACTTCTTCACTACCTTGGTGTGTTTTTCTAAATGAGTAAATGCTATCATGGCAACACCACGTATCTCCAGTGCAACCATTTTAACAAAAATACTAAATAATAATTAAAAAAAACACACAAAATGAACGTCTTAGATTTTATGGAGCTGGTGGATTTGACATTAAATTAATGACTTCTAACTTATATCAAACATAAAAGGGGGTTATAATTAAAGGGGAAACCTTAACCTTTAAAGCTCTGCAGGTTTGCACACCATTGACAAGTGAATGACAATGTGTGGGATGGATCAGTGGTAAAGTTTGATGATTAAACTCAAGCAGAGTTCAAACTCAATTCTGTTTCAGAAATTGTTCAAATGAAACATTTTGAAAAGGAATAGAGCAGAGGGAAAGACTGATAGCTTGTTTGACATTGTTCTTTTATTTGTCTCTAGAATCGACATATTCATCCTTCACTCCTTTTCCAACATGTATTGTTTGCTTTGTGCTGATTGTGACAGTCGATATTGTTGCTCAGGTTTCATTTTCTTCCATTGATTTTCTTGTTTGGTTATTTATCTTCTTTGTTATAAAGATCTATTATTGGGCCTTTATTGGAGAGATAGGATAGTGGATAGAGTCTGAAGCTGGGGAGAGAGAGAGTGGGGGATGGCATGCGGTAGAGGAGCCACAGGTCGGATTCGAACCCCTCTACATGGGGCCCCAAATCAACCGCTCGGCCTCTGGCGCCTATATCTGGATGTTATTGTGGCCCTCATATTGTGTACCATCTACTGTGTCATATATTGGATCACATATCCTATTGTGTATTTCTTATTGTGTCACATCCTGTTTTATTGGGTATCATATCATATGGGTTTACATATCCTATCACGTATCGAGTATTATGTGTCGTATCGTGTATCCTATTGTGTTTCATATCGCATATCATAAAACATCAAATCATAATGTATCATGACGAGTTCATTCTCTTCACAGTAAATAAAGACTTTTATTTTGTTAAGTTCAGGAGGATTTAAGGTTAAGCTTTGACAAACAAAATGATTCTTATATTTATAAATATTTGGTAAATATCGACATCATCATATCAAGAGTTACCCTGTGGTTACAAACACTAAGGCACACTGAACGCAAACACAGTACTTTTTTAAAAACAGCTTCTGTACACTATAAAAATAAAAAAAGTGAAAACTCAAAATATAGGGCAAGATGTGGGCAATGTGATCTCTGTGAGAAAAGTGTCTCACTGGACCATATTTAACCTGCATACTGAGCAGTCTGATCGTTCTTATCTCACAGATTGAGTAAAGCCGGCTTACTAAATCTGATAAAATGCTTATCCATTTTGAAGCGTTTTGGACATGTCTTTTTATAAATATATTCTATTTACTGCAGGGCTGCATGCAGTGGATAATATGTGCTATTACAGGTTAACAAATTAATTTATAAAACGTCAATAAAATGAGTGAGTGAATCCTTTATTGCCCCTGGGGGACTTTGCCTTGCACCGAGAGCATAACAACACTATAAAAGTGACAGAAGACGTTGAAAACAAAAACATATAAAAGCAGAAAAATCCAAATCTGAAGCCCCTTTCCTTTTTGTCTGATCAATTTAATCAGTGCCAACTATTAGCTCTCTGTTTTTTAAGAGAACAAGATGCCTGGAGCTGGTCGTTTAAATCTCTCTGACATATTGAAGCTTTGTACTGACGGGTCGTTTTGTTTTTCTGGTTAAAGTTTCATTCGAGTTGGAATTTGCTGAGTCAGACATCAGGCCTCAGGAAACGGGAAGCAAGTCGTCTAAGTCTGTTTTCGTAGAGACTGTTTTCTACAATAATCTGTTGCAGGGAGATTTTATATGAAGCTCAGTGTTGACAGCTTCGAGGGAGAAAGAAGAAAGATGCAGCGCTCCGTTTTGTGCTTGTTGGGTTGTTTACTCGTCGGTTCAGTTGTTCGTCTGCTTTTGATCGTTGTAGTAAAACACACATGCCTGTGTAAATGTTTGTCTAATCATCTGTTAGTCATCTTACAGAAAATCTGTCTGTATATCTTAAACTAAACAAGCTTTTCCCCCCTTTCTGTTCAATTCTTTCTATGTTTGATTTCACAAAAGTCACTCCTGACAGGCGCTGAGGAAAAGTCTGTTTCCTTCAGAAATCTGAATCAGCATTTTGTTGTTTCACAGACGCTTTTGAAGAAGATCTGAGATCAGAGATCCAGCTCTGTGGAAGTGATCCAGAGAAGCTCTCATGTTTGCTGTTGTGTGTTTTTACAACCTGTCAAACAGAGGAATGTGTGTGTATGTCTCTCGTCCTGTTTAACGAGTTACTCACTCAGACGCAGCCTTGACTGACCTGAATCGTTTCCTCTTGTAAGACATTTCAATCTTTGTAGATTGCAGATAACTCATCGAGTCCTTCACTTAAAGCTGATGATCTGTTGAGGGAAATAAACAACTTAATCTCAAGGGATGTTTTGTTTCAACTGACATCAAAATAATTAGAAAATGAAAGAAGTTCATTCAAATGGATTGAAGTACCTTTCTTTACACATTACAATCACTGAAGTCTGTAGATGATTGTTAGTTTCAGAGGGATCGACCCTGCGGTTTATTTGTTGAATTTATTTAATTAGGATAGTGCACATTGATCGACGGATCATCAGTAGACTTCAATGTAAATATGCCGAATTGGCACAAAATCTAAATTCAATCCGTGGTCCTCAGGCAGGTACTACCACAAATCATATAACACAGAACCCCTCACAGGACAGACTACAGGACAGACTACAGGACAGCACACAGGAGAACTCACACACTCTTTTACAAACAAAATGGATGCATTTGTTTTATACTGTAAAACTTCAAATAAAAAGCTCATCCTAATTTCAGGCCCAGTCCCTGTTACTAACCTGCTGTAGCTTCATGTTCTGACAAATGAAGGCAGCTCTCAATGCATTTAGTGTTGATTAGTTAGCGGATCAAATATATAGAGAAAAAGCAGAGAGACACAAACAATACTTCAACATCTGTCCAGGAAAGACGTAATGAAGCTGGTATGCGTTCCAGCTGTGCTGCAGGTTTGCACATTGCTTTAAAAAGCCAGGTGAAATTAGTGAGTTTAAACTTAGTTTCTGGATATACTAACTGTGTACAGAGTTGATATTCAAGATAAATGATATAGTCTTTCCCATCTTTAATGTGTACAAGTTTTGTTTTTAAATAATGAAAGGCCTGTCTCTTAATGAATAAATAATAAAGGCAGGCTCATATCATAGACTACAAGGTAAATAAAAGGTCAGGCAATCAATTAAAGTTTTTGCGGTAGAAATAAGAGATGCATGTACGATTAGCTCAAATGCAGTATGATTGAGAAGCCCCCCGGATTGGGGACCAGAAGAGACAGATATTATACATGAGTACTTGACTGGTTTGTTTTTAATGAGTTTTCTTTTAAAGGTGATGTTGTCACAGTCTGGATATATGCTGGTCATTTGCTCCAGTAAAGTGTGCTTCTATAGACTCCACTTTTTGACTAGATTCAGATCAATTCCTCAGTATATCAGTCTCCACTGGTTTGTGCTCTGGTGTTGATCCTGTCATTTTTATTTTTCTGGATAAAATCTTTGAATGGTGGGGAGGGCAAGATCATTTAAAAACTGTAAAAACAAGACAAACATCTGTGAAAGTTTTGTAAGAGTAAAATGTTATAGTTACTAAGGATATTTAAATATTTTGTCTTTATTAAATAGAGGAGAAAGAAGAAGAATGATGAGACAAAATATAAAAAACATGCTCAGTGTAAAAAAATAAACATTTTCTGAGGATTAAATCTGAAGCTGACTTTGTACTTGGTGCATTTAAAGTCATGTAAACATGTGTTAATAGATAAATGACTGTAGTGTTTTCTCCTTTCCTCGTCTCATCTCATTCTTTTTATTTGTTCTTGTTGCAGAGACATTTCTTCAGGAATCTGGGCTCCATTATAACCTACGCTTTTCTTGGCACTGCCATCTCCTGTTTTGTTATCGGGTGAGTTTTAATGAAATGTCAGACGCATGAGGAGCTTTAGGATTCAATCCTGCAGATGTAATCAAGGTCTACCTGCTCTTTGATCTGTAGCCTTTAATCACCTGTATGTTTGTCTTCAGGAACCTGATGTACGGTGTGGTCAAACTGATGCAGGTGGTCGGACAGCTGACGGACAAGTTCTACTACACAGACTGTCTGTTTTTTGGAGCTATTATCTCTGCTACAGACCCAGGTACGACACAAACACGTGCTGACCAGGGTAATACATGGAATATATACAAATGATCAGACTGAGTGATCCCCAATTAAAAACTCACATATAGTGTGACAATAAACGTGGAAGTAAAAGTTTTAGATCATGAGGTAAATGTCTGTTGACGTAATCTGAGGTTAAATCTGCAGAGGGGGGAAGCTTTTGCTCAAATCACACAAATTTGACACGCACATCCTGTGAAGTTTAAGTACTGGCTGCTAGACAAAAATCATCCAAACATAGAAAAATAACTGAGTCTGCACACCAGAAGCTGCTCCAATTAAACTGAATTTAATGGAATATCACAGACGTGTCTGTTGATGGGCGAGGGCCCGACATATTACAGGTGATATTTTGATAATGATATTATGATAAGAATAAGACAGCTTCAAGCCTTTGCTCAAGCAGCCCTCTTACAAAGGCTCTCTTCTCCCAGCACTAGAGAGCAGCCCTCCCTGGCAGCCCTGCAGCCGCCCCCCCCAAAAGGCTTCCAGAGACCTGGCCAATCAGGAGACAGTGGGCACGTGGGGAGGGGGGGCCTTAAAGAGACAGTAAAAATAGATAAAAAATGATAGATGTACAATCAAGGTCACATGATGGATTTGCAGACATTGAAATCCAACAAGTATTAAAGCTGTTTTTGATTTCTGTATTTACTATTAATGCTGTTTAAATGTTAAATACGTTTACCAAAGCAGATTGTTAATTTAAATGAAGAATTTCATGTTAAAATATCAATAAATCTGTTTCTTGACTGTTTTTTTAAATCAAATGTTTACAGTGACGGTGTTGGCCATCTTCAATGAGCTCCACGCAGACGGGGATCTGTACGCTCTGCTGTTTGGAGAGAGCGTGATGAACGATGCTGTGGCCATCGTGCTCTCCTCGTAAGTCAGACTTCTGCTTTGTCTCTAACACTACACCTCCTCTGAAAAGGGATTGAAACTGTGAATATATATTATGTTGGTTCTGGGGGCTTTTCCCTCCTGATGCTGAAATTCTACAGTGAGGTGAGAGACCGAGCATCACTGCTCCTCCTGACAGACAGATGGCTCTCTGACTCCCTCTAGTGGACGATTAAAGTCTGTTACAAGTTTTTTTTTACTCTAGAATGTAAGAAAAAATGATCATCAATACACAGACACAAAAGAGCCGAACAGTGTGTTTTATAAGGAGATGAATCAATCCTAAACAAAGTTGAGTAATTGGTAAATTTATGACAAATGCGTTTCTTTTCTATTTCAGGTCTATTGTTGCATACCAGCCCAGCGGAGCGAACACTCACATGTTTGATGCCGCAGCTTTTTTCAAGTCTGTGGGGGTGTTTCTGGGTATTTTCAGCGGCTCCTTTGTGATGGGTGCAGCTACAGGAGTTGTCACAGCACTCATATCCTTCCTCTCAAATCTGCTTTGAAATGAAAATACAAATATAAAGTCCAAGATTCAGATTTTTTTTTTTTTAAATGATGATGTGTTATAGGTGTAATTTGTTTAAGATCCAAAACTGTGTTGTGTCTTTAACTGGAGTCTCACGTCACAAAGTTCACCAAGCTGCACTGTTTCCCGCTGCTGGAGACGGCGCTCTTCTTCCTCATGTCCTGGAGCACCTTCCTGATGGCCGAGGCCTGCGGGTTCACAGGTGAGCTCTCAGGAGGAAGGACGGGGTTTTACATTTAGGAAATAGGCACCAGACAGCTGTGGTTAGGACCCTTAAAGAAGTGTGCATGCTCAGTATCTTTTGAATTCTCTTTGCCTTAATAAATGACGCTTTTATGACTTGGATTTAGAGGAAACTCACAGTGAGAAATGATTACTTAAAGTCTTAAATATTACTCTATCCAAACTCTTTGTACTTTTTATTTATTTATATTTGCTCTCTCTTTTTAATGCAAGGCGAGGCAAGTTTATTAATTTAGCACATTTCAGCAACAAGGCAATTCAAAGTGCTTCACAGAAGACATTGAAAGCTTCATGACAAAGGGCAGAAAACTCATTTAAAGAGGACATTTAAAAACCATTCTACAAACCTTTAAGGACCGGGTTACGTCTAGCTGTGATTGTTCTGTCTTAAATGATTAAATGTGACATTTAAATTAGGGCTGCACAATAAACTGCAATGTATTATTATCACAATATGAGCATTCACAGTAAACATGTGTCTGATGTAATCTAAGAAAATAGAAAACTGAACATTATTTTATGCAAACAAGCATTGAACTGTGTACATTAACTCACTCTCACACCATTAATGCAGTCAGAAGAATCTCAAGTTATCAGCCACTCTCAGAGAAACTGTTGCCAATTTATGAATTCAAATAATCTTTATTTATTTTGTATTTACAATAAACATTTGGCAAAAAGCTTTAGCTGAAGCTAATACAGATTCTTTAACATTAGTTAATGTACCACACTTCCTGTCATTATGAACAGTATGCACATCACATTTATTCTGATTAATTATTTATTTTTGTCTTCCTCATTACGGGTATTTAAAAGCAACACCTATGATATTTTAATACAAATTATAAATACAATAGATCAATATCAGGGTTGCAGCTTGATAAAGGGTGTAACAATAAACCATTGTTTGAAAATCAACTGTTTGACTCGCACCATATACATTTGATTTCTGCCGTTTGAAGACATTATTTGTCAACTGCTAAGAAAACATTTGTTATTTTTCTTCTTTCAACGTTTATTATAACTGATTTTGTTGATAATTATTGATTCGTACTGTATCTCGTGATACTGTTAAAGCATGTTTCAGTCCGAGGAGGTTATAGTACTTTAAAAGTGTCATGTTGTGCAACCGTCCTCACAGAGACAAAGTTTAAAAAAAGAATGATCTCGTTAAAGCAGCAGAGGGCGTCCTTGCTCTGGATGAAGCTACAAAATCACTGTATCCTACATTTCCCATAATGCAACTTAATAACATCTTTAATTAGACTCTCTTAATTGGCCTCTTTCTTAGACTCCGTGCCCCAAATTTATGATTGGGTTTTTAAAATATCCTTCTCATAACCTGAGCCGACCGGTGGGGAATTAAAAGCTGGAAAGACGAAAACATTGTCATTCATAAAAACCTGTATTTGTAACATGTCGAACGTCTACATGCAGATTATATTTTGTATAACTGTGATCTAGAGAGAGCTTCTAAATTCGACTTCCTCGCCTTGTTGATTATGCTGACTAACGTATTAATGAGCTGTTTAAAGTAAGTGCTGCTAAACCCACCTCAGAGAGCTCAGTCCGTCTGTTATCAAATGAAATATGATGGGGGGGATTAAGATGCAGATTATGCATCAGATGTGCAGTAGATGAAATGAACTGATAATTTGATGCACAGTAGCATCAAAGGCAATCAGGGGAAAAAAAGCTAATCTTTGTTTTGGATGTTCTGATAATTGCTTTCCCAAATCACTCAGCCCACTCTGCTTATTTCACTTTATTTGTTTGCCATTGTTTTAGAGCTTCAAAATGTGTGTTCATTTGTTTTCATGTTTGTGACCTCTGCAGGTGTTGTGGCCGTGCTGTTCTGTGGCATCACACAGGCTCACTACACGTACAACAACCTCTCTGAAGAGTCCAACAAACGCACCAAACAGGTAGCACATAACCACTTTATGTACATGAAATGAAATCTCCCCCTTTTTATTTTGGGCTGTTTTGACCTCCCTCGAAGTCTAAACAGGGTGTCAGAAGGATCAGTGTTAGCCCGCTGTGACCTTAATCAGGGTTCTCTGAGGACATCCCTCCTGACGTGTCTGTTTAGTTCCTCTGAAGGGGTTCGGTCTTAAGGAGAGGGTACAGATTAACACCTCGGCAACACGCAGCTTGACACCTTCTGGATCAGCGCTCTTAAGACTCTTGGCACGCTCCGGTTTCAAAGAAAGCTGCAAATGGAAAAAACAACTGCAAGGTTAAAGTCCTGCACTTTGATCAGTGGGTCTCAAACTTTCTTTCCAATAATTAACACCTTTTGGAAATACTTTTTTTTTTTTTTTTCATCCAAGTGCCCTCTGAGCAGTGCCAAAGAAATGGAAAAAAACTACAAGTTGGTACAACACAATACTGCACCATCTGTTTCTGATTAACTAAACAACAGACTTTAAACCATCAGGTGTTCATCTTTAACACGGCAGGGGGATGTCGCAGTTGGAGAACATGATCCTTAAACCAAATATTTGAAGTAAAACCTTTATATTTAGTCAAGTGAAAAAAGAAATGATTGAGGTACGCCGAAATAACATACTCAACATTATACAGTATGTAAAAGATTTATGAAGAGGCGGGATGCAGGATCTAAAAAAACACTGCAAAGAGATGACATAAGGCTTCTTCTGTCTGTCGGCTCACATGACAACGTTTTTTTTATTTGCCTTTAGCAAGACTTTAGAAGATAGTAAGATGGACTGTTCTGTATGAACAGGTTTGCCTGTGTTCTTCAAACCTGTGAGAGGGAAATCTGTTTTGCACAAGCAAAAAAAATATATTTTGAAGACTTCAACAATCCTAAGGGATTAATCCTAAACCACTGAAAAAAAAAATCCACTAACATTTAAAAGAATATCATGTACATCATTTAGTTCTTTAAAATATCCCTTTAGGTACACGAACGCTTATTTGAGAAACGCTGCTTTAGATTAAGCATGAATTTTTAATCGCTATATTCTGAACCAGGCCGTGCTTGTCTTTGTTTTGTGCCTCCCGTTTAATGCAAGAACCAGATCCAGTCTGTTCTGTAATCATTCCTGCAGCCTGAGAGAAAAGAAGAAACGACTCTCAAGGCTCTTCTTGATTCAGAGGGAACAGATGAAGAGGTTTTTTTTCTTGAAGCAGCACAGTGTGGAAAACCTTCTGTGAAATTCCCTCACTGAACCTGAACATTTGAAGGCGTTTACTTTGTATTCATGCATCTCTAAATTGAATTCCCTCATGAGTGTTATATTTCCATGCAGCTCTTTGAGGTCCTCCACTTCCTGGCAGAGAATTTCATCTTCTCCTACATGGGTCTGGCTCTGTTCACCTTCCAGAATCACATTTTCAGCCCCATTTTCATCATCGGGGCTTTTGTATCCTTTTGAGGCACTGCAGGAATGCATTTTTATGTTTCCATGATGTTAAGATTTGCCTGAAGCAGTAGTATAAGGTCTGATAATGATTTGAAGACTGGGCTGCAGTTTTATCTTAAGTTACAGCCCTTATTTGATCCAAGCCCTTGAGCCCAAAGTCGAGACTTTTTGTTGGAGCTTTTTGTGCAGATTTACATCCAGAAAGAGAAAAATTGATCTCCTAATGTTTATTTTTGTTTTGCTTACATGTTAGTCAGATCACCCTGCTATCTGAGTATCTTCAGATTTGAATTGTTCAGCCAAACACACCTTAACCTGCCTATCAGACTGCAATATTCATCGGAAGAGCTTTCAACATCTACCCGCTGTCCTTCCTCCTCAACCTGGGCAGAAGACACAAGATCAAGGGAAACTTCCAGCACATGATGATGTTTGCAGGTATAGAAATGTTATTAAGGTCTGTAAACAGGTGTTATTTTCTCTAACACATTGCTGATTATTGTTATTATTCTGCCTCCTCGGCAGGTCTGCGTGGAGCGATGGCATTTGCTTTAGCCATCAGGGACACAGCAACCTACGCACGCCAGATGATGTTCACCACCACGCTGCTCATCGTCTTCTTCACTGTCTGGGTGTTCGGTGGAGGGACCACACCCATGCTGTCCTGGCTGCACATCAGGTGACAGTTCATTTTTGTTATGTATAAAACTAACTATCTTTTTATATGCTGGTAAAAATATACCTACAGAAGCTTTAGAACAATTCTATCAAATAGTCAAAATCGTGAGGTGATTGGAGGACAGGATGATAGGTTTTACTTCTGGGCAAAATATTAAGTATTTTATGAATTAACATCAAATTATCCAAAGTAAGATAAGGTTTTAAAAGTGCAAAGCTTTTCTCTGTAAACAAAGCGAAAAAGACTCAGATTAAAACATTTTAAACAGAAATTACTTTTCAAAATCTGACTTCTTGAAATTAATTTCAATACAAGAAATATTAAACGATCAAAGTTTATAATTTCTCTTATAAGTCTACCAACAAGCAGCTAAAGCCAGAGTTGTGTAAGCTAGCTAGCGAGTTAGCAAAAGCTAGCCTTAGCTAGCTCCAACTAAATTTACCTATAGTTTTATTGATTTTTATTGCAGTGTTCTTTTCCAAGTGATTCTGGTACTAGTATGAGGTAAACATAACAACATAAAGCAAAACCTTAATCCCATTTTAAAGGAGAAAAAAACACTGCTAATCCCCTGCTTAAGCTAATGCTACGGTACCGTCTAAGCACATATAGCAATGAACACGACTCAGTTTTTAATAGTTTTACAGTTAAACTAAACCATGACTTGTGTCTTATTTTAAATTAATCCAATATGATTCAGAATTCAATATAAATATGGACAACAACTAGCAAAACAGATATATTTAGGCTTTAGCTTTATAACAATTAAGTTTACATCTTAAACAAAGTTAATATGAAAAGACGCTGAAAGGACAGTCTACTGCCTTTTTATATTATCTTCAATAACAGTAAATTATTGTTCATGAACAAAAGTAGGTTCATGGCTTCAGTGTTTAGCCTACTGCTGTCTAATCTTTGTATAGGCGAGCGACGGTTGCTCTGTTTTGTCATTTTCTCTTGGACATATTGTTACTTTTCAGTCCACATGATAAGCATTTATTGATCTGCCTGACCTTATTGTCCAGGAGGTGGGGCTAGAGCTCCCTACTGCAATACTTTACATTTTCCATAAGTTTTAAGATTTTAAAAAAAGTACTACTTTTGTGTGTCTTTTTTAAATTATTTTTTTTAGAAGGAATCCTGCTTTTTCTATGTTTTAAAGGTTCTTGACTTATATCAAACATTTAAATTCAAGCTCATTCCTGAGTTATTTATTGGAACATCATGGTATCAGGCTGCAAGCTTTCACATCCTGTAGTGACTGCTGCTGTGACGCTTTGCATTCATGGCTTTCCGTGTATTCGCAAACCATCCTCTCTGTTTTTTGTGACATTTTGTTGCACAAGAAGCTTATTTGCCATGACAAAGCGGATTATGGGCTGATGATTTGTGTGACAACAGCAGTCGCAGCCTGAGTGAACCGGCTCTGTTTAATATGAGTAATGCCTCCTCAGAACGAGCAGGGACCATTGTGTTTGGTCGAGGTATAGAGCGCTGCCAAAATCCCCCCCAGTAACTAGTTCAAATGGTGGATATCAGACGTGTTTCTGGTCATCCTCTGTGCTGAAATGTGCACTTTTTAAAAACAAATTGTGGAAAGCTTGACTTGATGGTTGTATAGACTATATCCAGCTTATAATTCATATTTTATACTTTATGTATTACTAGGTAGAAGACATTTCAAAGATGTCATTTATGACAAATAGTGACAGAGAAGCAGGCAGATGAGCAGCTTGTGATGGAGGACTGTTGCTGGGATAGAAAATGTCTGGTGTGAGAAGAGACGCTGCTGCTTTCTGTTATTAGGTTTTTGATGGATAGTTTGGAAGCACGTAGGCGTGCAGATTATCACGGAGCTCCGGCAGAGCAGCTATCGAGAGAGAAAGAGACCCAATGTGCTCCAGCTGGGTCAGAGAAGAGCTGCTAATCCATCACTGCAATGGAACATTTTGTATGCATTTGTAGTAACTATGGTTACGTTTGCAGAGATTATTTAAAGGTTTTGCAGCCTTAAAAATGTTGAGGAAAAGTGGTTTGGTAGAAAGGTTTGGATTTTGTGCAGCCTAAATATATGCAAAAAAAAAAAGAAAGGGTTTATTTATGTTTGCTTGCAGCTGAAACATTTGAAAGAGCTGCAAATGTCTGCTTGCATGCCAGCTAAAATAGTGTAGTGCTAAAAGAAGATAAAATAGTGAAATAAGCTGAATTGGCCATAAATAATTATATAAGATGTCTGAATGGTTGCTAAGTGATGAACTATGTTTAGTGCTAAAAGAAGCTGAGTTGGCCTTATAACAAAATGAAGGGAAGGAAGTCGAAATAATAGTTGAAAAGGGAGTGCTGGAAAGTATATAAAAACTAAAAGAAGTTGTAATAACAGTTAAAATGGCGGTTAAAAGAGAGAAGTTCTTAAAAAGTTGAAACTCTGTAAAAGACTAAAATATCATCTAAAGACTTCAGATAATAAGTGAAACGAGTAGAAGTCACAACAGACGTGCTCGGATTGATGAAATATTAAACAAACTGAAGTTACAGTCATAAGAAACCTCGTAAAGGAAGTTGAAATAAGCAGTGAGGTGGTAGTGTGACAGGGGAAAAAAATGAAGTTAAAGTTATCACTTGTTACAAATTCTGCCTAAAAGAAGTGTTCTGTTTCCATATGTAAAATGTTAATATTTATAATTTATTTAATTATGAATTAATGATTTTTTACCACCAGGGTTTCAGATGGCAAGGAAACAGTCCTGGTGTAAAACAAAATTCATCAAAAGCAAAGTTAAGGAAGTTGTAATATAAGTTGAAAGCTTATAGCTATGGAATAAAAGATACTAGAACTAAATCTCTGCTGCAGACATCATTCACTGTAGACCCTTTGTGCTCTCTGTAACTGAACAGATGTTCATCAATAAAATGTTCTCAAGCATCCTCTAAATAAAGAATAGAAACGGAAATATTAATTGGAACATGCTGAAATAAGGTTTAAAACAGAGAAGCAGTAAAACTAAAACAAGTGAAGTGAGGTTGGTTATAATAGGAAGTCTTAGAATAACATTTGTGGAAATGGTAGTTAAAACGAGAGTGTTAAAAAAACAGAAGCTGAAGCAAAAAAAATAATCCACACATGAATGCAATACGCTTCCGTACAAAAGAGTGACAAAAGCAAGAAAAGACAGAAAGGCTGTCACGCTTAGTGCTGCAGTCACAGAGCGTCAGAACTGTGGCTGTGAAATACCAGAAAAACCCAGAATCCAAACACGCACTGTGGATGAGATTATGTAAACCCATTTTATAGTCAATAACTCACTGATGTAAATGCTGTATTATTATCCTCCTCTTCTGATATCAATCTATGCACACTGTAAAAACACTCAAGTTAACCCATCTGTTACATGATTACATATTCTATTATCTATCTATCATGTTTATTTAAGCATTTTTTACACTGCTCACCCTCGCACTATTGTCTCATTTAGTCTCGTACCTATGAGGCTTACTTATTTTGTGTTTATTGGTGATTTTTAGGGTTATAATTTTTGTACATTGAGAGCTCAGTTCACTGAAGTCAAATTCCTTGTGTGTGTCTGAGCATAACCGGCCAAAAACGCTGATTCTGATTCTGAAGTGGAGCTGCTAAAAGAAGTTTAAATACTCTAGAAGTGGCTGCCAAAGCACCACTCTGGAAAGAGGTTGGACTTGCTGTTTGAATGGGTGTTTGAAAACGTAGAAAATGCTTAAAGAAGCATAAAACATGGCAGCTCAAAGAGTTATTAAAGATGTTTGATGGCTGTTAAAATTAAACATTCAGTTCAAGTTTAAACTCTAACTTTTGGAGTCAATGTGATGTTAAAAAAATCTAGTTGATATAAAAACTGTTCAAATTAAAAGTGTGAGCTGAAAGTGTTATTATCCCTGTAATAGATGAACTGTCATAAACCAGAGATTAAAGGGGTGTTACTATTTTGAATGTACATGTGCTGAAACCAGTTGAAGAGCGACGATGAACAGTTACACCAACACAATGACATAAAGCAGTTACAATGATGTATGTGATGATACGATCAGAGTCTGAGAGATTAGATTGTCAAAAAGAATAAATAAACAATGTCAAATATTCATTTTTTTATGTGTAGGCCTGAACATCTGCCCAACCTCTGTGCCAAGTGTGAGGATTAGTTCATGTCCCTAAAAACAGAGGATCAGATTTAACGACAATTTGGTGTTAAAGACGCTGTTATCTGATTAAACTCTCTTTTATGTCTCGCCCTTCATTCTACCAACACTGCAGCAACAAACCCTCTCATCCTCACACTCATTTAAGCTCATCAGAGAAACTACAGAAAGGCTGCCAGAACCCTTTGATTCATGAAGAAATGGAACATTTGAGAGATTTCTGTTGCAAGCAAAATATCTATTTTCACCACAGAGATGCTAAACATACCACCTTATACCTTGTGTTTATGATGTGACAGAGTTGGGGAGACCAAAGCGTTGCAGAAAGAGCGACGTCGACTGGGCAAGTGGAAGTACTTCAGGTGCCATTTTTAAATCTGTCGACTGTAGGTGGTGTTGGGAAAGTGTGTGGTTGGATCAGACGGGAATCTTTTTTTCTCACTCTTTACTTCTGTTTTTCTGATTTAAGGGAACATTAAGTGCCTTTGAAGGGTCTTGAAACTTCTAATGACACGTATTATTTCAAAAAGCTAGGTCAGCTGGTTTGGTTTGGGATAAATAATTGATTCTTTAGAGGAAATAATTTATTTTAAAAACGTGTTTGAAGCAGAGGAACTCCTGCGTCACGCTCCAGACCAGCTGTGTTTGGAGGAGTCGCTGCTGCATAACCGAGGGCTTTTATCAAGGCTTTCTCTGGGTGATGTGAAAAAACGGTGTCTTTGTTGTGTCTCTATGAACTGTCGGCCATTTTCTTCGCACAGCCGTGCAGAAATAAAAAATCACACGCACACATCGTGTTTCAAGGAAGAAGCTCGACAGACGCACGTGAACTGATCTGAAAGGTTCACACAAAAGAGGAAGATGAGACCGAAACCAGAGCCGGTGTCATGAGTGTTCCTTTATCTTTGACTCTGTTTCTGGATTCCCTAGTGGACAGAAAACACTGCAGACAGGCTGGTTCACATGGTTTATTTGTTGGGTTTAATGAGAGGAGGAGGGGGAGTTTAAGATTAGGATTAAAGGTCTCGGGGTGAACACCCCCCTCATTTAAGTATGTGTTTTTGTACATGCATGAGGGGTCTTTGCTGTTTCTTATCAGAGGAAATATGCAGACTGTTCCTCTCTCTTGGGGGCCCCCAACAGTTGTGTCTTAATCTCAGGGCAGATTCCTCAGAGAGCCTTTGTAATGCTGCACCAGCAAGCTTTGCACGTTATTGTTTTCTCAGATTTTTGACCTCCATGCGACCCCTGAAGGTCCTGAACGAGTAGTTAAGAGTGGTGTTTAAAGGCAGTCAGTTACTCTCTGACTGCTCTGTCTCAAACTGCAGTTACTGATTTACTGAGAGTGGATATTTCCTCTGTCATGGAGAAGTCTAAAGATGACCGTGCACATCATTTAAACCTCCCACTGTATGGTCAGTGTCAGTTGTAGTTTCAGATGTAGCCATGAAATGTTACACATGTCTGCTTTGGCCTCTGTCCTCAGGGATTAGACTCAAATACTCCAGAGCTTATGTGAATTAAAAGTGCCCCTGTAAAATCTGCCCGTGTTTGGTTTAATCCTTCTCTGTTGGTAAGAGACACCAGGGGGGAAATTATTTAAATCCAGCTAAAGTCTGGAAAAATGTGCTGCACTACTGAAGAGTAATGATCGGAAATTTGTGAAATGCTAATTGTATTTGCGTTCTTGCTGAAATGTAGATGAGAATTTAATACCACTCTTTCAGCAGATGTTTAGCTTAGCTTAGCACAAAGATTAGTTTGGAGTCAGATCAGTAGACAATAGTCAATAGTTATTCACATTTTTAATGTTTGAAATTGCATTATTTTGCATTTAAAATAACAAAATATGCTTTTATTTAGAATTTTGTACTGTCTTAAGCTGAAAGTACTTTACTTGCTGTTTGAAGTCGACCCTGATTCTATTTTGTAAGGACCTTCTGGTAGATCGAAGGATACGACATTAACTTAACCACAGAAAAAGGAACTCGTTACGTTTTAAAAACTAACTGAAAACAGCTCAGAGGAACGGTAACAAAGGTAAATGTTTGATGTCATGAGGTGGATATATTACTTATATATATATATATATATTCTCTTCATTTCACAAAAAAAAAAAAAACTCTCAAAGATGCAGCTGTGTCCTTCTTTCCCATGACTGTGACTACAGGGAGACACTGAGGAGGCTTATCTACGGTGCGCCTAAAGGGACAAAATAGCATGTGATTAAAAAATATGAATGCATTTATTTCAGACCTTAATTATTTGTGATAACTAGTTAATGCTGACAGTCCTAAATTATCTAGAAGGACAAACATTCAAGTGTGAATTGCAAACAATAATCAAAAGAGTCATTGACAAATAAATCCTTAAATGTGTTTGTGAATCCTTCAGTGTGCATTTATTCATTTTGAGACTGATCTGACTCCATAGGATTGAGACGGGGAAACAAACAGTCAGCCACTTCACCTGTCCTAAAACGAGCCAGCACATAAAACATTATTACAGTTTAGATGAGTTTGTGTCAGTTGCTGGTAGAGTGAATTAGTCAGCTTTGGACAGGCTGTTCTCATCCGGTCTTTACAATAAGCTAACTAGCTGCTGACTGTACTCTTTTTTGACATTTTATTTTAGGTTTAATACCCAAACAGTAATTAATGGGTACAAAAAACCCCAGTTATGCTTTTTTTTTTACTGGAATGACTTTAACCCAATTTTTTTTGAATGCTTCATTGACTAAAAATGGGTCATATTTGACCTTGGGCCTTTTAGAGAGCAGTTTATCACTAAAATTACAGAAAGATGTAAAAATGCAGCTCGTGTCATTCACATGATTTTTTTTTTCTTGCAGGCTGAAATGTCTCTCTGTCACGGGTTGGGGGGATTTCCCTTTTTAGTGAATGAAAAGTTTGTTTTTAAAGTTGTGGTTTAGGTCTTTGGGTCATACACATTTAAAATATCTCCCTCATCTGCTTTTCTTTGAGTCATACAAACTGTGTGATATCTCTCTGCTTGTGTGTGTGTGCTGGGGCTGAATGTTAATTTGCAGCATTTTTGAAGCTGCTGAAAGCTCCGGCAATCAGCACTTTGAGGTTTGGGCTTTTAAGGCTACTTCATACACGAGCAAAGCCATGAAAAGAACAAATCTACATCCTGCAGGTGCAGAAGTGACACAGATAGGGGAATTATTTTTGTGTCAAAGTGAACAGTCTGTGAAATCTGATGAAATTCTAACTGCACAGAGAAAGAAGAGCAGAGATCATAAGTGAGGGATGTGGAGGCAAACCATACAAAGACAAGCAGAAAATCAAAGAGGCTGACAAATACTGCTGATTAGCTTCTAACCAAACTTGAGTTAAACTGCATTTCATGAGTGGTTAATACTTTCTGTTTCCTCTGTTTCAGGGTTGGTGTGGATCCGGATCAAGACCAGCAGCCGTGTGGAGACAGCTTCCAGGTCTTACAGGGGGTGAGGATGCTTTTCTTAAAACCCGTGCTGCACTGGTTTTACTTCTGCAATTTTCTGCAAGAGAAGTCACAGTCAGCAGATTCAGCCTCCGTTTCTTCTGACAGATTGAACTATTTTCACATCTTCTGACTTGCTGAGTGAGACAGTAGAAGAAGGATAGTCGTATTCGTTATGGTGTGCAATATGCTTGAACTCTGTTTCCAGTCATATTCTCTGATGATGAATACGCACTGAATCCCTCTGTCGTGATGGGAGCTACAATATGTGGTATAAAATATACCTGCAACATGTACAACCCAATTTTTAAAAAGAGTTTGGACATTGTCTAAATAAAAACAGACTGATATAAATTAATCAATTATCACTGAATTAATTGTAAAGCATTGAAATCCATTTTTTTATTGTTAATAAAATAAAGACAAATGTTGAACATGAGAAATGTAATATATATACCTATTTTGAATCTGATGCAGGCTTCTTTTGAAATTGGCTTGTAAAGCAGAAAATAGAAATAAAAAACAATCTGCATCATGATAAAATGTTAGCATGCACTGTAAATGCTGGGAACTGAGATCTATAACTAAGAAGTATTATTATTAATGCCAGGTGTGGTACAGTTGAATGTAATTAATCATTTTCAGATACTTACTATAAACTGTACTCAAACACTATCACAGGTAGTTCTACCTAACACAAGATGGAACAAACTGTAACCTGCACTATTGTCAGTTTTCCTGTTAAACCGAACACAAAAGCGAACTGTGACCCCAAAAACTGAGGTACAAACTGAACCATTACCCCCTCAAAAGGAAATCAAATCAATGGAAAGGATACATTTAGCCCGATGTTAGCCTTGATCCAGATCTGTTTATGAAGTAATTTGTAAAAAAATAAAAAATAATTGTTGTTGTTGTTTGTTTTTTCAGGATGGTCCCCAGGGTGAAGGACAAAGTAAGACCAAACAGGAGAGTGCGTGGCTCTTCAGGCTGTGGTACACCTTTGATCACAAGTATCCTTTGGCTGTCTTTTAGTGCATCGTGATTTCTTTCTGATGAAAAATTAAAATATCAGGTCTCCTTTCCAGTCAGGAAGATAATCCAGGGCCTGTTTTCTCTTCGCTGTATAATCCCTCACAATCAAAGTTAGTTTCTTTCATTGGATCATCCTGAATGGGATTAAAATAACATAAAAGAATCGGTAAAATATTTTCTCTCCCTGCTCAGACAGGCTGCAAAAACAAACTTCAGTAACTCTGTTTAGCTGCCCTTCTTATGTTTCCTCCTTCCTTCCCCCCTCTGCTGAGCAGTTGCATCCCGAGTGGCTGACTGTGCGGCTGCTTGGAGTTGAGCAGCTGTGTTTTACAGTGGAGACTTTCTCCCTGGTGACATGTGCGAGAGACGCAGCTGAAACGAGCAGGGTCGAGCGTCGTTGAGGTAAACATACAGACACAGGGGAGTTCAGTCACTTTATTTGTGACCTTTGCATCAAACAGCTGGTTTAAGACAACCGAGTTAGAGTTTTGTTCAAACGTTCATGCTCTGACACGGAGCAGACTGTCTCTGTCCTCGCTGCTAGCTGTGACCCGACCAGCTTAACAGAGTATTGGTCTTTTCCAAGAATGCAATACAGCCTGACTAATGAAGAAAAAGAGGCAGAAAAAAAGAGGACGAAGAGCTCACTGGTTCACTCTCTGCTACACTAATGCCAGACATAACAAAAAGATTTTACTCGCAGGGGACTGCACAGATCTGAAAACATATCCAGCTCAGTGACGTCACCTGGTTGGTTTCTACAGAGACGTTTTGAAGCACAACCATGGCAGTGGAACAACCTTGAAACGGGCAAAGAGGAGGGGGTGAGACAAGCCTCAAACCTTCTGTCAAACAGCTACATTACGCTCTGCCACCTGTCAGCGAGCGGCAACTTCCGGTTTGGAAAAATTAAGACAATGCGAAAGTGCAAAATCCTGCAGTTTGTCGAGTGTCCGCTTGAGACTGGCTGCAGAAGCACCGGAAGTCACATACACACCCCTTTTAAAAAGTTTAATGAAAGATAAGTTTTATTCACAATAAGGCGCCTAGCTGACCTGATTGACAGGCGGGTGCGGTGTAGCGGTTTATCAAGAGGCTTTAAACCCGCCTCAGCTCCAGCTCTCGGCCTGTCATCAGGTTGAGACATCATTTCCAGCATGGCGACCTCCATCGATGGGACTCCAAAGCCCCCCGCAGGAACAGATGGGGGATTTCACTCCGGCTTTGATTGACCAAAATAGAGTTACAACCTGCTATAAGCTGCTGTCAAGTTTCATACAAAGCTGTTCAAATTCAAAGCGAGATAATGCTGGATTTTGTGATAGCGATAAGATAAACTAGACTGGGGATTTTTCGGGAAAACTGGCAACCTAAAAGTTCCCATGTAAGAAGTCGATGGCTGATTTTAAAACTTTTCTCTAGTTGCCCTCAGTTGTTGTGATTTTCTCCGTTTCTCTTGGGCAGCTGAAATACGTTGTGTTTTAACTACATAAGTGCCGACATTAGATGCAGTTGGTGGTCCTAAAGAACAACTTATATCCACTTGGATGCCTTTTTTCAAGACTTATTTTTGAATCGTTCAGGTTTCATCTTGATAGGGCGGCTTAAGAGACAAGAAATGTTGAAGGAGAGAGAGTGAGGATGACATGCATCAAAGGTGTGGCAAGACCCTTCGACTGAGCTAACCCTGTGCCTCATTTAAGCCCTCTTATCTTATCTTTGCTTGTATTAGAAAACAAAAGGAAACTACTCAACCAACAGCATAAATGGCATTTAAACTATGTAATGAACAAGGAAACCTTACAGTTAACCAAAGTCCCAGAAATGCAGATTTAAAGACGTGTGATGAAATACAAAGTTTGTAAAGTCTGTAGTTCTCTGTCAATATATCAAACAGGGATTTCTTGCTTTAATTGACTTCATCAATTAAAGCAAGAAATCCACATGTCCATTTCGCCATGACTCATAAAGTTAAGAAACCATTAGAATGATTTACCTCTGATAAATGTTTGAGTTACAGCTTCTTAATCTATCATAATAGTTAACATATGTATGTCAAATTAAACAGAAAAGATATTCAAGCAGCTCTTCTTGGTTAAGTAACTGTCCAACTCTTTGGGTCATTGTCCTTAATAAGTGCTCAGTTACCTGAAGCCCATTCTGACACACAGCGGCCCTCCTCTGACCTCCACTCTGCCAGCTTACTGCGGGCCGCTGGCGAGCTGCCTGACCAGCCCACAGGCGTACGAGGTGAGTGTCCACACGCATGAATATAATTACAGTAACAATATGCACACAGCAAACACACAGTGACACTCCTGAAGGGCCAGTGATGTGTGGAAAATGTGTGATCACATAGAGGAACATCTGCACGTTGTAGAGGAGGATTTAAAGGAACAGTCCAACATCTTTTTTTAACTACAGATTTACACATTTTATAATGGCACAATTTAAGTAGGCTATTATAAATGTTAGATTATGTGACATGATGTTTTCTGAATGAAGTGTTTCCTGTTTTACATTCAACAAATACAACTTGGTATTTTCACTATATTGGTGATAACAACCTTTTAAAGTGTATTTGTTGATATAATTTTTATAAGATGTGCAATTTTTTTCCTTATTTAAACTAAAATGCTGTAAATTAGAAGCATGTAGCACTCGCTCACTGACAGCGAGCACCAGTTAGCTTAGCCCAAATCATTAGGAGAAGGAGTGAAGGGCCAGCGTGCTTCTGTCTTAGGTTAACAAAATCCAACTACTTGCAACTTTCAAGCTCAATAACCGCTTAATACTGTTTGTTTATTCACAAAATATCTGAAGAGTTTGACGGAGGGCTGTAGACAATTTAAAAATAAAAAAAATGCAATTGGTAATAACAATTAATCACACTTTTAATCACATGTTTAAAATTCCATTATTTTGCATTTAAAAAACTTGTGAGGAATGTTTCATCACTGTGACTACAGGGAGACACTGTGACTACAGAAGCTTATCCACGATGCGCCTGAAGGGATCAAATAGCATGTAATCAGTCGTAATAAAAAAAGTTAATGCATTCATTTCAGACCATTATTAATTGCGGTTAAATAGTAAATGCTGACAGACCTAATTTGAAGACTTTGTTTCATTTGGAGAGAGCCATGCTAACTTTTTCCCAATGTTTTTGGTCTTTATGCTAAGATAAGCTAACTGGCTTCACTCATGTTGAGCATACAGGCACGAGGTGAATGAAAAAGGCTTGACTACATGACCAATACTTTTCAATTTTCTTTTGAGCCAGTGTTTAGTTTCCATCAATGTTTTGGTAAATGCTAAATGTCCCCCCTTTTCTTTTCTTTTTTTTACCCTTTTTGAGGGTATTTCCGATATTTTTCCCATATTTTTGGTGAGTCATCTTGATCTTGAGGACATTTTTTCAAATCTGTCTTATAGAATTTAAATGATATAAGGGTTAAGAAGCTGTCTACCCATCACATTAAACGACATTTGTGTGTTTGCTAGTGGCTAGCTTACAGCCCATTGTATAGTAACATTTGTCTATTAGCCAGTGGCTAGCTAGTTGTTAGCTAGCAGAGCAGGGTGATATAAGGAGATAGGTGCAGTTTTTCGACAGGAAAAAGTTTTAAATAATTATGTTAAGGCCCGATTTATTCTTTTAATTTCATTTCCCTAAAGGCTATAAAACATTCTACATGTAATGACATTTTAAACACCCTAATTGTGTAAAAATGTTTTGCTAATCTTAAAAAAACGTTTTAAATAATTTTCAAATCAGCTCTAAATGAATTGTGCTGTGACATAAGTAAGAGGAGGTGGTGTTCCTTTCCTTTTCTCTGTTTGGAGCTGAGCTCAGTGAGGCTCTCTCTGAATACTGAATGTTTTTCTCTCAAGAGAATTGTAACACTGTCAAAGTATTCTCAGCGCCTGCCAGTAAACAAAGCACAAAGCCTTCAGCAGGAGAGAAAATGGACAGTTAAGAAGCCTTTTTGCATTCAGAGGGGACAAAGGGCTCTTTTCAGCGCCTTCTCAATGATGGTCACTGTTCAGAGAGACACTTTGCTTCAATATTTTAAATACAGAAACATCCATTCAGGGAGCCGTCACACTTGCATTCACTCCGGAAAATTCTCCTTTTTATTTAATGTGGAATACTAAAGTACTTTACTTTACTTCTCTGTAACCCAAAGAGCCCGTCACAAGTACTAAATCTAAACCGTATTTATTTACCGTTTAGAACACACAAATATTACATTTGATTCTCTTAAATTTAATTTCTGTCTCAAGATCTGCACCACAAATGCCCCCCCCCCCCCTTGATGCTGTTAGTTTCCCAGTGTGCAGCTTCCTGCCAAGCGAGCCTTGAATTTAGTAGGTTGTTCACTTAATCTGGCCCGTCCAGGCAGAGCGCTGTGTCTCCAAATGGGAAGAGACAGGATTAAATAAAATCTCCTCGCCTGCTTCCCCTTTGGTTATGGATATTGTGCAATTTCGAAGTGATAAAAAGGCTCCTCAAAGTATAGCTTTAGTGCCCCTCAAAGTGTATAACATTAAAATATGATGGTAGTATATATTATTAAAGCTGGTTCAATAATTAAAAAGATACTTAAGTCTTCCAAAACAAATGAAATTCCACAAACAGATGTTTCGATTGTTTTTACTCAATCTTGGCTCACACAAATATAATTTCATTTTAAGAATAAAAGGGATTTCTAAAACAAAAAGTGAGGCAATGACTTAATAGTGTAATAGTTAGTGCCTTTGCAGGGGACTGTTTTCAGCTACGGAGAGATAAACCATTGAAAATCTATTGAGTTGGCTTTTTGAACAGGACCAGGACAACATTTTAAGTGCAATTAGCTCAAAATAAACTAAACTACAGTGGTCATGTTTGTGGTAATTCTATTTGATTAATATTTTTATTACTATATTTCTACTGCTATATTGTATATTTAGGAGCAACTGTAATGACCAAATTTCCCTCTGGGATTAATAAAAGTATTTCTGATTCTGAAAAGAACAAAATTTTCATTGTTTTTGACTATACAATATATGCCTTTTGCCACAGAATCGACACGTGTAAGGATGAATTCATTTGGGGTTTTATCCTTGTCAATAAGAAAAATATAGGATATCACCAAAGTGCACCTAAACCTTAGTTTCTTTTACATGTCATGATTCTACTTTTTCTACATGTGTCTTACTTTCTTCATTACTTTCTTGATATTTTCAAAGACAGTTGTTACTTTTAGCATGAAACTTGATTTTTTTTAGAGAGCATAACTTTTACAAAGATTCGTCTGGGGCTGAAATGTGAAGTTTTATCACCAGACAAAATGCCACAGATTTTGTGTTTTGGAGAAGCGTGCTGTTGGCATGTTGACTGCAGTAATGACAACCAGATCTGTCGCTTGTAAACTGAATGTTCATTTCATTAGAATGATCTTCTTGGATGTTGTTTCAGAATTTGGGTGTACATCCAACTGGCCTCTAAAGGATGAATACATGTAACCAGATCAGCAGGGATTGGTGGTGCAGAGATTCTCGGGTTGTGCAAAACAACTGTTGCATCAGCTGTCTGGATGTTCAGTTTTCGTAAGGTGTTGCAGGTGCAGAAACTGGATGTGGAAATTCTGTGTTGGCGTGGTTACATTTGGTTTGTGTTTGCAAATCTGGGGTTGGATGCATTACCAAATTATCATTAACAATCATTACCATTCTTGGAAATTGTTTTGGATGTGGCTTATGGGAGTGAAATAAACTTCAATTCACAGGCAAACTTTTTCATGTGCGATAAGACGGTGACTAGCCCGAGTCACGCCTGTGTAATAAACTGCTGTTAATTCTGCACACTGAGAACGACTTCAAACACATACTGATGTAATTAAGACTTATATGTGCACTGAAAAAAAGTCTTAAATCTTTTATTTCCACTGGGGACAAGTGAGAGCAATAAAAAAAAACGCTTGCTTTTGTATTTTTTTTGTAGTGCACATAAAATGCGGGATGGATTTATGAGGATTTATTTGATCCCATAGGTCCTCCTGGATAATTGTTGGAAAGAAGAGGTTATGCAACATCTTTTTTTTTTTTTTGGGTCCCTCATCTAAATAATCCCTGCTGACCCGATGTTCACTCATCATGATTACCCCGAGGACACGGTCGGGTTATCGATTGTCAACCGGTCAATTAGAGCTGGGAGAACCAATGCTAGTGATTTAGAGCCATGCACTACCCACAATGCAATGTGTGATTTCAAAAGTGGGTGTGAAAACTTTTCTAACATTTATAACAAGTCTGTTTCCCAGCTATCATCACACATATTACTTCACAGCGGGGTTGTGTTTGTGTCCTTTTGCAGCTTGTGGTTTGTAATCTGAACTTGTGTTTGGTTGATTTTTATCAGATGTTGCAGAAACAGACTCTAAAGTTAAAGTCTTCCCTTCCCCCTTCTGTAAATCCATAGTGTCCCTTATGAGCCTTTACACTGTTAATGTCAGTCTGTTCACACCACATGTTTCCACTCTGTGTGTCCTACATCTGTGTGTGTGTGTTTGTGTCCCCTCATGTCCTGCTCCCCTCCCCCTCATGCTTCACTGTGCATGTGTTTTCAGAACCACGAGCAGCTGAGGGACCACGACTCTGACCTGCTCCGCAATGACGGTGACATGACCTTCACGTTCGGTGACACGGCCATCACAGCAAACGGGGCCTCCGGCGGCGGTGGTGGGGACGCGGCCGGAGGGACGGGTTGGAGCGTTAACGGGAAAAGGAGCGGCAGCACGTCGGAGGAGGCGCTTGAGCGCGAGCTGGACTCCCGCGAGCAAGAGTTGCTGAGCCGAGGCACGCGGCTGGTTTTCCCAATGGAGGACCACGTCTGACCCTCCCCCTCCTGTTCACCTTCTCGCCAACCTTCCTGTCCTTACCCCCCAGCCCGCCTCGCCCATCAGCTCTCTCTGTACGTGCTGAAGGCAGAGCGACCGGTCCCTCAGAGATAAGACGGCGTGCAGAGATATGGGAGGAGACAAGACGGGAGGTCACAGAGCCACATCTCAGCCCCCGAGAGCAGAGCTCGAGGGCCATTTCATCTCATTACAGATCTGGAGTTTGTTCTCCAGGAGACACAAGTCCTCATGTGCACAAGAAGATACAAAATGTTATTATGCTGTAATTCAGTTTGTTCTGAATAAACAAAAGGGAAACTTTTAAGCAGAAAAAATGGGACAAAGCGTCCTTATTCTTGATCGAATCTGCACTTTTGAACATTTGACGCTGTTCTGTGTTCAGCTGCAGTGGGAAAGAAGTTGAAAAATTTCCTGGAGGCCCTCCTCTGTCTTCATCTGACGTGTTTGTCCTCACGGACCACCAGAAAATATCACTGACATCAAACCACATTTAAACGACTTAATGATGCGGAAACACAAACCAAGCTTTAATAGATCAAACTGGAGTCCTGTGGTTTAAAGAATGTACCACGTATGTGTTTGGTGAGGATGCCCTTTGTGTCGCACAGAAGCATCTGTGTGGAGGAGTCTGTGTGAGGAGGAGCTGCCCTCTTAGCCTCCTCAGCCTGCCGTGTGTGAAGTAACAGGGCTGAAGAATGTGAGCATGTAAATAGCGACAATACTGAGCTTTGTTCCTCTTTAGTGAGACCACTTCTGTTAGAGCATCACCCCCCCTGGACTGTAACAAAAAGCACCTCTGTATCTTGTCTTGGAGGGGATCTCTTTCCGTGTTCTGAGCTGCTTTTCACAGAAATAATATGATCTGGAACAGAGCGATTTCTTCTGTTTCCCAATATCACAACAATATTTCCCAAAACTTTGTAAACAAACGCGAGAAAAATCACGATTGAAGGACACTGATGCAATCAAAGAGCAATTTCAACACCATATTATGAAGGGCAGGCTATGATAACCATCTGCAAACTAAATAATACTGACTTTGAGTTATGAGATGCCTACATTTTTGTTGGCTGTAACTAACAATTATTTTCCTAAACGATTTCTATGCTGATAATTCCCCCGATAGTTACTGCCTATATAAAAATGAGAGGAAATGTGAAGAAAAAAAAATTGTCTATGCTAATTTCTTGGGATTCCCAAGAACAAGTTGCTTGTCTTTCCAACCAATCATTGACAAGTATTCACAAAATTATTATGACATGGAAGTGCAATGAAGCTTCATGTAGGAGAAGATGGAACCAGTTTAAACTCGACTCTTTTTTTTTTTTTTTTTTGTCTTGAAAAACTCAAATGTTTTGGTTGATGCATTAGGTTAGTCCATGCAGTCTGTATTAAAAAGACTGCAGAGTAGTTCTTCAGACGTTTCTAACTAGAAGATTTAATTGTAGTTTTTTTTTTTGACAAGTGCAACTTGAAAAGACGCCAAGGAGAGATTTACAAGATGATCCTGTAATATTTCATCTTGTAATAGTTTATTTGAGAGATTTTGTAATGAAGGGCTTGCACATAAACGGAGCTCGCACATCTCACCGAGCAGTGCTAACCCTTAGCATCAAGTGTTTGCATTTGGTCAACAAAACAATGGTCTCTTTGAGAATTTTCACATCAGCCTGCAGTACCTGTTGAAACTGCTTCTTGCACTTCAAGTAAGATTAAGTGATCTCATGAATCTCATGAATCTCATGAAAAGACATGGGAGATATGTGGAATGTTTTAACGCGTCTCACCTGTAAGTTCTTGAACCTAAATTCCTGGATGGACTGTAGGATCTGCAGAAAGACATCAACCTGTTGTACTTTTTCCTCTAATGTTTTCAAAAGGTTCGTTGTCCACTGGCATGTTTTATACCACTACAATGATTTATCTTCTAGAGGGTTTGATTATAAATCAATTATCTTTTAAAATATCTGTGAAGTAAATACAGAGTTTTAGCTGCTAGTTGGCAACTCAAAGATTAGGAACAGGGGGGAACAGCTCGTCTACTTCAATGTGAGGAGGTTAAATTCCCACTTAACAGAATCTGTTTTTGTAAAGATTGCACTCTCCAAATTTAAAGCATGTTTACTACAAATGTTCAAAACAGGACACTATTTCGCTACCTTTGAAAAGATAAGCTGCTTATCCCTGTCTCCAGTCTTCGTGCTAAGCTAACTGACTGCAGGCTGCAGCTGAGACCTCTCACATGCACTCCTGAGAAAAAATTCCGACCAACAGATTAATTTCCCAACAGGTTGACCCCATGGCTTTAAACTCATTACGCAGCTCGGACTATTTATGTTGCAGTAGCTGCATGCACATAATGAACGATGATAATATAGAGACTTCCCTGAGGTTTGATTACAAGAAGCCTGAACATCCGTTTCCCTGAGGGACGCAGTGTGCCGATCATAAACGGGGGAACACATGTTGTTCTCTTTATCCTCCTTAGCTGTAAAATGAAAGTGTGTTATCGTTTCACCTGAGGAACAGTTATACTCTGCAGCACAGAGGGTTTCTTTTTAATGGTTTTAAAACTATTGCCAACATTCAAATCATCGATAAGAGACAACGGTTTCTAAATGTCACAGTGTTTGTCCCTGTTGGCTGACATTTTCCACAGCAGACAACTGAACCCTCGTGATTTCCTGCAGCTTGATTTGCATCAATACTCTTTTACAAAAGATCAGTTTCCAAATATCCTCACTGTTTGTACTAAACCTTTGGGAATTCTTCCTACGCAGCATGAATAAGAGGAGAAACATTTAGACATTTGCATATTCCCCCCCCTCCCCTTAAGCTGTTATTAAGTGCTTATTAAATAATGTAAATAGTATTATAATAACATGCAGATTGTCTGGGTTTACAGAGCAGTATGCCGGCCCTGTGGGCTGCTGGAGCAGCTTGTGTGAACCAACAAGAGAGTATGAGGAGGTTTTTACTTTTGTTTTTTGTTTCAGGGCATTGCCACATTCGTGTGTTCCCTTTCCCACGTCTAGACATCTGAACCGCTCCCTGTTTGAAATTCAACACACAACACGTGTCGCCTTTTTGTTTTCTCCTTCCTTCGCCTGTTGCATTTATGTTCGAGTACAGAGGGGCAGGTGTGAAAGGCTCGATGGTGCGAGTTGAATCTGAGGTTTTTTCACAGGAGGGAGAAGCTCCCGCACAAGTTTGAAGTCTCAGGAGGGATCTCCCAGAGAGGAAGTGAGTGTAGTTATGTAAGCTGTGGCTGAGCTCTTTGCACTCTGTGGGTCATTTTAATTTTAGCCGGAGAAGAGAAGTAACGCGAGGACGTGCTTTCCAACAACTTCTTTCTTGAAAGCAAAGCCTCGTCTGTATCTAGGGCATTAAATAATCACTTATTTGCCATTTTGTCTGAGCTGTTAGACTCGGACTTCTGCTCTCAAAATCATTTTTTGTGCAAAGAGGGGGCACACACCTTCTAGATATATCTTACAGCAGAGACAGTGTTGTCTCTGGACTGTGCAAAAAAAAAAAAGAAAACAGAGTGTGAGAATGTTCTTGTAATTCCTGCTTCATCGACTAACATCATTTTAAGAAAAAGAAACTTGCATTTGTCAACATGTCAAAGACTTGAAGATGCAGGAGCACTTTATGGGCGGCAGCATCATGGACGACTTCACTGTATGCAGTCAGATATGTGAGCAGAGGAATGGCACTTTACCTCAATCAGAGGACACTCGTATAACCTTCATGTGCACTCTCTCTCTCTGTCGTGCTGTCAGTTCTCTCGCTGGCTATATTTAAAGCTCTCTGTACCTGAGAAATATGAGATGTAGCTCAAATGTCAAAATGTGCACCTGTTGTTTCCTTGTAGCAACTGGCTGCCCGGTTCTACCTGCCATGGATTGCATGTCAACATGTTAATAAAAATTGTCAAATCATCAAGAGCCGTCTGTTTTTTCTTTATAGTTTAGTTTAAGGGGAAGTATGCATGTCTTGGTAGATAACGGATACTAGTAGAAGTGATTAGCATGTATTTATCTTCATATGTCAGGTATGTATGGAAGTGTTTTGCATTCGCTTGTAAAAAATAAAATGAAAATCTGCATGACAAATATGTCATTCTGAAAAACAGCTGATTTTTATTTATTTTTCCCCAGGGGAAAATAATCTCATAATTCTGAACTAGCTATCTTTTTTAATTAACAAAAACGGACGATTTTTATTTTCAGGGGTGAATGCAATACACTTCCATAAATATTTGAACAGACGGTAAGAAAACTTGAAGAATGAGGCCTTGTTCTTCTTTTTTCAGGACAACAATTGCAGCCTGTGGACTGATTTCTGTGAAGTGGACTCCAGACAATCTTCCTGGGAGATCTAAAGGATGTGCATTCTTTGTACTCAAGAACACTTCGGTTTAAAACTCAGCTTCTTTAAAGTGCATACTTTATGCTTACATCAACAAAGCACAACAGGTTTCATTTGGTTAAGGCCGTCTGCTCGAGGTACAAAGAAGAAAAAAATAATCCATCAGGTTAAAACTTAAGGAAGGCTTTGATTTATCATTTACCTTTTTTTGTTTTTAGCTTGTTAAAGCAAGTATGTTCAGCTGATGAATCCACTTTACAGGAGATCATGTGTTTGGTAATGTGGCTAGTTGGCATATTATTGTATCATCTTTTCTTTAACAGTGCACACAAAGAAACCCTTCCAAACACAAAAATTGTTTCAGATGCCTGATGCCTCATTAGGTAGATTTTAATCTTCAGGGCAGGATGTGTGACACTGCGTCATCATTTCACCTGGACCTCAGTTTCTATAGACCTCACACAATATTTCTAGATAAGATCAATAAATAAGGTCTTTTTTTTGGAGTGGATTCAGCGATTTAATCCATTCTACGCACACTCATCTGTTCATTAAGTTGGCCGGTTTGAAGTTTGCAGAACTTTTTTTCATCTTATGTTAAGATGCAACCATGCAACATGCATGCAACATACAGCTAGCCCACTGACCTTCGTTCACATGTTTTATAGCTAAACATTATAAGCGAGAGATTATCTCAGTGAATGTGTTAATTGGCCTTCATTGTTGCCACATTTTGCCAAGTGTTGTGCTCATGGTGGATTAATGTTAGGTCTCTGTAAATCATATAACAACATGTATACGGTCCAGACCTGCTCTTTATGTAAAGTTTCATTATAACACTTGTTCTACATCGTCACTCTACAAATAAAAAACGATTGATCAACTAAGCTATTCTCGTCCATGAATCTAACTCTTGTATTGTGACAAAGGGTGCTGATGTTAGCCAAAAAAGAATAATGTTGCTGTGGTTACAAAGCAAAAAAGTTCAACAACAGGTGTCATGAGAGTCAGTCATTTTCAGACTTGTTGTTTTGGCCGTGCAGCCAGGCAGCTTGCTTACATCTTCAGGATGTGAACATGAGAAACATAAGGTTTAATATGTCTTTATTTCTGATCTGTTTTCTTCTGCTGTGAAGCACTTTGGTTAGTGAGGCTGAATAGTTTCATTTATAGTCACTGGTGCCATTAACAAATGATTTGATGTTTCCTTTCACTAATCTAGTATTCTATTTCATTAGCATACTTCTGTCTTTTAATAATCTGTGTCTTTATTTTATGTGAAAAACAAACCACATGAATGTTCTTGATAAGCCACTTCAGTAGTTTTTACTTACTCTTTATTGAAGTCAGTTTAAATAGTCTTAAAAGTTATGACTTTCTTTGACAAGAGAACGTCTTCCTTCTTCAGGGTTGTCCAACCAGAACATTAAATACCGAACCAACTTCTAAAGTTGAACACATGGATGCTGCTTAACGTCGTATCCCTTCAGCAACCAGAGGGATATCGCAGCATTTAACAATATTTTAGATAAAAACTATAAAAATTCAGTACAATAAAAAAAAAAACAGAAATGAGTACAGTCGGTTGTGTGAGAACTATCTATAAAGTTTGTTGGCAGGGCAGAGGCAGCCCCTCCAAGACACGTCCTTGAGATATTAGAACATTTCACAGCCCTGTGAGTGTTTTGTCAGTGGGGCGCTGCAGCTGTCCAGATTCCTGAGAGGCCGGAGGAGGAACAACGGTTCCTCAGTTGGGCCTCCTTTTTCGGAAAAATACTGTACTTTCTTCTTCCCAAACTTGACATTGGCATTGTTAGTGAGCCAGCTGCGGTTAGGTGTCAGTAATGCCGTGCTTAGTCAGAGTCTGGACGGATAAGTAACGCAGGTGAGAGTGAACCTGAAGCTGCCACCCGGGATGGCAGCCACCTCCCAAGAAAGACCCATCCCGGTGCTTTTTGTGGCCTGGCCTGCAGAGGATTTGTAGAGGGGATTAGTGCTACTAAAAGGACAGAGGGATAGAGGCAGGCCAGTGGAACGGCAACACAAACCAGCCTCATCTCACTCTGCCTGTTGACGTCTTCTCTCCCACCTACTTTCTATCAGCACAGACTCTGCTGGAGTTAAACACTACACAAATAAGCTGCCTTCTCCCCGTTTCAAATTCATGCTCCTGTGATTGGCTGCTGCGCTTTCCACTTAAGTTTTTTCTCCAGTTCATCGACCTGGCTCGGCTGAAGGAAAACGACCCATGAGCCGAGGCTTGTGAGCTCCCCGGTGGACAACATTCCTGCTGCTTGTTTAGTTATTCCACCTTCTGCCCTCAGTGTCCAATACCAGGCCCCTGCAAGAGAGAAAATATTAGCTGAGGATTAAAATAAAAAGCCTTTCAAGTTATGACACAGCTGACCCTGCATAGATCTATCAGTGCGAGAGTCGGGGTGGAGGCCCGCGAGACAAGGGTGCACCCATCACCTCCGCCCTCTTTTTGTGCTCCCCGGAGAAGGCTTGTAGCCAGCCCCGGATCTGAAGGGGGTGTGCTTGTAAGAGCTGGCGGTGACAGGCTGGTGGTAACCCTGGGAGCTCCATCCCCGTCACACACAGCCGTGCACAATGATCCCCTTCTTGACAGCAGAGTCCGGGTCCCAGAGAGTCGCTGCCAGCCCCCCTGCTATCCATGAGAGCACCCAGCGAGAAACAATAAGGCCTCTATTAAGAGCAGATCAGTTCGTCATTAAGGAGGGGGGAAATATTCCTGCGACTGTCTTGCTCCAACGGAGATTTAAAAAAATCTCTTATCGAGGGGCCACTTGAGTCTAAATGTTGACGCTGGAATGCTTTTTTTTTTAGAATCAACTTAAATGTTTTTATTGTCCTTAATAGGTTAAATCTAATGTTTAAAAACTTAAAGGGAAAGTTCCAACAAGAGAACAACAGCAGTGACATGTTTAGAGGTTCTGGGTGTGAAGCAGAGATGTTATCTGCATCACAAGAGCTGAGGCCCGGTTTATCTTAGTACTACAGATGATATGGTTATGGAGGGACTGACCGATAAATACAACACAATCAACAGGTAGATTTTATGTCACTCTGCATACTACTACAAAAAAAAAAACACATTCACTCAAAAGTAAAATGATAGTTGTGCACTGGGCGAGTTCTGTGCTGTATTTAAATGAATGAACGTGTTGATTGGAGTTGTTTTGATACAAACTCTGTATTGGAAACGGCTGAAATACTGGACCAGCAAACATGTTAGTCTCAGATTGTATTAGCACCAAAGAAGTAGACTTGGTTTTCAGGTAATAAACTCGACTTTGCAGCTCAAAAACAGAAACAGCAACATGCATTCTGCTGCCACAAGAAGAGGTTAAGACATTATATTTGCAGACATTATTGATTTATTATGTTTGACACTTGCATCTAATGAGGCAGGAGTATGAGAGAAGTGATGTCAGGTTATTTATCATGTGACAATAGAGAACAAAAACAATGCAGTTCTAGAAAAGCAGCGGTACTCAGACGTTCACTGAATAAAGAAGTTTCTTATCAAAGATGAGTTTCCTGAGTCTGCTCTTCTAGTCGTTTTTGGAATCCTTCAGCGTGTTTTAAAAGGGGGGGGGCAAAATATCCACAAAGGTCTCCTCTTATCCAAAACAACTGGAGCTGTTTGTTGAAACCAATATAAACACTGAAGAAACTCTGTGTCACTTTGACACTTCTCAGCTAACTCAGGAAGGAGAGGTGGGAGGAAAACCTTCTTGGTAGATTCATATTTGTTTATTTACTTTTCAGTTATGATGAACTGTTAAACAGGCCTGACCAGAGGGGTAATAAGTGATGATGCTTGATATGAAAGTATGAAAGCCAATAAACAAACAAAAAATGAAAAAGTGCGTATTACTCACACTTTCTGTCAAGCTGCTCTTTGTGATGATTCACACACTTCTTGTGTTTGTACAATGTCTCTCCTGAATCCAAAATAAATCTGAATAATATAAATATAATATAATTTTACCACGGGATTGGAACCACTTCATCTGACTCCAGAAAACGGGTTTGAAAGCATGGTCGTTTTACCCACTATGTTCACATGCTGAGTGAGAAAGACTGAATAATATTTCTTACACCGCAATAAGTAAAGACTTCTGTGCTGTGTTTCGTTGTGCTCCTATCACAATAAAACTGATTGCACATCCCTACAACAAAACCAGACCAGAAAGAAAGTTAATGAGAATTCATGCCCTGTATAGTTACTTGTTTTTTTGTTTTTTTTTACAATTTTAAACTCCACCAGGACACAATAATAGAAACCACAGAATACAGGGTGTTAGTATTAAATTTGTCATGTTTTTAACCAAAAGCTGCTGTGATCAAAAGAGAGAGAGAGATGTCACTGTGATACTGAAACTTTGCAGATGTGTCTGAGCAGTTCAGACTTCAGGAGTTAGTCAAACACAGAATCAAAAACAGAAATGACACCGTAGGGTTTCATTATTAAAAGAGGTATCAGAAGTGGTTGTTTTTTTGTTTTTTTACTAGATCTGTAACTTGGTTTAAAATGTTGGTATCATGACAACCCTTGTTCTAAGCCCAGTGTAAGTTGCATGATGCAAATGTAAGTGCATCAATGTATGTCTGTGTTGCAAATTCACGCTTGTGCAAAAAATGTTCAATGGAGAAACGTTCAGAAGATCAAAGTAAAAGCAAACTTTTAGTGTCTGCACATAAATCACTCTCCACAGTGAAGGTCAAAGAGTAAAGTGAATGAATAATCAGTGACACATGTTCTCTATAAGAGGGGGACTTTAAATGTTATAAATTAAACTCGGTTTCCTGTCTCTATCTGCCGTGTTGACAAAATAAATGTGTGGTATCCACATCATAGACGCCCCGCTTTCTGATTGCTTCAGTGAGATGGAGGCAAGAGGTCAAGGATCAGCTGCAAAGCACGGCAGCAGGCCTGACATGTGAAGAATGTTTTCTGTTAAAACCACCAACTTCCTGCTCTGGCTGGTTGAAAAAAAACATGAGTGTGCAGTGAGGGAACTTTAAAAAAACTCTGCGGATGTCAGCCTCCATTTACTCTTTAATCAAAGCCTGATGTGTGATCTCATACCTGTTTTCATATTCCTCAGGGCACATCTTCATGTTGTCTTTTCTATGTTGTTCTTCTCATAGCCCAGCTGCCTCATGACTTCACTGCAGTAAGCCTCCACCTGGTTGATCTGCTCCACATTGAGTCTCTCCCTCCAGGCGTATATTGCCTCTTTTGCATCCCTGGATGATATCAGAAACGGCCTGTCCGATGAATAGCCCTGCCCGTGCGTCATGTTCAGCGCAAACTTCTCCAACGCGGGGAAGGAGGAGAGGTTGGAGAAGCGGTAGAGCCTCTGGAGCTCCTCCATGGGATGCAGGACCAGGTCCTCGTAGCGGATGCGGAGGTAGTTCCTCCTCAGCCAGGGAGGCGAGTTCATCACCAGCATCATGTCACTGAGCCAGTTGTCACAGATGAGCTCCATGGCGCTGGAGACGTAGCTCTCAGCCCGGTTCCCCTTGTTGCTCGGCACCAGCAAACGCTTGTACTTATCAGCCTGCTTTTTACTCCTCAGGACCTGAATGCTCTCCTTCACCAGGGCCTGCTTGGACTTCAAGCGGGAGTTGTGCACAGCCCGTGGGTCCCTGAAGAGCTGGATGACCTGGAGGTTTATCGCCGGGTCTCTCATGAGAGGAACCAGCGTGCTCAGGTCCAAAACGCGGACTCCTTTGATCACCATTACCGGGTACTTTTTACACTCCCTCTCCAGATCCCTGATGTCCCGCTTCTGGCACTTGGCGCACTGGTCCTCCCTTACCAGACCAATTTCGTGCCGCTTGTGCGCTTCACACAGCGGCTCCGAGCATATCACCTTGTTCATCTTCCAGCCGAAAATGAACGACGTGGTGATGTTCTGCGTCCCTGCGTAAAGTTTGAGGACGGAGAAGTCGCAGCGGAAGAGCGCATTCATCATGTCCCGCACGGCGCCCTGGAGGCTGCCTGCGTCCCCCGGGTACAGAGCCTGCCATATGTGCCACATGGGCTCGTACAGGTAAAACACGTCGGGGTGCTGGTTGAACAACTCCCCCAGGAACGAGGAGCCGGTTCTCCATGTGGCATGCAGGTAGATGTGTATCCGAGACTGGCTCCTGTTGACTGCGATCTCCGCGGGGTCACTGCCGTTCACTTTGTACCCGTTATTATCCCAAAGCAGCGCCACTGTGTTCTCCAGATCTGGACATCTGAGCTGCTGCTGCCTGAGCCCGTGTTTCGCATGCTGCACGGATTTATCCCGGTAATCTAACACGTACGGTATTAGCAAAAGTAACCCTGAATATGCCAGGATAAGAACCAAGTATTTCTTATGTAGCCTCCTCTTCATTTCCCCGCGCTAGGAGGAGGACTAGTCTTCTCTGGAGGGTCGACGCAGCGCTTTGTGAGCGCCGTGGTTGCTACGGTAAAGTTATGTGTGTGTTTGTGTGTGAGAGAGAGAAGACGTGTGTATTAACCACGCCCCTTTAAAGACAAAATACGTAATGGTTTTTCTGAGGGACAAAAAATGACTAAAGTATAAATAAATAAATAAATGTTGGGAGAAATGCATACAATAATGTATAAATAAATAGATAATTAAATAAATGCATCAATAAATATATGAATAAATATATAAATGCTGAAAACAATACATCAATGAATAAATAATAAATACACTTTGTTAACGAAAAAGGCTATTTATATATTTTTACATGTATTTATTCATTTATTAGCGTATTTCTACAGTTATTTATACTTTAGTCATTTTTTGTCCCTCATATTTTCCTTCCTGTTTATCATAAATTGTAAATGTAATCGTACGCTGTTAAAAATGTAAATAATTTAATCTATCAAACAGTCAAAAAAACAAACCATCGGTATGTAGCGGCCGAGGGGGAAGAACTGTTGAGTTTAACATCTCAAAGAGTCTAAAAGAAAAGATGTTCCAAATACAACAAAGGACCGTAACCACGCTGGAGCGCAAAGACTCATGGGAGTTTGGTGAGTGCTCAGTAAGTACTATTCAAAGAGCCTTGAAGGCGGGGAGAGGTGTCAACAGCCACCACTCACAGTAACCGTGCTGGAGTGTAAGCAATCACTGCAAGTTAGCGAAGCATTTATAAGCTACGATCCCACCCAGGTAACACGGTTCATATACACACATAATGTACACCTCCCTGATCCCAGTATGAGCTCGTTTGTCCAGTTTGACCAATATTTACCAGTCTATGAGTTTGATAAAGACGGAATGAAAAAGGAAAAGTCGTCATGTATATTTTGACCTCCATTGGATTTGGGCCCCCTATTATCCGTTAAGCAGTACGGTTTTCTTAAGTTTTTAAATTGCTTGAGATTCCGTCTTGTCCATTTGCCGCCATTCATTTAGATTAATGTTTTCATCCAGAAAGGGGCAGGGCCGGCATCGTTTGGGCAAAGTACCCGGATGAGATGATACAGCGCATGCGCACTTTCTTGTATCGTTTGTTGACAGCAGGCAGACGCTGCGCGGCACCCGAATGAATCAAAGAAGAAACACCTAAAGCTTTCGTAGCTGTTCAATAAATGACATGCATTATAAACATTTTCTCTTTCGTACGAGCACTTAAACGTGCAAGATCACCTGCTAGTCCGACGACTACCCTGCTATATGTAGATGAAGTAAAGCTAAGTTAAACACACCATATCAACATGGCACACTGGAGCACCTTCGACAAGGAGACAGAAAAGGAAACCAAGAAGTTGATCAAATGTATCAGTGGGGTCGAGGACGAGGAGGACCAGAACTTTCAGATGGCAATGAAATTTGCCTGGACGAATTTTAAGTAAGTAACCATAACAAACAGGGTGTGAGCTAGCTTGTTAGCTGCTAATGTGTAACCAAAACGTTAGCCACTAACAGTGATGCTATTCATGTGTTTTGACAGATTTCATCGCTTCTTGGACGTGGACAGCCACAAAGTGCAACGCAATATTAGTGGGTATGTGTGTGTGTGTGTTTATATAGTCACAAAACATGACAGACTGTGTGCAATAAGTTTGTTTCTACAAGACCCTGAAATACAGGCTGTGTTTTGTAGAGGAGATGCATTTTGTCATATCTATATATTTATATATCTTTATATCTATATATATCTTATCAATACCTCATATTAAAGTCAATTATATCACAGGATGTTACAGATTTATAAACGTAAATGACCGATTTATTCATGTGGAAAATCATATTTATATACTTATATATTACATTACAGGTTGTTATTTGTACAGTACAGCACCATCTTTTCACTAAGTTAGTACCATATATATTTATATTTAGTCCAAGTCCATGCACATTTATTGCTATTGTTTAGAATGCACATCTTTTTGCATATATTCAGACTTTGCATCATATATTTTGTCATTGAAGTTTTCTGATAAATAGTCTACAATCTCGTCTCGTTCTTGTGAACCCAAATTCATGAGTCGTCTCGTAAGCCGAGTGTATTGTCACACCTCTAATCAAAAGTATGGAAAACTACAGAAACTTTAAAAGAACTACTATCTATTTCACAAGACGGGTGGCTATGAGAGGAACGAATCCATCGAAACCCTGACTTAATAATGTGCTGCGTGTTTCAGAATCTACGAAAAGCTCATGGTCCACTCAGACTTGAGTAAAGCAGGAAGCTGGATGAGGTTGACTGACGAGTTCCTGAACTCACCGTTGCCAAATACAGATGGAACAAAGGTATCGAACAGACATGAGCTGACAGAAAGAAAAAAAATAATGCATTATGAAATGAATATATCCCACAAGATAATCTCCTAATGGCTAGATTTCTCTTGGCCTTTATTTCTTTATTCCTAACAAAAGATGTTAAAAATGATGCAACAGGACAGTTTCCCATGTTTGTTTTATTTATTTGGTAGACTGATGCACACTACAGCTTACTGTCACTGCTGCTCTTCTTATCGGGGTCCCCCTCAAACACAAACTTCACTGAGACACCCCGGGTGAAGGAGGCAGGTGAGTTAATATTTCACTGATTAAAGGATGAAGGAACCCATTCAAAGGGACGTTAATCTATTATGCCTTTAAATCTTGTCTGCAGAAGAAGAGGATAACTTCGACTGGGCCAGTTATCTGTTAGAGGGTGAGGACATTGACAATGGACCGTATCCAGATACTCCTGTGAGTGTACCATAAGAAAACCCTTCCTTTTATAGAGATTATTAACCACAATGACTGTAGCTTTATATCTCTAAAAAAAAAAGACTTGCGTTTTGGCTGATTACACCTCTTATTAGGTTTAGTTTAATAACACTACTCAGGTCTGTCTCTAAAACTTGAGTTATCTGTCAAGAAGATCCTGAGTTTGGCTCACATTTTGTCAGTCATTTTTTGTAAGCAGCATCATTTTTTTTAACAGAGCCAGGACTAACTTTTACACCTGCATGTATGTGTACTAGATCAAAAGCTGCATTGAAGTAAGCAGATCCCAGCAAAGAGTGGGCTCTCATTTTTTGTAGTGTGGATGGCTTTCCTTATATTTTTTGTGTCCCGGCTGTTTTTTAAGGAGTGGTCTGAGGAGGAGAGCGAGGACGATGACAGCCAGCAGCCAATCAGCAGAGAGGACTCTGGGATCCAACTGGACAGAACTCCACAGGAAGACCAGGACAACAACAACAAGACAGTTCCAGTTACATGGACAGGTGTGAACAGATCACAAAGAAAAAATGGCTTTAATAAATCTTTATGAAGCCTTTATAGAAATGAATTCTCTCCCCCCCCCCCCCCCCCCCCCCAAAAAAAAAAAAGACAAATCCCAGCGCTTTTTGAATATGAAATAATTCCAGTTTGTGTTTCCAGTGGGTGAGCCTGACGCCCGGGTCTGGCTTGAACAGCACGTGGTGACACCGTACTGGGTGGCTCATGCACCGCGTTTTCCTCACAGCTTACATTTACACTCCAACCTGCTCAATGTGTGGTAAGACTCTTATCTCTTCTGACAGAATAGTAAGCTGAACTTCTCCTTTCAAGATTCCCCGCCACACTTACCTAGAGTATTTGGGACACATTTCCTATGACTAGTTTCAAAGAATGAAGTCTTAATATTTAAAGTTAAAGATTGAATATTGGAATAATAAATACACGGTGCATGTGATCAGTACATCGAGTGGATGAGGCCACGTGTACATGGGAAGTTTATTCTCTGACTGTCCCTTTGTTACGTTGCCATTTATTTTTATGTACTTATTGTCTTCATTTGCCTTTTAACTACTCGCCTGTATTTGGATATAATAGTTTATGGTTTGGTTTAGTTTGGTTGGCATAGTAGGAAGAGTGGTTCTTAATTATCTTTTATATAAAAAAAATGGAACCCTTTGTCTTTATATCACATTTTCCATTATAAAATAGTATCATTAGCGACGGATAGCCTAGTGGTTATGTAGAGTGCCATATGCAGAGGCTGTAGTCCTCTTCACAGCAGCTGTGGGTTCAAACCTGACTTTGGCCCTTGGCGTCATGTCATCCTCCACTTTTCCTTCCCACATATCCTGTCTCTCTTCAGCTGCTTCACATGTTTATTTATTTATTTGTTTATTTGACATGCACATACAGTAACATTGATGCTGTAACATTTAACCATGCACAAGTTCCAGACTCACTGCTCTTAGTGTTTTAAGCAAAATGCTAATTTGCAACCCCTGTCCACGAGAGGCTTTTAGAAATAACAGATACAAATAAAAAGAAGTGATCTCATGTACGTTTACTCTCCTTCAACCATGATTTAATACGTTTGTTAAAAACATTCAAACTGTGCAGCATTTTCAGTTCAGCGGGTAAACTGTTCCAGAGTTTAGCTCCTACAACAGAGAAGGCTGATTGTCCAAATGAGGTTTTGCGCATTGGAATGCAACAGTTACCGCGTACTGAAGTGCGTGTGTTGACTCAACGAGAATCCTGACATCTTATTACAATTTCATCAAACAGAGAACACCAAACATGGTGAATGTATGTGAGAGAGAGAGAGAGAGAGAGAGGGAGAGAGGGAGAGAGAATAAGTGTGTGTCGGGAGGTTTTATTATTTCTCTATGAAAACAGTCAAAAAACAAACCCTTGGTATGTTGCATGGACTGTATATCATTATTTACAGTCTATGGGATTTAGCAGCCGAGGGGGAAGAACCGTTAATTTAACATCTCAAAGAGCCTCAAAGTTGTCCTCCACTTTTCCTTCCCACATGTCTTGTCTCCATCTTCAGCAATTCTGTCTAATAAAGGCAAAAAGCCTTAAATGACTTAAAAATAGTATCAGTCTTAAAATACTTACTACGAAATAATGACTGTGGTGGTCATACAGTGAGTTACATTTTTATAACGGCTGAATTTTTATAGTAAGAGTCTCATCATATCAAATTACTCCAAAGTAATATATTATCACTTGTAGATAATAAGCAGTATAATAGTTGTACCACAGATGTTATACAGTTGTGTTTTCAATTATGCTGTTGATCTTAACATTGTAAAGTGATCTGAAACTTATCATGTTATTATACTAAATAAATCTGTAAAATATATTGTTTCCATTCAACAGCTGTGGTGTTGGTGGGCAAACATCAAAGTGAACATGACTTCAAACGTGAACCCTCCCTGTCTCTTTTCTCAGGGATCAGCACTTGTACAACACTGACCCTTTGTATCTACCAGAAGAGAAGGCTTTTGTCACAGAATCACAAGTGATACGGGAGACATTGTGGTAAGTTGTTAGGATGCTGTGGCGTGTGACCTTGTAGATCCTTGATCATCTTGAGTGGTATATCTCAGGTTCATGTGAACGCTTTGAGCTTGTGTTCCCAGAAAGGTTGAGCTGTATGATTGTTACGTTTCAGGCTTCTCTCTGGGGTGAAGAAACATTTTATTTTTCAACATCATGATGGAAAAGTGTCAGTGAGGAACAACGTGGTGGTGACTCACCTGACCAGCGTAAGTTTGTGAATCTGAAAACATCTGTATCTTAATAAATGTATCTTGAGTCTGATGTTGAAGTTAGTCGTTCTACTCTTGTGTGCTTCAGAACTGTCTGCGCTCTGTGCTGGAGCACATCGCCGTGTACGGGCAGGCCGTGTCCCGGCTGCAGAGGTTCATAGACGAGGTGACGGGGTACAGCTCGGAGCCCAGCCCACCCAGCTCCTGTTCCTCCCACAGCTCAAAGAAGGGCTCGGAGCCTCCCTTCAGGACCTACCAGGCCTTTGTGTGGGCGCTCAACAAGTACTTTACAGGCTTTAAAGAAGAGCTGACCACGATAGAGAAGGAGCTCATATGCAACGGCAAGTACACGTTTATTCACAAGCTTAACCTTTACCCTTTCTAGGTCCAAACTCTCTTTGTTCTGTTCTCTGTCAACTGTTGACTTTTGAACCATATTTATTTCAGAATCAGAATCAGAATCAGATTTATTGGCCAGGTATGCTTACACACACAAGGAATTTAACTTCGGTGAACTGTGCTCTCAGATGTACAGGTACAACATTAAATATCAACAATAAACATAATAAGAAAATACTAATATTAACATGACTAAATATGAAACGGTGCAGTGATGAATAGTGCAAATGATTGTTTTTTTTATTTAGCAGATTGTTAAAAACTATAGTTAGGGATCCTGTTAAAGCCACATTTGATACCCTGATTGTGTGTAGGAGGTTCTCTATATTCTATTCCTACAGAAAACAGGAAAGACACCCACACTGATGTTGATCAGCAGGTGCCTAAAAAAATGGAAATGTACTCTGAAATGTCTGATTGTTGGCTGATAGTTTCTCTCTTCACAGAACATTTGACTGGTTAACCATTTTAAATGAAAAGTGGAACAACGTGGTTAGACGCATCCGTTTGCTCTGTTTATAGAAGGCGATATCGTGCAAACATACAGACACCTTTTAAGGGTCAGTCGATAGGATTCTTCTACCTGACCCTGAAATATCCGCAGAGTGATGGCTAAACAATAACTGTTAAAACTAGATGGAACAAAGGGCTCTTAAACTAACAAATGCCTGAAATGCCAAGAAGGCAACAGTACAGGCCACAGTGTTTCATAAGGAAACGACTGGTGTTAATGTTATACCTGAGCATAGCTGAATGTGTCATGATGTTGAAGGGTGAGGTCATTTTCAGGTTCAATGTAATCTAATGACCATGATGACATTTTGTCATTGACAGGGGGTTGATTTCTTATGTTTGCATGTGTTTAATGTGCTGCTTCCTTTTTTGCAGATGAGACAGTTACTCTGTCTGCAGTTCTGGAGCGACTCAACCCTCACCTGGCACAGATCAAAGTTCTGCACAAAGTCTTCTGCACCGGGGTTGCCGAAGTCCCCCCCGAGACCCCGAATGTGGTGCGGGCCTCTCACTTGTTGAACACCCTGTACAAAGCCATCATTGAGTACGACAGCGTCGGGGAAGCTTCGGAGCAAGCAGTAAGAGCTGTGAATTAAACACATGAAGAAGAATAAATGGATCTTTGTGAGGAGACGGACGGTGTGAATGATCATGTCTGTGTTCTATCTTTTTCTTGTTAGGTTGCTTTGTTATTCTCTCTGTGGACAGAAACAGTGCGACCATATCTGGAGATAGTCGATGAGTGGATTGTTCATGGTCATCTTTTTGACCCTGCAAAGGAGTTCATCATCCAGAGGTGTGTAGCAGAGATCGTACTTATCAGCTGTTGTAACTTACTGAGCTTATTAATTTGATTTTTTTTTCTTTGCTCAGAAACAAGGACGTCCCGGTGAACCACAGGGACTTCTGGTACGCCACCTACACGCTGTACAGCATTTCTGAGACGGTGGAGAACGAGGAGAAGCTGAACGACGCAGCCAGCGGGAGCTCGGGAGGAGATCAGGGCTCCCACAGCAGGCAGCTCACCATGGTGTCCTTCCTCAAACCTGTGCTCAAGCAGATCATCATGGCGGGGAAATCGATGCAGCTGTTAAAAAATCTGGACTGCAAAGAGACTGAACAGTCCGACAGATCCTCCAGAGGTCAGTGTTTGCTTCCCTGTATCAACACTATCACTAGAAGTAATGGCAGTTTGAGGTGTCAACAAATGCATTTTGATGAGTTAGTTACCCAAGAAATTTCACAGCAGTATCATTTTAACTTGTTGCAAATCTTCTGTAGATATCTAAAACAGATTCTCAGAAGTCAAAATGTCTTCAAATTAGTAGAAAAGTATTTCAGGACAGCACACCAGCATCTTAAACCTTTTTTTTATTGTGTCACCTGCGAGTGACTCGTCAGTCTGAGTTTGTTTGTGTTCCTGAAGCCTCTAAAGAAGGGCCTTGTCTGAAACGTCTGCTGCAATACATAGCAGTCGAGCAAAATAGAAGGTAGAGGATAAATAAATAAAATAAACAAGGTTTGATAATATGAAGCAATTGCAGAAGTTTTTTTTTTTTCATGTTCAGGGGGAAACTTGCATTCAAATAAAGTAACATAATATATGATCAGTTACAAAGAAAAACAGAGTTAAGAGAAAGAAACGAATAAAGATAGTCAACTATGATGGTTAATCATACCCTGGAAATAGAAAGTATAAGGCTGATATACAGTCAGGCATCAGTTAATATCTGCACAATTCATATATAGTGATGATCAAGTTTATACATGTACAGAAGTTGTAACTTATAGTGGAACAAATTGTTAAACAATTAACACAGATTAATTCAGAGGCACAACTGCAGAAGTTTAATTATTTATGAATTGTTGCTGAAAGAAGCACCATTGATATGTTTCAACTATGTCCCCACAGACGCAGAGAGGAAGAGTTTGTACACACTGTTTCTGGAGTCGGTGCAGTCCCGTCTCTGCAGCCAGGACGAGTCGCCCACAGACACGGTGACGGAGCAGCAGGCCACTAAAAGGAGCCTCATAAAGATGCAGTCCATCATAGCTCAGCACCTGCAGATCGAAGATGTCCACGACCCGCTGTTGGCAATCAACTTTGCCAGGTAAGCAGCAACCAGCTGCGTTCACATGACAAGTAACTCTTCTGCTCAGAAATGAAAAATTGCACACATTAAAGTATTAGACTGTAGAACATAGAAACAGGTTTGTAATCCTTATCTGTTATCCTATCAACTATAAAGCTCAGTGCTTCCATTTAGATGTCATTATATATTATATTTTTCCAACTGCTGGTTTTATAATCCCTCAAATGGTTCAGAGTCAATGAGATGTTAAAGAGATTTACATTTTTGTTGTTGCAGATTTGGGTCAGTAAAGCAGGCGGGGCTCAGACTACAGGAGTTTTAAAATCCCAAACAACAACAAACACCAGACCTCTTTGCACGCATAAGGACAAACTTCACAGAGAGGATTCTTTAATATCTCAGACCTGCACACTGAACAGCAAATTAAAATAATGGTGCATCACTCACTAAAGGGCATTATTGAGAATGATCTCAAATGTTTGGTCTCATGGGGAAGTAGACTGAGACCGACTATAACGTCATGCAGTGATTTATTTTGCTTAAAAACAAAAGAAAAGCAAAACTCTGAAAAAGTTTAGGTGATAAATTGTAGACACAAACACAGGTTGTTTATTCTTTAGTGAGAACTGGAGTAAAGGTGAAGCTGTTAAAACCATTTCACAAATAAAATCCTGACTTTTTCTTGATTTCAGGGCTTTATGTCCTGATATGTTCTGGAAAGTCTTTAAAGAGGTTGTCAGTAGTCCTATACAGACTGCTGTTTCAAGCTGTGATATGGGGGAGCGAAGTGATCTCCTTTCTGTACTGTCTTCAGTGCTACTAACTGAGGCGTTACAGGGGAGATGGGAGATGGAGTACCAGCTGTGCTCTGTCACGCTTCTGCAACGCCGTAAGACTATTTGAATTCACAGATGGGGACACTAATATTACACTGTTGCAGAATAAATAAGAATGTTTTAAGGCGTTATGACAGCAAAGCTTCATTACGGCGCTGTAGTTGAAATGCACTCTGATAAGTGCTAGTGTCTCACACACTTTCATGCACACACATTCTTTTGGAGGGCACCTGGTTAGAGCGTGCAGGTGGAGCAGTCTTCCATAATCAACAATTACATTTCTGGGTCTATGTCTTTCCAACATCTATAAGTAACATTATAAACACAACATACAGACAAATTAGGTGAGCGGCAAAGAGTAGAAAGTAGATAACCTCTGCTCCATTTCAATGATGTCATCACTCCGCCGACTCACTTTAGGTAAAAGTAACTATTTATTCACACAGACTTATCGGGGGCTGCAGGAAAATCTCTGCAAAGTGTGAACAGGTGATTCAGCTTTTTGTGTTCTCATGCTGCTTATCATGACAATGTCAGCTAAGGGCTTTAGTTCTCTGTCAACAGTAGCACTCTTGAGTTCAATCACCTCCTCTCTCTCAATGTGATCCTTCTCAGATATATAGACCACTTAGTTATTCACATTTTGAATCCTTAACATCAAACATTTCTGAAATGATCAAAACACCTCTGATGAGTCTGTGAGCTGTTTCAGAGGAGAAAACTGGATTTGAAAAACCTTTGCATTAAACTGAAATCTGGGACAAATCCAGATATGTCGATGTAAATGAAAGAAGAAGAAGAAAACAATCAATCAATCAAGTAAGAACCTAAAGAGTGTGTGTTGTGTGTTCCTCCTCAGGCTGTATTTGGAGCAGAGCGACTTCCACGAGCGTTTCTCTGGGGGCGATTTCATCGTGGACCGGTCGTCTCAGTCTGTCACCTGCCAAACGTTTGAGCTCACCCTGCGCTCCTGCCTCTACCCGCACATCGAGAGGAGGTACATCGAGTGCTGCGGGAACCTCATGAAGACTCTGAAAAAAGACTACAAGTGAGACTAACTCTTGAGGTTATATAATTCTTTTTTTTCTCTCTCACACGTAGAGGTTTTAAATTCCTTCATGTGTTCAAACAGACTGCTGGAATACCTCCAAGCCATGAGGAACTACTTCCTGCTGGAAGCTGGAGACACCATGTATGACTTTTACACGGCCATCTTTGACAAAGTGCAGGAGAAGGAGAGCTGGCAACAACTGTCTTTCCTCAATGTCCAGCTGCAGGAGGCTGTTGGACAGCGCTACCCTGAGGACAGCAGCCGGTAATGCATACATTAATTAGTGAAGAATAATTAAAGTTGCATTAATGATAACCAGGAGGAGGTGTATTTTAGTTTATATTTTTGAAAATTCAATATTTCCCCCCCTAATTCTTTCATGTTTTGTAGGTTGTCAATCTTCCTGGAGAACATCGACCCTGCCAGGAAAAAGCATCCTGTAAATAATCTAGAGGTTCTCACTCTGAGTTACAAGGTGAGCTATTCAGAATCATGCATTCATTCACGTTTTCTTTACTTTCATGATGTCATTAAAGTATTTTCCCTTCCACAGGTTCCCTGGCCTGTTGATATCGTGATCAGCTCTGAGTGTCAGAAGATCTACAATCAAGTGTTTCTCCTGCTGCTGCAGATTAAATGGGCCAAATACAGTTTGGACACGCTTCGATTCAGTGGTAGGAGTTATTATAGGGGAACTTAAACATTATTATATCATAGATTTTCTGTTGAACACATGACGGTTAAGTCAGTGTCTTGTGCAGAATGAGTCAGCAGTTTAATGTCAAATGTGTATTTGTCTTTTAGATTTCACAGCCGTCACTAAGAAGCTGGAGGGAGCTCTGGCTGAGGAAGTCAAAGTCAAAGAGCAGATCAATCAGCAGATTCACCGGATGTGTCTGCTGAGAGTCAAACTGATGCACTTTGTCAACAGCCTTCACAACTACATCACAACCAGGGTGAGACATACAGTGGAGGAGATCTTTTCCCTGCTGACTTTTGCACTTATCATAGTAGGAACAGCAGGATTGAAACAAAAACATTAACGACAAAGCAGCTGAAATGACTGACTGTCATATTTCCTGTTATTCCATTATAAAGGCATCATGTAGGGCTTTCACACTTCAGAATAAACTCCTGATATTTGAAGGAGGAGCAGCATGTGTGAATGCAAACAGGAGACATTTCCAGGAGTGAATATGTTAAAACAGCTATAAATACTTTTATCATTAGTCCTGATCAAATAAAATATTTGAAAATAATGTACATTTTTTTTCTTTATGCATTAACTAGGGATGTAACGATTCACTCAACTCACGATACGATTCTCTCACGATTTATTTTACAAAATGAGACTGTAGACAAGTGGTGACTGGATCAGATTCCTTTAGGGGCTGTAAACCTGCTTCTCAGTGTGGTTTGACCTTTTAATGTTTTTTTTTCAACAAGGGGAGGTGATAGTAGCGTCTCTTTGTGGTGTTGATTAAATTCTGCATCATGTTGGTTGTGTAGTTCCCTGTCTTCTTGTAATATTTGCACACAGTTTTTGTCTTGTCTGTTATCTTCTCACCTCTATAATTTTCTGTCTTGGGGAAGCCAAAATGTTTCCACACCTCCAATTTAAAAGAAGGTGGTGCGTCCTCAATTTAAAAATTTTGCTCTCCAGCTGCTGACGTGCACCATATTATTGCTACACCTTAGAATTGATTTATCACAATTTTACGATTAATCTTTACATCCCTAATCATTCTGGTGGTTCGGTAGACTGCAGGTTAATCACATCTGGGTGTATTTACAGAAGGTTTAATCCAGGATTTTGAATATGCATCTTTTTACTACAAATCTTCCTTTGCTATTCAGAAGTGATTTTCAAGTCTGAAGGGAATGAAAATGTATTCTCAGATTTTTTTTAAACAATTTGCAGAAATGCACATACTGGGACATTTCAGATGGAAAAAAATCTTGTATGATTGTTTTAATAATAATAATAATAATAATAATAATAATAATAATAGTTCATCTAATTGAATGTGTGTGCTCTTCATGTTTGCAGATTCTGCACAGCACTGGGCTGGAGTTTCAGCATCAGGTACAGGAAGCAAAGGACCTGGACCAGCTGATTAAGATCCATTACAGATATCTGGCCACCATTCACGATCGGTGTCTGCTGAGGGAGAAGGTAAACAGCACAAACGCATATAAGTGTGTCCAAAATGTAACTTTTAAACTTTGATTAAACCAAAAACTAAATAAGAAGTCTTAGGACAGACATACAGACATCACAAAAGAAGACTTGAAACTTGCCATGAGATAATTCCCTTAGTAGGAACATGTTAAGTTACTGTAGAAATGGGTGTATTAGAAACACTTTGAATATCAGCTGCGTCATATTTATTGCGACCAGATTAAAATGCTGAGACACCCTGGAGTCATCACCCCAAGTGCAGCCTCGACCATCACACACTGCACCAGACCTGCATTTCACCCCATTCATCATTATCATGCAATTAGAGAAAATGGTGGTATATTGTTCAGTAAATTAACTTTTTGGAGTGCTGGTTTGAAAAGACTCCTTAATTTAAGACAACAAGTGACCAGCGGATGTGTGCAGCGGGACTCGAGGTCTGTGGATCTGTACTTCACAACTGTCCCCTTAGGCGAAGAGCTCTACTACCGTACCTGTAGCTAGTAAGAGTGCAAACTCCACATGACAAAAACAGATGATACTAAAAGAGCTCCACAGAAACTGAAGGTTTGGACTTTGCTAAAATCAATGGAACTCGTTTGATCCTTTTTCTCTCTGGGAAACTTCAGAAAACAGACTGTCGCATGTGTGACTTATATTTCAGATTTTACAGAAACAGTCAGACATCTTTGTTGAACCTGTGGAGTCTGGCCATTAGAAAGAACACAGTGTATTGACACTTAACATTATGTTTACTTTTCAGACCCAAAGTCAGAGTTCATTTCTGTAATACACTGTCAGGTTCACTTCATATATCACCTGCTGACGACTGCTGTTGTTGTTGTTTTTTTCTTCAGGTCAGTTTTGTGAAAGAGGCGATAATGAAGGTTCTCAATCTGGTCCTCATCTTCTCTGACCGATGGCAGGCTGGATTTGGAGCCTGGAAGTAAGAGCTTTCATATCCGCTGGAGAGAAATGAAAAATCTGAGCTGTAACTCGCAGAGTATTCTGTGTCACAGGAGGTGTGCCAAAAACTCACAGTCGAGGTGAAATAGTTCAAAGATGAGGTGTTCACATTAGGGTGTAACGATTCACTCAACACACGATACGATTCTCTCTCGATTTATTTTACAAAATGAGACTTTAGACAACTTATGACTGGATCAGATTCCTTTAGGGGCTGTAAACCTGCTTGTCAGTGTGGTTTGACCTTTTAATGTTTTTTCTATAGTAGCTTCTCTTTGTGGTGTGGATTAAATGCTGCATCATGTTGGTTGTGTTGTTTGTCTAGTTCCCTGTCTTCTTACAGTATTTGCACACCGTTTTTGTCTCGTCTGTTATCTTCTCACCTCTTTCATTTTCTGTCTTGGGGAAGCCAAAATGCTTCCACACCTCCGGTTTAAAAGACGGTGGTGTGTCCTCAATTTCAAAATCTTGCTCTACAGCTGCTGACGCTCACGATATTATTGCGATTCATTTTTCAGAGTACCGATGTGAACCTTGACACCTTTGAATCGATTTATCACGATTTTACGATTCATCTTTACATCTGTTGTTCACATGATATATTTGTTTGCACACAAATGTAAAAACAAACACAACACAGTGAGGATGGAAGTGCATGTCAGTTCATAAAGTGGTTCAGTTATACCCTTAAGGTTACCAACAAAATCCATTAATCCCAGCATTGCAAAAAAGGCTCCTGCACTCAGATTTAGTGACAAAGTCCATACTTTGAATATTCCTCATAATACCCATCCAGTCAGTCTCTGTTGGGAGGTTTGGGCTGGAACCATTTTTATGTTACAGTTTTTTTTGTTGCTTTTATAAGTTATTTGTCCTGCGCTGAAAAGTGGAAAGTGAGCTGCATTGTTGTGAAAGAGCAGCCAATCCCCATACTAAGAACCAACAACTAACCCTAAAATCTGTGCTGCTGTCGATTCTTCAGTAACCTGTTTTTTGTGTTGATCTTTCACTTTCAGGATCGAGTCAATCGATAAAATGGAATCAGATTTTAAGAACTGTCATATGTTCCTGGTGACGATCCTCAACAAGGCAGTTTGTCGAGGCTCCTTCCCTCACTGTGAGTACCACTCTGATCCTGTTTTTTTAAATGAATACATCCCTCTGATTTAAAGAAAGTGTGTGTTTTATAGATGCTTTGCTTTCTGTTTTATTCACCTGAGGAATACTGAATCTCTGTTTGTTTTTTCTTCCTGGAACAGTGGAGTCTCTGGCTCTCTCTCTAATGGCCGGGTTCGAGCAGTGCTGAGGTTGCATGTGTCTGTTTTGAAGTGATGGACTGAACTCCTCTGTCTGTTTGGTGACTGCTGTCATTGTCTGTGATGATGTGTACCATATGATGTCACTCTGTGTCTGCTCTGGCTGTTCAGACGTGATGTAGGAGGCTCATCATTTAGGGCCGCAGTCACACCAGCTGCTTGTGAACATACATTAGCTGCTTTGTTTATAAAGTTACAACTTTTTGTACATTGTGTTTTTTTTAAGGAGCTGTTAATAGTGTGTATATGTAAAGCACAAAATGATCTTGCACAATCATCAATGCATATGTCATGTGCCGTCGCTTTGTAATAAAAGTTTGAAGACTTGAACACCCCTGCGTCCTTTTTCTGTGGACTCCATGTTTTAGTTTTCTAAATCTCAGATCTTATTCTGCATAACTAAGCTGCCCCTATGTGTTGATACTTTTTGTACCATTGAGTATACTAATTATACACAACCAAGTTGTACGGCCAAAAAGTGGACAGGGTATTAAAACTCATCAGATTTTATGGTTTAAAATAGAATATTTTGTGTTGTATAGTAAACAACTTTTACAAGAGTTTGCAGCTAAGAATGAAGAACTTGTTTGAGGACTTTTGCACTTACCGGTTATTATTCAATCAAGGTTCAAAGATGTTTCAGTATTTCAAGTTTGCACAGCAATGTTCAAGCATTAAAATAAAAAGTTTAAGAAAATTAACAGAGTTGTAACTCTGTGTTTTAAGATAAAATAATCCTATCGTCCACATATAAGGAAATAATCTCATAATAATTCTGCTAATATTAAATAAAAAAATGTAATCTTTTGTTAGTATTCCATGTTTTTCTGTTTTTAAACTATTGTAATACATTTTTCAGTGATTTATAAAGACAGTATTTTTAATAATTACTGATGGTAAAAGTGTCAATATTATTGAATAGATGAGAAAGTCAAATTTAAAAAAGCTCATGTCTCACAAAGTCCATAATTGTATAAATTAAATCTACTCAATCTGAGTTTACAGAGTAAAACTGAGTTAGATTGTTTTACTTAGGGGTGGAGCCAAGGGTGGTCAGGGCCATCCTAGTAATGTGATTGGCCACCCCAAACTCCTGAACTATATTTGGATCTGCCTTGTCACAGGAGGCCTTGGACTGGTATAGCTTTCTTTGTATTCCTCTGTTATCCATTTCATTTTGAATGTACTTTAAATTGTGATTTTGGACATTCATCATCTTTCTGAGTCCTTAAACAATCGAGCTATGAAGATTTCAATGTTAAGTCAAAGACAACATGATTAGTGGAGAAAGAAGGTAAATAAATGCTATTAGATTTGTTTATGTGTGTGTCACTTACCACTTCCTGACACCACTGCAGAAGTCAGTGTCAGTTTGGCAACCGCAGTCAAGAAAGTCAGTCTCCATGACTGGATTCACTGGTTTGTTTTTCCTGATATTGTCTAAAAATGACTATATGTCAAGATTTTGATTGATATCGCAGTCAATAAAAAAGGAAATATTTAAACCTCAATTCACCATTAGTGTAAGTGGGTTAACACTTCACTTAGAATAACTCCAGACGGTGTTGACTTTCTATTCTCTGTTCAGTGTGTGTAGTAAAGCGTGAGATTAGATTCATCCTATTAGCCTCATTTATCTCAGAGTTCACTCAGGGCAGGTTAGTAGACCAGTGCTGCTATCCACAGTCAACAAAAGCAATCTCTTTTTTTCAATCAGCTGTTTAAAGTTAGATGTTTACATTTCACACTTTGTCTGTGCAGGTATGCTGTCGATCCTCAGGTTTTCTCCTCATAGCTCAAAGACTCAGAGTACTACCTGTTGAGCTTCATGTCCTTAGACAGCTCTCCACGATGCTTCAGGAAGTTGAGACAAACAAGGACAGAAATAAGAATATGAGAATAGAGAAAAAAATAAATAAGAGGTGTATAAAAATAAAATTAAAAATAAGCTTAGTATATATTAGTTATTCATGCCTTTATTTTCCGTTGTTATTAATCCTGTGAGTGACGTCACCCATTGGTTTCTGAAGGGCTGTTTTTGAAGCCTATCCATGGTGCTTGCCATAATGGAAATGCTGACTCTATCAAACTTATGGTCAACTGAACGACAGGCAAAGGGCTGGAGCTGAGGGGGGTCTTAAGCCTCCTGACAAACCACTACAACGCAGCCACTATGCATAACTCATATCTTTCATTACATCTAAACTGGCGAGTTATAAAATGACACCCTGTACAGTTTGTGCTTATAAATACATTAACTAATAAGACAAAAATAATTTTCGTACCAGGCTGTAAATGTTAATTTCTGCTGACAAAACGGAAATTTTGATATGGGGTGTGTATGTGACCTTGTGGTCTTTTGAAGCCAGCCTCAAGTGGACACTTGGGGAACTGCAGTTTTTTTTGCTCTCCCACATTAGCTTTGTTTTCAACACCTGAGGTTGAAACTAAGTAGTGTCTTAAATACATTTTTATATTGTGCTAAATTAGTTATATTAACTATATAGTCTACTACAGGGAACTCGAATGAGTGTGTGAAAATGTTGGATTAAAAAAAAAAAAAAGTTGTAATTATTTTTTCTTTAGGCTATGTGAAGTACTGAAAAATAAATTTTTATTTTTTTATTTTATTTTTTTTTGTTTCAAGATTTTTTGGTAGGCAAGTCCGTGCTGTGTGTGTATCCTGATTTAATGGGGGGAGGGTGGCACCAATCACCCTCCATACCTGGGGGGCAGGTCGGTTCTTACTGTACATTCCTCCACCTTTTCTCTCTCATCCCGCCGCGTCCTGCCCGCTAGTGGAGGAGGGTGAGCACCGCAGCTCTGAGCGGAGTTTCCTGTTGAGTTTCCCTGTTTGAGGGACAGGAACTCCCTGCTCGGCTTCTCTTCCCCGCCCATGATAATAACACCAACCGAGGAGAGATTCCTCCGGCCGACGACGTGAGGAAAAAAACTCGCATTGAGGACTTCTAAAAGTGGATTTGGGAGCCGCTGGAGGGACCGACATTCCGGTTAAATGGCGCTGAATTAGTCCTGCTTCCAAACACTAAAGTTTTCCTTTTCTGACCGTCAACAAACCCCGGTGAGTCCACCGATTGATCGTGAAGTTTAGTTTCACTGTGTGAGCGTCCAGCTAACACACGGTGGGAGAAAACAGGAGCAGCTTTGGGTGTAGCCGTCCTGACTCTACTTTTTATAGCATGTCCGCTTAAAAATGAACACGTATTTTAAGTGGAGTTATTATCTCGAGGAGGTTAAAAGGCTTGTCGCAAAGCAAAGCCACTTTCCTGGAGCACAGGCCCGAGCTGTGACTAATCTCAGGCCACGGCTCGGAGCAGGGATACTGCCATTATCAAAGTTACATGTTCCGGGACTTTCTTCCGTCAAAATCCCACTTTTACTCAAAGTTTTACAGCTTTAAACTTCGCTTTCGGCTGAATTGTCACTGATTTAGAGTTGGAGTTAAGAGTTATCGCCAGGTTTGTTAACTTTTAATATAAAAAAGTGAAATCATGTAGCCTATAATTAAGATTATAAACTGTCATGTACAAAAGTAATTGCTCCCTTTGATCTTTCCGTCTTATTTGTTACTTTTGTTACCGTTGTGTTCAGGAACCACACTTTAAGCTATTCCCCACCCTCCTAATGATGTTGCGTTCACTGCTCAGTCACTGCCAGTCAGTAAAAGATCAGTCTTTTTTTCTATTCATTTGAAAACCTGTGCATCACATACAATTTTTTTTTTTACAAATAATTTCATTTTTAAAACGTTTTTTTTGTGCAGAGCTATGCACTTTTTTATTCACAGACTTCACTTGTTTTTAAGAGAAAGCATAGCAAGAAAATGAGAAGAATCATTTACAATTTGGCCAACATGTAGCCTAAATTCAAATTCATGACAACATCTACATCCACATAAAAAAAGGGGATTTGAAAATTACGCCCAAAAAAAAGTGGGTAGGACTGACTTTCAATGAGGAGCAAATTAAGGATATGTGTAGGCCTATATCTGTTTATAAACGTGTTTAATTTTCACACGTCTTTTTGCCATACACACAAACAAAAAAACATGAACCAGTCTTTTATCTCATCAGCAGTTTAAACTAAGCAATTGCAGGAGCACTTTACCACCTTTACATGAAAGTCTGCTTTTAGTTTTTCCATGAAGTACACTTTCTTTACCCTCTGTCGTTATGGTGACGGGTGGGAGGTTTGAGCCGGGATAGAGTGATCATTTTCCTGGCTACCAGTAGAAGGATATGAAAAAATTCAGATACCCTAGATTAGACATCAGAATCGCTGTTGGTGAGGGAAATCAGCCGACACAGAGTACTGATCAATGTGCGAAAGAAGACAGCTTTTTTTTTTCTGGATGTTTATCACTCGGTCTGTTTGTACTGGAGAGGAAGAGACCTGCAGATAATCAGGTCCCAGGCAAAAAAACATGTGAAGGATGAACAATCAATCCATCCATTATCTATACAACTTTTCCAGTTTGGGGTCCCGGGGGGGGGGGGGGTTGGAGCCCATCCCAGCTGTCATTGGGCGAGAGGTGGGGGTACACCCTGGGCTGTTTGCCAGTCAATCACAGGGCTGACATATAGAGACAGACAAGCAGCCACACATACTGCACATTCACACCTACAGGGCACTTTTAGAGTCACCAATCCACCTAACAAGCATGTCTTTGGACTGTGGGAGGAAGCTGGAGTACCCGGAGAGAACCCACATATCACCCACTCCACACAGAAAGGGTCCTGTCCGACGGATTCGAACCAGGAACCTCCTCGCTGTCCGGCAACGCGCTTACCACTGCAACCCATTGACATCGATGTTATCCTTATTTTAGTAACAAGATGAGAGAAAGTTAGAGTTAGCCTGGCTTTAAGCACCCTCTGATGTCCTGAGGTAACGCAGGGGGTTTCAAACATTTGGCTAAATCTGACCATCCTGACACTGACCAATAAAACCACACTGCTGCTGTTTGCTTATTTCAAAAATAAGTTTATAACAGTTTATAAATGACAGTATCTGATTGGTGCATAGAGTGGGTACTGGCCAATAGCTGCTCTCTAATTTCAGGCAGTATCTTTGGCATTTCTGGTATTTATACTAAAACAACTAAAATAAATTTAAGGGAAAGGTCTTACACTTTTAATTATTGCTTAACAACTTTTAGTACTTTAGTCTGTTTAGTACTTCCTAGTCTGTTATCAGTGACAATGTGGAGGAAATGAGGAAAGGAAGGAAGGAGTGAGCTGATGAGACAAGGAGATACTGTTAGTTAAACCACATCTTTTGATATGTTTCAGAACATCGCTTTGTGTTGTTTTCTACTTGTGGTATAATTTCTTAGAATATGCTCTGAATATAATTAAGAAGATCACATCTCATGTGATAGACCAGTAAACTGTGACACGGTGGTGCAGCCACTGAAACTGAGTAGTTGGCATCCATGTCCCACTTGCATTCTGTATTTAAACATTTTGACCAAAAATAGATTTAGAAAAGCTCTTAAAGGCTAAAAGTGCTAAATTGGTCATTCAAACTAGCAGCTTTTTTTGTAAATCTTTTAAAGATCTTTTTGTTAGGAACTCTTTAAATCTAAGAAATGTCTTTGTGAGATCAATGTTTTTCAGCTTTGGTTTGCTCAGTGCGTCCAAAGAAATGTAGTTGGCAGTACAAATGTAAAAACTGGATTATACAAATCAAATCCAGGCTGCAAACTGAGATTGTTTTCCCTCATAATTATGTTTGCATTAACATGTGCCCCAAGTTCACCTAAATAAAACTACTGTCTGGTTGAAATGGGAGAAACCATTAGTTAGAAATCTGTCAGGAAAAACTTCTATCTGTAAGATTTATTTAACCGTAAATGGAAACTGTGATATTCTGTGGAAAAAAAGTGAGAATGGTACGATTTCACACCTCACCCTGGAGACACATCAACAACTTCCTTCAGTGACACCGTTGTGTTGATAGTGTTGGTACATACTCTGCAGGGGCTTGTTCTTCACCTACAGCTTCCTCTCTATCTTCAGCTGTGAAGTTTAAAAGTGTGATCTGTTTGAGCACCGTTTGCATATGTGCAAAAAAGTGTCATCAGCTCGATCAGACACAAGTGTGTTATTAAAAACAAAACTTTACCAGCCTTTGTTTCTGCTGCTGTTTTCACACAGTAACTAACCTAAGGGTCAGTGGATACAACAGTTTCAGGGGTCTCCAGCCGTGGTCTTAGTTTCAGTTCGATCCAAATTTCCTTATTTAACTTTTTTTGCTGCCACTCTTCACAGAGGAGGTGAGTGGGATTTATTTTGTGGTGCTCACAGCATTAAAAAGACATTTTAAAAACGTCATGTCAGGGGGTAACAGTTTAACTCTGGTGGCAGAGCGGGCACCTTGTGGGCTGTTGCGACCTTCACTCCTTTGTCTTTCTTTTTCTGCGTCTTGACGTGTCAATCAGTTGGGACAAACCGTTTTTCTCTTGTCTACCTCCACACTCCTGAAAGACAAACTCAAGTCTGTTTTCATCTAAATATACTTCTATAATGTGTCTGTTATTCTTCTGTATTGCGTTCTATGAAAGTGGAGTAAAGGTTTGTCATAAAACTTTACTGTTATTATGATGATATGTTCAAGTTTGTACTTAGACCAAGTTGGAGTTCCTTGATTTTGAAAGCATTTATCTTTTGCTTATAGCTGCTGAAAGTGTTTTCTTTATCAGTTATTATTAGCTAACTTATAAAAGTAGTTTCAAGTAACTATTTTTAGCCATTTATTTTGGATAACTTTTCCAACTATTTTTCAGTTGTCTTTGGCTAGCTATCAAACATTTTTATCTAGCTTTGATAAACGTATGTCAGGTTGAGTGACTTGTATTACTTTTTAAATGTTAATTGATTACTTAAGCTCACCTTTACCTTTTATTCAATTCTTTAAATTATCTAGTTAACGGCAGATTTTGCGACATTTTATACACAAATATAGCAGAAATCAAGTAAATCCTCCCTGAGTCATGACTGTCTATAATGAGTGTGAAGCGTGAGTCCCGCTGGCTGGGTCGTTGTCTTACATCTGATGGCCGACTCCTCTCCTTGTGTTTAAAGCTGTTTTAGTCACGGAATAAATAAAAGAAGAATAACATACTCACTGCTTATTTAAAACTCATTTACGCGTTCTAAATCGAGGTCATTCTGTGTAAATTTACATGCAATGTGAAGCTACAAGCTAAGTCAAGTGTGCTAACATTAGCCCACTAACACAACAATGCAGGCCACGGGCAATTGCAGCTCGGGCTAAGGACAAATTTGTCTGCTGCTTGCACCTAAAGGTGCTTAATTATGGTGCGTCAAATTGATCAACTTCTTGCTATATATTTCTAATATAGTTTATTTTTAGCTAGAAGGGCTTGGTGATATGGACCCAAAATCATATATTAATAAATTGGCAATACACCATATTTAAGTCGATATTTGTTTTTCTGCAAAGAAATAAAAAATTCAGTCAGGTACTGTGTTATAAATACATACAGCTGTGTTTCTGTTATGCAGGGAGTTTTTGAGGCTGAGTGGCAGCTTATGCCTTTATTGTAGAGACAGGGCAATGGATGAGTCGGAAATCAGAGACAGCGCAATATTGGTGTCCCAGTCTGTGAATTCACATTCCGTTTAGGCGATGCGGACGCATGGCACAGAGGGAGCTACACAGTGTAGAGTCAGACATGCAGGCACACAGCGCTGCACTCCCCCGCTGGCTCAGCTGATCCTGTAACGCCTCTGTTACTACCTTCAAAGACAGTACAGAGGGGATCACTTTAGCCCTGTTTCCACCAAGCTGTCAGGTGTGGTTCAGTACAGTTTGGTACCGTAAACCCTGATCTGACTTGCGTTTCCACAGAGGCATGACATAGTGCAAACAGCCAATACATTCAACAAATTAAAAGAATGTGACAGAGTAATGAAATGGCAAAAAAAACAAAAACAGCCTTAAAATGACCCTTGATCCAAATCTGCAGGATATTTAAACACGGTGCGTTTTGTGTTTGTCCTTTATTACCACTGTCCCACGGGAAGTGAAGATTCTTTTGACCAATCAACGGACTGCAGTGGGTCTAGCTCACCCTTCAGGGTCGGATTGGAAACGGCAGTGTGAATAGGTCTTAAGTACCCCCGTGGTCGTCCCTGTATGAAGTGTGTACAAACAGTAAACCCTGTGTGTCTTTGTCACTGTTACTATCAGTCTGTGTGTTAGTACCTTGTTTTTCCTCCCTGCTGTGCACACCTAGGTCACCTGCTTGATTCTGGTTTAAGCTCCTTACTGTGTCAGTAATGTGGGAGTCCTACAAACACCCGGTGTAATGCCCCTGCAGTGTGCGTAAGGACTAACAAGCTGGTAGGCCAAATGATCACTTAAAGAGGCAGCCAGCTTCTGGCCTTTCTTCTTTGTCTTTTTTTGACTCTGACTCTTATCAGAGGAGAGCGCTCCACATTTAGAAGTCTTAACAGGAACTGTGCACTAAAGCACAAACCACCACGGTTCCCTATTTTAAAAGTTGTTTCTCTTTAATGAGGGTTGACCAAGAGGCTCAACAACAGTTCAGTCTGCTTTACTTAGAACTCTTGTCAAAGTGACTTGTGTTTTTTTATAGGAACAGTTTCTAAATACTAAAATGCATTGTTTGAATTAATGCAGAGCTGTGTGTGTGTGTGTGTGTGTGTGTGTGTGTGTGTGTGTGTGTATTATTGATTACATACAGTGTCTTTGTCTTCAGTGTAAAAGTAACTGTTGAGTCGTTCACTGAAAAACTAAAGTGCATCACGTGCTCCGGTTGTCTGGGATTCATACTTCCCCCTTCGTCCTTCATTTGTTGCTTACTTTGCAGTTTTGCAGTTCAGTTTTGCACACTAAAAAAAGACGTTTGGCACAATCATGAATGAGACTATTTCTCAAAACAGCTTTGCATAGGTACATGACTTCCCCTCTGACTTCCTCCTCTCTTTTAGAAACTGCATTACACAACTAACCACACCTATTTTCAATCCCATGCGGTTGATTAACTTGAAAATGTTTGAGTGGTGAGTACTGACAGTCCAGTCTGTAGGTAGCAGGCCACTGAACCCCCACATACATGACCTGAAATCAAACCATCGCTGTGATTTTGAAGCGTGAACTCTGAGCTTTGATTTTAGTTTGTTCACATCCATACGAGGTGTATGAACCAATTTGTTATGTACTTTGGTTCAAGTTTTTTTTTACGCAAATATGTAATCCCCCGATCAGGGGGCAGCCACTTGATGTAATATAGGAATATATTCAACCATACATGTGCATCTCCTGTGAGCTGAGAAGCAAATCTTGTCTGCAATTATCACCGACTCATCAAAATAAGATAAAAGAAGACTGAAAACGCATAGCCTGGTTTGTGGGGTCTTGATTTCTGCAGGGATTGTTTTGATTGCTGCATCAGAATTTGGTGTAAATTCGTCCTGCCTGATGAGCTTTATGCTGCTGGTTGTGTCTATGGGGATCATTTTCATGGCACACTTCAGGCCCTTAAGTTCTGACTGCACAATGTTTTAAAAAAAGACAGACTATTTGATAATTGTTACTCATGATATTTCACAGTTATTGACCACAATGGGCCCGTTGTCCAGTGGCTACTTTCAGCAGAATAACTATCCATATCACAAAGCTCAGCTCATCTTCTTTCTTGCGCATGATGATAAATTCCTTGTACTCAAAAGCCCCCCCCCGAGCATTCACTGCTCAGAACAATAGAGCATCCTTTTAGATGTTGTTGAAGAACAACTTTTTAATCAGTTGCCCTTTTCAGACTCAGCCGTCATCCCGCCTTTAATATTGATTCTGCAACGGCGTAATGCTTGTGTTCAAGTCTGTGAATTCACATTGCCTCACAGCATTGATGTACGTCGCTTTGGATAAAAGGGTCTGCTAAGTGAATTGTAGAATTGGAACATTGTGGAAGCGCTCAGCTGATCCCACATTGCCCCTGTAATGCCCTCTGTTACTACCTCTGATGACGGTGAAGAAAATCAGTAGATCCCCTGTAGAATGTTTTCTGTCTTTTATTTATGAACTCAAATAAATGATCTTCTGAATGTTTAAACGGAGGTCATGGTGAAGACATAAAAGTAACGTCAGAAGTCTTTCAAAGATACATATTGAACCATGATAAAATAAATGTAGTTTTGTAGTTGTTTTAATGTAAGGAAGTGTTAAAGCCACCATAACGACTAATTAAGCAACATTTTCATCCTCGTTGTTAAAACGTAAAGAGCAGCTGCCCTCTGTAATCTGACACTGTTAGCAGGGGTCACAGGTCACACTGTGCACAGGCTGTAAGATCTCTAAAGAGTGCATGTCTGAGCTTGTATCAGCCTTCCACATCCCCTAAATGCTTTTCTTTAAGCTTCAATCTTAATGAAGAATTGCATCATATTCCTCTAGTTAATACTATTGGAAGGGCTAGCTTTCTGCTGCTCTAATAGAATCTCTTTTAGTTTTATTTTCTCACATTTATCTACACGTGGGCTAATCCTGGATAAATAATATGTAGTCTCCTCTGCTGCACAGCCACATTCAACAACCACAAATCCCATGAGTCATTGGGTGGGACTGTGGAAAGCGTTATGGTAAATACAGAGTCAAACTTTGCAGCTGTAACTGAGACTTTTCTCAGCTAAATTTCAAAATCCGTCCAAGGCAAGGCAGGTTTATTTATGAGCAACATTTTAAAAACAGAGGTCGTTTGAAGGGAAAATAAATCAGACATCTAAGTAGCCTCTCAAACCACTACTGAATTAATCCAATGAGCTGGAAAATGTATATTTAAATGCAGTTGATTTGATGGAGTTATTCACACCCAGCAGAGAGAGTGACCCATAACCAACCAGGCGTCAAACATCTTAAGAGCTAACAATCGTCCTTTACAATCAGCATCCTGCAGCAATCATATGATCCCACAGAGCCTTCCAGCTCCGTTCTGCTCTTTTCTCTGCATAACAGCAGCTCAGTGACCTTCTCTGACCTTGAGTCCTGCGCTCCCTGTCACTGCCAGCTCTTTGTGTTTGTCGTCAGTCGCTGCGGATTGTTTGACTCTCTGTCGATTCTGATTGCAGTAGGATTTTTGATTGTTCAGTGACGTCCGAATGTCTGTAGTCAGCAGCACAGCGAGCGTTGCAAACCAAAGCGTATCACAACACTTAATAATACAGTACTGATCTATTTGCATCTGATTTCATGTTGCAGACCGACATTCATCATGATGTTTCTGGTGGCTCACCGTATCTGTATCTGCATACGTGCAGAAAGGAAACTGAGTGTCATTTCTTAAATCAAAATGTAAAAAAGACAGTTTTATTCTTTTGGGGGAATCCCTGATAACAAATCATTATTGCATGAAGAATGACTCTGCACCATCTCATTCTAAAAAAAAAGCTCTACTACTGCGCAACTCAACCAGCTTGTTATCAACTTTATATAGCAAGCATGCAAATGAAAAGATGTCGCATATGACTTCTTTTGTAAACCACTGTCCAACTCACAACCACGCTTCATGGAGTAGATCCATTAAACACATGTAAACATGTACCAAGTGCAAGTCGAATCTCAAATAATATGCTTGAACAACATTGGTGTGATGCAGGAGGCATATGCAGGAACAAGGTTTGCAAGCTACTTAAAAAACATGATAAGCAAATACATGTTTTTGTTGCAGCAATGCAGAGGCCATGAGTACCATGCAAGGGTTGAATTCTCTCAAAACTCTCAAAATGAATTTAGTGGCCTTGCAAGGAAACCTGTGTTGGCAGGACCATGGATGTATGCAATTTGCTCTGCTGTTAAGCTTCTTTCCAGGTTTGTGCATTCACCTGTGGGAGTATTGCAGCAACCACATAAACCCTGGTAGCACGGGGATTATTGCAAAAATCGTTTTACTCTTTTCACAATTGAGAATCTAAGGCACTCTGTGAATCTCTCTTTGAAGGGACCATTTTTTTAGCCGCAGGGGTCGCTTTGTCTTCAGCTGCATCGGCTTATACGTTTGTTGGAGATTGTTGGGGGATTATTGGGATGAAATTCAGTTGAGTTTTCTTTTACCCATCCTCCAACTAAATGTTTTAATCCAGCTTTTTCCCCTCAGCGTCAAAAGTAGTTCCTCTCTTTTTTTATCTCTTGCAGCCACAGTGCACACTCTCTGAGCTGTCATTTGATTTCACTTTTGCATAGAGGGGATGGAGGGCTAAGGGCTCACAGCTACCGAGTCCTGCCACCAGCTGAAGTAATAACCGTGCTTTGTTTTTTTTGTCCTTTTCAGCACCATGGCGTCCACAGTGACTTTAGAGGATGCTCTGTCGAATGTGGACCTGCTGGAGGAGCTGCCCCTCCCGGACCAGCAGCCATGCATCGAGCCCCTCCCCTCCTCGGTCATGTTCCAGGTCAGTGCTGACGGCGGTGTTTTTATCACCTATCTTCTGTTCAGTGTGATGTGAAACACTTTCTGCTTTGTCTAGTCATAGATGTTCCTCTCTCACATGTTATCATGTTGTGAACACACTTTCTTTGTCCAGTTATTTCTGTTATAGGGAAGTTTGAAAACATTTTTGTAAAAAAAACAAAAAAACAAAAAAAAAAACAACAACTGTTCCCTTCTTTCTCACAGCCCAACTTCAACACCAACTTCGAGGACCGAAACGCCTTCGTCACCGGCATCGCCAGATACATCGAGCAGGCCACCGTCCACTCCAGCATGGTACGACGACTTGAGGGTCGCAGCCTCTTCTTAAATATCAGTTCCCTCTCTCCTCTGTGACGACTTGATGGGGGAAAACAAACTCATCAGAATGGGGTCAAACGCTTGTTATGAACTGGATCTGTTGTTGTTGTGGAGCAGGCAGCGTCTAAACCAGACCCAGAAGCAAACAACCCGGGACAAACGGGTGCTTCAGGCGGTGTCTTCACAGGGCTTTGTGTCTAATTAGTGAGGGATAATTACTGTGGGCTTGAATCAAACAGCACTTTGTATGGAGGCAGGGACGGCTGGAATAACTAATGCTCCTCAATGCCCACCCACTTTGTAGTCCTGTTATTATTGTATAACTTAAGTTCAGTGTTTAAATGTTTGATTTAGTGTAAAATGTATTTATATGTTGATGTTTTGTTTGTGTGATGTGATTTTCGGGTTTTGTTTGATGCACTAGAACGAGATGTTGGAAGAGGGGCAGGAGTACGCCATCATGCTGTACACCTGGAGGAGCTGTTCACGTGCTATACCACAGGTAACCACACGGCCACGGCTTACATTTTGAATTTACATAACTTTATTAAATCATTACATATAGAGCTGAAAGTAGTATTTACTTAATTCATTAATCAGCAACTTTTTTGTAAACCTGTGTTCTCATTTTGTGATTCAGGAAACATTCAGGGCAACATAAAGTTGGGTTTCTATAACCCTGATTAAAAAGTTTTTAAGTTTACAGAATATTTTAAATACATGGTTCTACTGATCAAAATTGAGGCTAATTGTAGCCCAGTGCTTTTATTTTGTTTGTTGGAAAACAGCACAATAAAAGCCGAACATCTCCTGTTTTCAGTTTATCTCTAACAGTTTTTTACGATTATGAGATGTCCGTTATGGTCTGATTTTGGTCCGATGTAGGTCGGACTAAGATGTTTACATGCATTTAAAAAGTCCAAACATTGTCTGATATGATCAGAAATTCGAATATCTAGCGCCATGTAACCCTACTGAGTGATCACCTCCTTCATGTGACGTAAAGAGTACACATAAACACATTAATGTATATAACTGAATGACTTAGACAGTTTGGGGGTTCTTTTCTTCTCCTTTTCTTTACTGTACTCAAACTGTTATACTTTATCCCCGGACAAATTAAACAAATCTTTTTTTCAAATGTGATAAAACCTAAACAGCAATTTAAAAAAAAGATCACGTTTAAAGTCGCGTGCTCTTGAAATCCAACCTGACTGGACCCCTCTGCTGGCATCAGGGTGATCTTTTCTTTTTAAATCAAGTCATACTGAAAGTTTGATCAAGATCAAATTATTATGAACCAATCAGAACTTTAGAACGTTTTTAAAAACCTTATCTTCATGTTGATTTGATCAGTTTATTTTAGGAAATGGAACCTGAGGATTGACGAATTTACTTAAAAAGTATTTAATTTGTGAAGGGACCATGTACAATATGAAACATTAATGGTGTCATTTGATGCATTGTACTAGAGTTAGCTTAGAGCTAGCTTCCATCTGCTGTCCCTCGACACACACACACACACACACACACACACACACACACACACACACACACACACACACACACACACACACACACACACACACACACACTGAAACCCTGTTTCTTTGTAACATTTCTTGCTGCGTGGTTGTGTTTCTCTCGTAGGTGAAATGCAACGAGCAGCCGAACAGAGTGGAGATCTATGAGAAGACAGTGGAGGTCCTGGAGCCTGAAGTCACTAAGCTGATGAATTTCATGTACTTCCAGGTAAAATGTCGTCGTACATTAAACCAGGACTCTTCTCAACTTCTACTTTATGTAGGCCCTCACATCTTAAGTTAACATCTCTCCTGTTATTCTCCTCCAGCGTACTGCTATCGACCGTTTCTGCGGGGAAGTCCGTCGTCTCTGTCACACGGAGCGCAGGAAGGACTTTGTCTCCGAGGCGTACCTGCTGACCCTCGGGAAGTTCATCAACATGTTCGCCGTGCTGGATGAGCTGAAGAACATGAAGTGCAGTGTGAAGAACGACCACTCGGCTTACAAACGGTAAACAGGAGCAGTCCCAAGATGTGCTGCATTCATTCAGACATCTGATAAAAATAACAGACACTAGAGGGCAGCATCACGCAGCACCACTCCACACCTTTGAATTCAGTCACGCCTGTGTCTTTGTAACACATTTTAAATATATCTGTATATGAATCAGTCTGTAGGTCTCCCTAAAACTGTGATGATGACGAGCTGTGCATGATGTTTTCAGATGTCTGCTGCATGTACTTCAATAAGAACACAAAGAAAATCCTGATGGAGGATTGACGGGATAGATTTATTCCTGAAGCTTTGAAAAGTCTGCAAACAACAGACAATAAGACAATAGGAAATCACTTATTTGATGTATGTAATGTACAACATAAAAAATGTTGTCCTGTATTTAAACATCTGGCCACACACTGATGACAGCCTGCCTATAAAGCCTGTTTGTGGGGGCGCTCTATTGATGCAGGATAAAACATTAATATCATCTTGAATTCTTTTGTTGGACATCATCTGTTCCATCTTTGTGGTTTACTACTTCCTTGTTTATTTTCCAGTCCAACAATGTGATGGTCAATGTGACAGTTTATCAAGAGTCAGGTGAAGTCTTTTAAAAATCTTAAGGGAAGTTTAGTTGCTGATGCAGCTGTACAACCAGCAATGTTACAAAGAGCCAAAATCTCAGCCTATCTTTGTAAAATAGTTTAATATCTTAAAAAAACCAAAATAAAATTCACCATTTCCAGTCCATTCATAGATTCAGTTAGTTAGTTTTAATATACAATTGAGTCCAATTTTTAAAATCCATATTTACTGAAGAAAACAAAAAAAAACAATTCCTAAAGTGATGAAGGTTTTTTTTATTTTTTATGTTTGTCTCTACAGGTGTGTGTTAGACCGATATCAGTGTATTATCCTGAAAAGCTTAATTTCTTCCTGGTTTGATTTTTGTTGTGTTTAAAGAAAGTGTGTTTCTTTGCGTCTCGCAGAGCTGCTCAGTTCCTCCGAAAAATGTCTGAGCCTGCATCCATCCAGGAGTCTCAGAATCTGTCCATGTTTCTGGCAAACCACAACAAAATCACTCAGGTTGGTTTAGACGTGCATCACACATTGGGAAGGAAAAAAAAAGCTGACTGAACTATCCAAGCTGTTATTCTCATGTTTCAAGATTCAGTTTATTGTCATTTCTTCATTATAATCCAAGCATACATGAGAGTGAAATGCTGTTCTCCTCAGATCAGGCTAACAAAAAAAGACACATGCACCAGAAGAGGAACAAGACAGTTAAAAAAACAGGACACGTGACCGCAAAGAACACACCTGTTGAGAACCAGTTATAATATTTAAGAGCAGAATATAAACATGTATTTGATATAAAGAAAGTGCTCATGCATTATTTGCACTTTGTACAGTAGCGCAATGTCTGGCACTGGCTGAGGGACATCTGCTGCTTTAATGAGTCTATTTAAGCAGAAAGAAAACATGGCTCTGCTTCAGTTTTCTTGCATTTCTTTAATATCTTCTGTCCTGTCTTCCAGTCTCTGCAGCAGCAGCTGGAGGTGATTAACGGATACGAGGAGCTGCTGGCGGACATCGTCAACCTGTGTGTGGATCACTACGAGGACAAGATGTACCTCACGCCCAGTGACAAACACATGCTGCTCAAAGTAAGTGGAGCCCCTTCTGAAACACTTTGATAAAACCTGAAAATGAAAAAAAAAACAAAAGTGTTCAAGTCACCTCTCCACTCTCTCTAGGTCATGGGGTTTGGCTTGTACCTCATGGATGGACAGAGCAGCAACATCTACAAACTAGATGCCAAGAAGAGGATTAACCTGACAAAGATCGACAAGTTTTTCAAGGTTTGGAAGAGTTTGTATTGATTAATGATTCAAACGTGTAGAATAATAGAGGACTCAAAATGTGCTGCCTTTGCACAGACTCTGACTGGAGATGCCGATCAGAATCAGAATGATTGATGTCACTCAGATGTGAAATAAGTCGACGTTTGCTCTTTTCATAATTTCACTCCTGAACGTCTCTAGATAATTTCAGGATGACTGCTCCTAACATTTTCTGACCTGACTGTTCACACATGCATCTCACAGTGGGAGACTATTCAAGGGTGACGTTATTTCTCCTGATTATATCCTGCTGCTTTCTCACATCAGCTCACTCAGACTTTCTGCAGGAAAACATACCATGGGGCTTGCAGGAGAAACTCTGGATTAAATCAGAGTGAAAAATGTGTCTGTTTGCGTTCACACATACAGCTCCTGTGTGTAAAAAGCCCTATCTGTTAACCGTAATGCAATCTGTGATGTTTTATCATTAAAGGAAGACAGAGCTTGTGTTGGCTCCACTGTTCAGTATGTCTATTAAAATGCAAATCTGTGTGTTCTTGATGTTCACAGCAACTCCAGGTGGTCCCTCTGTTCGGAGACATGCAGATCGAGTTGTCTCGCTACATCAAAACCAGCGCTCACTTTGAAGAGAACAAATCCAGGTGAGATGCAAAAACATATTTAATGTAATGAGGAACGGTGGTTTGCAAAAGCTTTTTTCATTATTATAAGGAACTTTAAATTCAAGCTCATTCAACCTTACACCATATTTCTCTCTCTCTCTCTCTCTCTCTCTCTCTCTAGGTGGACCTGCACGTCTATTTCCAGCAGTCCCCAGTACAACATCTGTGAGCAGATGATTCAAATCCGCGAGGATCACATGCGCTTCATCTCTGAACTGGCTCGATACAGCAACAGTGAGGTGAGAAAAAGCATTCAGTGCATATCACCCCCACTCTTTCTCTCCACACATTTCCTGTCTCTCTTCAGCTGTAATTATAATAATCATTTCTATAATAAATTGAATTCATACAGTGCCTTTTAAGGGACCCAAGAACAGTCCACTATATAGTGGAGTAAAAATGAGAATACAAGAGAAAACAAAAACAAGACTGAGACAAGTAACAGAGGATGGGTCCAATGGAGAGTCAGAGTTATGAGAGGTTGAAGGCTGTGGTGAACAGAATGGTTTTTTAAACGTGTCCAGAGGTGGAGCATTGCAGGTGTCTATAGTGTTCCAGAGGGTGGGGGGATGGTCTCGAGGTTCTGTGACAGGGTGTCCTATCAATGAAGTCATATGGCCGTAAAAATCATTTTTAAAACAAGTGGATCTTGCCTCACAGTAAGTGAAGCCCAGTGCATATTGTCCTTAACCCTTACAGTCTTTGAAGCTGCCAGCAGGGGGCGACTCCACTGTTTGCAATAACCATATTCATCTCTCATTTAGTTTCCTCTGTACATTTTTCTGAGTTTCTTGTCTCAATCTCTAGTCCCAGTCTTCTTATTGAAGCATGGCCTTCATTTTGTAAAATTTGCTCGTATCATAACAGTATTTCAGATTTTGGTTTGTACACGGATGGCTTCAGCTGAAAGTCAAAACTTAAGGCTTCAAAGAGCTCAACAAACCAGCAGGTTACAAAGTGGTCGTCCTCTTCATTTATACAGTCTATGATTTTGATGTTAAGGTACGAGAGAGATGTGAGAGATATTGGCCATGTGAGAATGTTGTTATGTTTTGCCTCAGTGGATTTCCAGGGGTCATAGCTCAGTGCATTATGATGGAATTGGTCTCACATGTGTATCAAAAATGCTGACTAGTAAAGAAAATTCTATTAGGATGTTTGGACCTGGACATTTAGTTTTCTTTTTTTGGTGTGTGTTCATTTAAAAAAAAAAAATTGAGGTGGTGACTGGATCAGGACGTCAGGAGGCCCAGAAGACGGATGCAGAGTACAGGAAGCTGTTTGATCTGGCGCTGCAGGGCATGCAGCTTCTCTCCCAGTGGAGCGCTCACGTCATGGAAGTGGTGAGAACACACATGATTAGATTTTTCTTGAGTATGTTGGTGGCTTTTCAGTTCTTGTGTCAATTCTTCCACACTTTAAAAAGATGGAGAGGTGAATATAATAACTATTGTACCTGCAGTAGCTTTGAAAAAGGAGTAAATGACTCCCTGATTGATTAAAGGTGGCTGTCGTTTTTTTCCTTTCTTGTTTTTTTAAATGAGACCTCTTTGCTTTTCCCCACAGTACTCCTGGAAACTGGTTCACCCCACGGACAAATACTCCAACAAAGAGTGTCCCGACAACGCTGAGGAGTACGAGAGAGCCACCAGATACAACTACACCAGCGAGGAGAAGTTTGCTCTGGTGGAGGTCAGTTAAGACTCCATCACACACCTTTTGTTTTTCTTTACTCACAATCGTTTACTGAGTAAATGTTCTCTGTGCAGGTCATTGCGATGATAAAGGGACTTCAGGTGCTGATGGGACGCATGGAGAGTGTGTTCAACCACGCCATCCGTCACACCATCTACTCGGCTCTGCAGGACTTTGCTCAAGTCACCCTGCGAGACCCGCTGAGGCAGGCCATCAAGAAGAAGAAGAACGTCGTCCAGAGGTACGGCTCACACACATCGAATCCTTTGAAATATAGTCTGGTTTAAAATCCAGGTCAAGAGCAGCAAAATAAAACCAATCATAAGGTCGTCAGATTTTAAAAGACATGGAAAATATTATTTAAAGGAGACTAAAAGATTGTAAAAATAATATAAAGAAATATTTTTGATTGGAAAACTAATCATTTATTTATCCGTTATTCAACCTCTATAACCTGGAAAGAATTTGGACTTTATTTCTTGATTGATTTGCACAACAGGGGCTCTCTTGGTCTGAAAGAGATGGCAACTTTGCAAAAGTTAAACCTGTGTAATACATTTTTTAAATTTTTTTTATTCTTGGCCTTTAATGTCTTTATTGTAGAGACAGGGCAGTGGATAAAGTCAGAAATCTCGTAAAGCGAGACACACGGGAAAGGAGCCAAAGGCTGGACAGACCTCATATCCCAATAAGAAGAAAACTTACTCCCTCTTTTTTTTATATTCTGTGCTTCCTGCAGCGTCCTCCAGGCCATCAGAAAGACGGTGTGTGACTGGGAGACGGGCCGGGAGCCACATAACGACCCTGCGCTCCGTGGAGAGAAAGATCCAAAGGGTGGATTTGATATCAAAGTTCCTCGCCGTGCAGTCGGACCCTCCAGTACACAGGTCTCACATCCTGCTCATACCCCCACCTCATATTACCTCCTCTGTAGCAGCTCATCTAGATCTGCAGAAAATGAACACTCCTACTAATTATGTCTGATCATAGAGAAGACAGCACAGAAAGAAAAGCTTCTGTACAAGTCGCTCACCTCTAATGAAATCTGAGTTTTAAGGGATGGATCTTGTGAAACCAGCAGGGTGCTACCACTGATGAGATTTTACTTCCATCCTTTTTTCTTTCTCTGCTTGAATTACTAATCGTCTATGGCTTCTTTACATGCAGCTCTACATGGTGAGGACGATGCTGGAGTCTCTCATCGCGGATAAAAGCGGCTTTAAGAAGACTCTGCGCAGCACTCTGGAAGGTCCCACCATCCTGGACATCGAGAAGTTTCACCGCGAGTCCTTCTTTTACACCCACCTGCTGAACTTCAGTGGTGAGAACATTAAAAACAGATAAAAATAGATTCTCTTATTAGTTCAATTTCTGATATTTGAAAGGAACTTAAAACACACAACTAAATTAAAAATTTCAGATGAAAGTAAAATGTCCTGATTCAGTTTTAAAAACAGAACAGTGCAGAAAACCCACGACCCAAAGTGTTGGATGAAGAACCAGTGAGGGAAATGCTTCAATAATTTGAACCCAGTTTGGACACCTTAAGATTAAATACAGCAGCTACAGTTTACTGCTCTTAGGGGACCAGTTATAATATTGACCTTCACTAACACATTTTAAAATTTAAACCTTTAAGCTTAATTATCTCTTTAGACAATCAGTCTATCAGCTTTTTAAACTTGTTCCTTAAGCTAGTGATGTAGTTGAGATCGCACTAACCGAGACTAAGACTCAACCGAGACCAGAGTGCTCCGAGACCGAGACAAGACCAAGACCATGGCAGGGTGACATAAAAATCGAATTATGAATGAATTGAAGTTATTCCTTTTTTTTTTTTTTTTAGAAAGGATCGTTTTCCTTCTTATCAAAAAAAAAGAAATAGCTGATCAGTGGTGGTCTTGACTGGTCTTGAGACCAAGACCGATTTGGAGTACTTCCACACTACCTTAAGCAAGCCCTTCCTTTCAGACAAAGAGAAAAACATTTTGAGGGTAATCAGCTGAATCGAGATATCTCAGTTAACAGAGAAGTATTTGTCATATAGATGGACTCTCTCTGTCCCTGTGTTTGCTGTTTATCTGCTGCTTAAAGGAGACTCTCTGAAGATGTCTTGTTATCCTCCTCCCCTCTTTGCAGAGACCTTGCAGCACTGCTGCGACCTCTCCCAGCTCTGGTTCAGGGAGTTCTTCCTGGAGCTCACGATGGGCCGAAGGATCCAGTTCCCCATCGAGATGTCCATGCCCTGGATCCTCACAGACCACATCCTGGAGACAAAGGAGGCTTCCATGATGGAGTGAGTACTTTAACTTACTTTATTTATGGCTACTAAAGAACAACATTTAATTGCTTCTTCCACTGTTACTCATTTGTCTTTTTAATAACATGTAACCTAAAATTAAAAATAGAGTTTGTGATACTTTGAAAACAGAATTGCAAAAACATAAGAGCATATTAAACCATTTCACAGCTGCATAACAGAACAGAAATGGTTGTCGGGCGATGCTTAAATGTTCTATGCAAGAAATATTAAGGGCTAACATGCAGGTCCTGTCTGGATTTTATTGACAACTACGATTTGAGATGGGGGGGGGGGGAAATCAGTCACTTCTCCTCAGCGCCTGAGGGCTGCCAGAGTGTGGTTGACCTACACTCATTTCTGCTCCTGAAGGCATCTTGTGTAGACACAGATGGAGCAGAGAAGCTGCCTCTCTGCTGACATGCTGCTTACGCTTCTCTCTGTGAGGAAACTCTCTTCTCACTCAAAATAACCTGCCAGCATTTTAAAAAGGCATTGATTTGTTTTTCTTTTCCTGTCCGCCTCTTCAGTGTCACTACACAATCAAGGACAATTTTTTTTAAATATCCAAAATTGACACCAATAATGGAAAGTGTTGAATGATTTAAAGTTGTAGCGACAGTCTGATATCACGTTTTGTCTTGTTACCGATCAGAGGTGTTCACTTACAGGAGGGGTTTTCTTTGAAACTCGTCTCATGTTCTCATTCTGGACTGACTGGGTAAAAAAAATGAATAAATTTAGGATTAACCATAAATGTGTGTTTTAAATCTTTGCTTCAGGATTATGTTGATACGAAGGCAGGTTTTTATGTAAGCCATTAAGCACATCAGCTGGCACGACTCATAAGTGCTGTCATTCACTAACTATTCACCACCCCCGGAAAAAAAAAGATCTGATTTAGAGAAAATATTTAATACTGAATGAATCTTTTTATGAGACCCAACACATTTGGGTTACTTTTAAAATATGCAACTTGTGAAGTGGTGGTTCACGGAGGAAGAGAAAGTGATACAGTCTAGAATGAGTCATCATGAATGTGATTTGATTTGATGCACTTTTTGTATTCCCCTCATTTACAGCATCTTATGGAGGCCTCTCTTTATGTTGCTCTCAGATTTCACCGTGTCAGTCTTCCTTTTTTTTAAAAAAAAAAGGGAATCTCAAACAGTCTAAATACAATGAATACACCTGTGTGCAGGACAGCTGTATGTGTGCTCATATTATTTTATTTAGAAATGCACTGGAACATACAATATAATAAAGTCTATATTTGTGTGTTTCTATATGTACATTGGGGTTTTTAGTTATTTCAAACATAACCAACATTTTGCACACACAATGTTAGTCACATTTCTAAGATGTCTTTTATGGGTCGGCTGTGGCTCAGTTGGTGGTGGAGTCGTCACCTCTCAACCAGAAGGTTGAGGGTTCGATCCCCAGCTCCTGCAGCCACATGTCCGATGTGTCCTTGGGCACGTCTACCATCAGGGTGTGAATGTGTAGATGTGACCTGTGGTGAAAAAGCACTTTGAGAGTCAGAAGACTAGAATAGCGCTATATAAGCTGAAGTCCTTTTACCATTTCCCATTTTATTTATAATTTATAAATTCTAGTCTGCTTGAAGAAAAACAGATTTAAAGATTTGTGATGTCTTGTTTTTATTTTCCTAAATATTCTCTGTCCAGTTTTTTTTAATGGTGTGTCTTAAATGTGATTGCAGCTGCTGTAACAGTGTCATATCCTGTAAAGCATTAATAAAGTATCTATCTGTCTTCTCCAACCCCCTCCAGGTATGTGCTGTATTCTCTGGATTTGTACAATGACAGTGCACACTACGCCCTGACCAAATTCAAGAAGCAGTTCCTCTATGACGAAATAGAAGCTGAGGTAATCAGAAACATATTTTATTCTGTCTCACTCTGTTTTTATATACAAGTCAAATCAGGAATAACAGGTTTTTTTTAAAAAGAGGACGTTTTATGTGTTTTTATTACAGTGCATTTAAAAGTCATTATGTACCAGCTGGATGTGAATATGAAAGTTTTTGTATTTGTTTGTATCTTGAGATGTTTCTTCCACCAAGCATCCTTTCCAACACAGTGTTGAATCCCCCAATTAGAAAAACATTGTGTGACATGAATTAACATGTTGAGCCATATTTTTTAGAACAAGTAACTAAAAGATTGTTGACATCGAAGCATTCTTCTCAAACAAAGATCTTCTGTCATTCCAGGTGAACTTGTGCTTCGATCAGTTCGTCTACAAGTTAGCCGATCAGATCTTTGCCTACTACAAGATTCTAGCAGGAAGGTACGTCAAATATTCACACAGTTCCTCTTTTCATACCATTGTGTAGGTTAAGTGTGTTAATCTGTGTTTGCACTTTATGTACTGTATTTTACATCTGCTTATAATCATTGATTTAGAACATGTCAGGTGGTATCCATGAAGGCAATGTGCATCACAATAAAAAGATGCTGTTGTAATGCACTTCATTTGAGAAGACACTGTTTTGTTTTTACTCACATTATGGAAACTTGACTTTTTCTCTGCTGATTTGAATATTTCAGTCTTCTGCTGGACAAACGCCTGAGAGCTGACTGTAAGAATCAAGGAGCCAACATCCCCTGGCCGGCTTCAAACCGCTACGAGACCCTGCTGAAGCAACGCCACGTCCAGGTGTGTACTGACCATCATCATGCATTCTACCTCTCTTTACCTCCATCTTCACTATCCTGCCATCTTGTTGTCGATACATTACTAACTGTTTGTGATTGCAGCTTCTAGGTCGCTCCATTGATCTGAACAGACTCATCACTCAGAGGGTTTCAGCTGCTCTCTACAAATCTCTGGAGCTCGCCATAAACCGCTTCGAGAGCGAGGACCTCACCTCAATCATGGCATGTTGTTTTCACTTCTGTGGAATAATGAGATATACTCTGTTTCTATCTTTTGAGTAGGTATCAGCTATAAGTTTGTTCTACTGTGTTACTTGTTTTTAAAGGAACTTGAAGGTCTACTGGACATCAACCGAATGACACACAACCTCCTCAGTAAGTATCTGACTCTGGACAGCTTGGACGCCATGTTTCGGGAGGCCAATCACAACGTGTCGGCTCCCTACGGACGGATAACTCTGCACGTCTTCTGGGAGCTCAACTATGACTTCCTGCCAAACTACTGCTACAACGGCTCCACCAACAGGTGAGCTGGTTTGAGTCACAATCAGCTGTTGTGTCAATACTCCTCCTGTCCTTTCTTCAGTTTCAGTATTGTGGTGATAAACTGCTGCACTGAGAAGTTTGAACTGATTTTAAAACATCTTATCTGCATGCATCCAGCCGGATTGGGTTACGTCTGTCCTTGTTAAAACAAGTCACAGACCGTGCACTATGACGGTGTCAGCTTGTCAGGCTATTTAGCATCTTAGGGTCTACCAGTTCGCCAGCAGACATCCAGAATAGAGCTAACAGCTCATTGTTTACAGCCCAACGTGCAAATCGATTTGGGAAAGAGAGTTTAGGTTAAGAAATGAAGTTTAGGAACGGGGTGTATGTGCCCTCCTTTTTAGGATTCCTGTTGCTAAAGATAGGCCAGAAGCTAAACTGTCATCAGATGATTGTGTTTTGAATGTAATGCTTTTTTCCTGTTTTGTTCTCGACATGGACTGATATCTTGGTCAGTGCTGTACACTGGAATCTTCTCTTCCACACACTCTGCATCCACGAGCAGATTATGATGTTTAGAAGATTAAAAGTTGAAATACTGTAAAGTCGCAGCATTCGGGCTGGACCAGAGCAGAAAATAACTCTTAAGCTTCTTATATGGAGGACATATAGATCCAGATCCCCGATTGAAGCAGACTATTATTTTATATGAACTAGAATCCAGGATCCCGACCAAAAGAAACATTTTAATCAGCAGGTGAAAAGAGGGGAGTGGTCAGAGGTCTTTTAAAGTAAACTGGAACAGGCTCTATACAGATTACGTTTTAACTTGTTTTAACTGCTGTACAAACAAGAAATGCTTCATTTAATTCTAATTCGCTCATACGAACCTCCTTTGTTTACACCTTTGTCTTAACTTGGGTAAAAACCCTGATATTGGTGAAGTGCTACATGTTTGATTAATCTTTTTTTTTTGTTGGGGTGTGTGTGTTTAGGTTTGTGCGCACCATCCTGCCCTTCTCTCAGGAGTTCCAGAGGGACAAGCCGCCCAACGCTCAGCCCCAGTACTTGTACGGATCAAAGGTCAGACACATACAGAGAAAGCATTGTCCTCTTAACTTTTATTATCATGGATCCATTTTATATGGCATATTTCCACTCGAATGAATTGTTCTTTTACTGACTGGCTTCATATGTGATCTCCCTTGAATCCACAAGTTGGAGCTAAATATGTTAGTAATATCAAAATTCAAATCTGTATATTACAAGTGAAAAAAAGCTAAATTACGGGAAAAGCTACATTTAAGCCGTTTTCACATTTGCAAACCTGAAAATTTCTGGAGGACTGCTCCTGAACTCCTCCTGATCTGGTTGTTCACACATGCACCTCACAGCAGGAGACTATCAGGGAGGAAAGACATGATGTAAAAAAGAACCACATGGAAGCAGCATTGTCTGCTTTACGGCGCTAAAATGAGATACTATTTGTAGTTCTACAGAATCAACATACTGTTACATTGGTTGTGGAGTTTTTTAGCTGTGGGGTTTTGTCATTGAATGTAAGGGTGTACACTTTTCGTGTATAATCCTTGTGTGACGTTTTGGCTCAAATAATCCAAACAAAAAACTCAACTAAAACTTAAAACGCCAAAAACAACGACTTATCTTAAATGCCAGGAGAGAGACCTGGCTGGCACCCCTAAAACAAAATATTAAAGGATCAAAATAAAATCACATCTCAAAGTCAAACTGTCACAATACTGATGAACAAAAAGCATAATGCAGCAGTTTAATTATTATGTGCACGGAAATCGTACCGTCATGTGCATACAGTTGATGGTCATTATGTGGGGTTTTTCTTAAAGTACATTTTTAATGAAAACATCCACATTAATATGCCATTGGTACCTTCAAAAGTTCAAATCATGAGCACAAATTATGATAATGTGTTTTTATTACATTTTATTACTATTTATGGCCCAATAAGAGTTTTCTGAGTCAAGTGAAAGCTTTATTTTTCTGACAGAGATACACAGTGAAGGAAATCATATAGATATAGTGAAATCAACTCATTTTTGATCATTGCCTATACCTATATTAGGTGCATCTATTCAAACATTAGACGTGGGGGGCTGAGGGGCGGGGTAAACTCTGGACTGGACTGGTTGTTGGTCAATCAGAGGGCTTATATTTGATTTATGCACATGTTATTTCCACCAATCGTAAAGAACATAACGTCTCTTCTGTTGTGTATATATCACATTTATGACACTTACACCTACTCTTTGTGATTGCCCAAGTACTCAAGCCCCGGAGTCTCAGCTGGTAGAGCGGGTTTGACTTAAGTCTGAGTCCTTGCAGCATTGGCTAACTGTTATCCCTGCAGAGACTCTTTCCTACATGTCATCCTCTCTTTTCCTCCCTGTGTCTCCAGCTGTCCATGAAAGCAAAAAAAAGTCCCAAAAAGAATCTTATTAAATGTACATGTTTTAATGCAAAAAAAACCTTCTGCATCAGGGTCCATGGCATGCAATAATCACCTATATACATTATCAGCTTGTGATATGTTGCATAATTAAAATGTTTGCTTATCTGCATGTCATATTTGCAGAACTGTGCGTATGAAGCTGCTCTTAAATATTAAAGTCTTTATCAGTCAATACTGATGAGGTGCTGTTATCATCATGGATCCCTGATTTTTCCTGAATGTGAATAGTAGAGTGGCTCTGAGCTTTCATTGAATAAACAAACAAATCTTTATTATCCTAAAATCGGCTTTATCAGGCTAAAAACAGTATCCCACTGAGAGCTCAAATTATTAAATTGAAAATTGATTTTTTTCCCTCCATGTCACCTCCTGGGCTCGGTAAGATTTCATTAGTGTATTATCGGACTCGTTGGCGTTTCAGTCCGTGCAAAACAATGCTGTGATGACCTTAATCCAGATGATTCATACTGGCTCGCTGCCCGACAGCTTAGCGAGTGTCCTCAGCTCATGGTCCTGGGTAATTACGTGGCTGCCTCTCTGCGTGGAGAGGAGCGGCCGCTGGATGTTCGCGCCGTGTTTCGAGCTGTCTGTGCTGCTGCGTCTGTGCGTGTAGAGACGTCCCGATCCGGACATGTCTTGGTGGTTCGAGTTGGTCATCACGTTGCAGCCGCCTCCACCCTGACCGGGGAAGGGGCAGATGTTGTGGAGACACCCCCACATCAGGATGCCGGCGATGACCAGCAGTAACAGGCAGCAGGTCAGCCAGACGCCCGCGGCAAACTCCCAGCCGGCTCTGTCGTGACCTTCGGCGTTCTCGCTCAGGGTGCTGAACACCTGGCACTGATCCTGCACCGGATTGGCCGCCTGACAAGTCACACACAGGAAGTAGGCGGTCTGAGGGAGGAGGTTGGCCACGTGCGTGCTGGTCTGGCTGACCGGGATCCGATCCTCATGCATGAAGCTCTTGCGTTTGTAGCTCATGGCGAGGCTGTTCCAGTTGGGGTGGTACATGACGCTGTAGAAGGTGTCCAGGCAGGTGGGCGACGGCGACCAGTTCACTCTCGCGGTGGTGGACGAGATGTTGTAGACTGTGATCCCCATGATGCAACTGTTGTCCGTCTGCTTCTAGAGTCCAGTTATGAGTGATTCCTCAGTTACCGCAGTCTGGAATTAAAGCAACCCAACTGGAAGAAAGAGAGGACGAAGAGTGAGACTTGAGATACATTTAAATAACATTTATTACCATGAAAGAGTATCACAGCCAGGCATCGGCTAAAACTAGTGGAGGAGGATTTTTCTAAAACAAATCATCTAAAAAAATGAATTTAGTCTCAAACATAAGCAGCAGGTGAGGCAGCAGGTTTCATCATTTGTCCCGTGCAGCAGCATCCACAGGTTTAACTCCCACCCTCGGACATTTACTGCAAGTTATCCCCCACTTTCTCGTCCTCATTTCCACATCAATAATCTTTAAAATAAATATAAGTCATAGGTATAAGAAAAAAAAAGAATGCAAAACAAAAAAAGGCTTCCTTCCTTCTCTTTTTCCCCTCCTATTCCTTGTTCCTTGCACCTGTATATGAATCTACAATACAAAAGCAATACATTCAAATGAGTCATCCTCTCACTGAGCTGATACAGTTGAGTTTAGTGATTGCACTGTCAATATAAAACCTCCAGGTATGCAGATGTTGTCTCATGATATGTTTGTAATCAGTACAAACTGTTTGGACTCCTTCGATTGATGCACTTTTTCTGTTTTTATCAGCAAAAAATTCACATATAAGTCAATAAAACTGTAATCAAGTACTTCAAAAACCGTCGCTTAATTGATGCAAAATGTCCGAAGATAAAAAAAAAAAAAAAGCAAAGAACAAGTGTGACGGCACAGTATGAAGGATTATTTGGTGCGTGAGTCAGTTGGTTTGGAGGGAGGGAGGTGAGCGATGCACAGATGTTCAGCAAACAAAACACACAACAATTTGTAAAGCTCATCCGTGCTGTGAAGTCACCTGTTAGAGGACCATCTGATGACCTTGAGCAGTTTAAACCCCTCTGATCAGGTTTGAAGTGTAACATTTTTAAATGAAATATACTAAAACTTGTAATACATACAATAACAGCGTGACCCTCAGCCCATATTTCATCATCACTGTATTTTATTTACCTGGGCGAGGGGGCATCAGATGTCTAAAATGACTGAATTATCACACACAGATTATCTCAAAAGGGAGGTTGTTTAAAAGACACAGATTGTGCACCCGAAAAAGATTGACTAAAAGCTTCCTGACACACGTTTTAGAAACATGACATCATTGTCCACATGGCAGTGTCTGTTTTAAAGAATCTGAAGTTTTCAAAACGTTCCACACTTGAATACTTTTCATTTGCACTTGTTTTGAATAAAGAAAAAGTGCCTTATAATAAGTATCAAAGCTTTAAAGAAACTTCAGATCTTCAGTCATATTTGAACCAAAAGCTGCTGAGAGCAAAAGAGAGAAAGCACAAATACGTTTAGACAGTGTGCAGATGTTGGCCTGCAATTTTTTTCGTTAAATTAAAACAACAAATTACCCCAAACTGTTTGCCTAAAGGACTTCTATTTTTGTTGCCATGGTAATGAAACAGGTTCTGATTTTTACTAGGATCATATGAGAACAACCGTATGAGAGATTCCTGGTTATAATGTATTAGAAACATGAAAGACAGGGAGACTCACCAGAGACCTGCAGCAGCACTTGGTCAACACACTGACTTGTTCTGCTTTGAATCCTTTGTCCTGTTATTTACTCATCTTAGCGTTTATTCCTTACGAGGAGGGCTGTTGAAATCTGTGCTCTCATCTCTCTGCTGTAGTGAGAGTGATGCTGGATTAGAGCAACAGCAGCTTCTAATCTCTGCCATCGAGGGGGGAAGGGAGGGGGGGGGGCCTCAAATCTCTTTTTAGTGGATGTCAGAATGAAAACAGAATAACATTCATCATTTAACCATTTGAAATGTTGCTGCTCTGATATTGTTTTCTATGTTTCCTTGCCAGTCTGACTACAGACTGAAGGGATATTGATTGTTTTTTGACACCATATAACTTTTGTCTAGGCTGTTTGTTAGAAATATAACTGTAGGATAGTGGGCGGGGTGGTGGGGGGGGAGATTTGTTCCATCTGTTCAGCTGCAAAATCTCTCTACAACCAGCCAGATTGTCATGAGGGTAGTCATGGTCCTCCCTGAGAGAGTGTCCTAATGTGTCTCTGATTATGATTCTATCGTATATATATCCCATATGTGACTGTGATGCTATACATACATTAACATCAATACATGGAGGAAAAGAAACACTAGTGCTGGTGTTGACAAAATATAGGATTGAAGGGATATTTGTTATAATTTGCACCGCTTGTGATTTCTCTCTTTCTAAATGAAATGCTGATGTGCAGAACTTTGCACAATAGAACCGGGGCGAGATGTTTTTTAAACACAAGACAAGCAGCTTGGCCTGTTTGCTGACACATGGAGCACGTTAGAACATCTTCTCTGCTGTAAAAAAACAAACACTTTTTGGTGTTTATATGTTCCTGTTAGGAAATGGTGTCAGGCTAAAATCTAAACTTCACACAAAAATCTTGTGCATTATGGGTAATGTCTCATATATGTAGTTTGAGGTTTACGGTGGTATAAGCTTCTCTGTTTGCTGGTGGATTGTTGTTTGATTCTATTATTTTCATTATCGAGTGTAATGTGGAGGCAGCCATTGTGGGCAGTACTGGAGTCGAAGATTCATTAGATAGGACAGTTGATAGAAGAAGAAACTGGGGAGGGAGAGAGAGAGAGGGAGAGGCTGGAAACGAGCCATAGGTCGGACTTCAACCTGGGCCGTCCCCAATTTTACATTTTTACCTCAAAGCTGCTCAAGCTAAAGAGAGGTGACTGTGTTCAGATATTCCTCCCGACTCTCCGATGCATCATGATTGTTAAAATATTACAAAATTCATTCAAGTGTTGCGCTCTCTGAGAAGAACCTTTTCTGTCTTTTCCTCTGATTTAGACCCTGAACCTGGCCTACAGCAGCATATTCAGCGCCTACAGGAACTTTGTGGGTCCTCCGCACATCAAGGTCATGTGCAGACTGCTGGGTTATCAGGGCATCGCCGTGGTGATGGAGGAGCTGCTGAAGGTGGTCAAAAGCCTGGTGAGTAGAACAGAAACACAGAGGAACAGTTTGATTGTTTCTTCTTTCTTCTATGTCACTGTATCTGCCCTCTTCTGGTTTACAGCTTCAGGGCACCATCATGCAGTATGTGAAGACCCTGATGGAGGTGATGCCCAAGATCTGCAGACTCCCTCGCCATGAGTATGGCTCACCAGGTAACTCACAATGTGTCTTTTCACAAGATAGATTCAAGAAGAAGATGGATAAGAATGAAAATATGAATATAAGTGTATTTGAAGAATGAACTGTCAAGTAGATGGAGGGATAATCAGATAATCTCTCGGTCTGTTGTTGAATGTCCAGCTAGTCTCCTTCAATCAAGCATCGACTAACTTCTATTTTAAAACACAGAAAGTGTGCTTCTTTGCAAACTTTTAAATGTACAATATGCAGAAGTTTATTACAATGTTAACATTAAAACATCTAAATTATAAAAAAAATTGACTAAACCCATGTTATATATTTTGTTGTTTTTGAGTACATTACCTTAAATATTTACAACAATTATCAAAGCCGGAGAAATTCAGAATTTTATAGTTGTAACGGGACGTGTCTTGTCTTGGTGGATGCCATGACAGAGCCGACATGTTTATTGTTGTCATGTAACTGCAAACCGGAGATATTTGAAACTTAAATTGAAGCTTCACATTATGAGAGAAATAAGTCAGATTCTTAAAGACATTTAAATGTATCCTATATGAGAAAACTTCTTAAAGCAAATAATCTGGCAACCTATCCAGGTACAGCAGAAGAACATATACAGAGATGGGTACGGTGCTTGTTTTGATCAATTTTTAATTTACTTATTACCCTCATTATGTCGACACCTTTAACCTATACACTTGAGATGACAGTGAGACTCAGCTGTGAGATTCTTAAGGGGCCTTTTCCATTTTATAGTACATGTGGGCTGCTTTGATTGGTTGTTCATGTGCACTTCAATGGCTGACTGATACAAATCAAGGCGTGAGATAAGATATTAAGTCTGTTTGTTTTTCTTTAGGTATCCTGGAGTTCTTTCACCACCAGCTGAAGGACATCGTGGAGTATGCTGAGCTGAAGACGGTTTGTTTCCAGAACCTGAGAGAGGTGGGCAACGCCATGCTGTTCTGTCTGCTGAGCGAGCAGAGTCTGGTACGGCCCTCACTCAAAACCAACAATATTCACAATGTCATTCAAATGTTCTCTCTCACATCCTGACATACAAGTATATACCTCTTACACATCTTTCCTTCAGTCACAGGAAGAGGTCTGTGATCTGCTGCATGCTGCACCTTTTCAAAACATTCTTCCTCGTGTCCACGTCAAAGGTAAGAGCTTTAAAGATCACGTGTTGAGAGGACTCGCTGTTCTGAGTTTAGAGAGTCGGTGTCACAGCGTGCTTTATGTCATCTAGGTTAGATTAGGACTGTAGGCATTAAAGGCACAGATCAGATATTTTTCACATGTAGTGTGAGTCAATTCTTTCTTTTTTTAGAACCAGTGTGAACCAGATGTTTATATTTCAGAGTTGGTCCAGCTTCATATCTGGTCTTAAATCAGACACATGTCTGGTTTTTATGCTTCAAAATCAGTGACTACAGTGGTGGAAATTTTGTCTGTGCTCATGTCAGCTGGAAGTGTTTGTGTGATTTGTTGTGAGTTTGGATACACAAACATTACTTAATTTGTTCATTTCCCTTCAATTTATTAATATAAAACATTCTATGTATAAATGTAAACTCAGCGTGCTTTACAGAAGATACAAATCAACATAAAACAAAACAATATACGTATGATTTGTAATAAATGTAGTGCATGAGCAGACTTATCTCACGTTTGTTTTGTTTGTTTCCTCTCAGAGGGAGAACGCCTTGATGCCAAGATGAAACGCTTGGAGGCCAAATACACAGCGCTGCACATGGTTCCTCTGATAGAGCGCCTCGGCACCCCACAGGTAGGGCCGGTCTGAAAAGAGCTGTTCAGTTTAACATCATGTTACAAATACAAACATGTTGACCTTAACACCTCGCTTTTCTCTTAGCAAATCGCCATCGCTCGTGAGGGCGACCTGCTGACCAAAGAGAGGCTGTGCTGCGGCCTGTCCATGTTCGAGGTCATCCTCACACGCGTGCGAGCCTTCCTGGACGACCCCATCTGGCGCGGCCCGCTGCCTAGCAATGGCGTGATGCACGTGGACGAGTGTGTGGAGTTCCACCGTCTCTGGAGTGCCATGCAGTTTGTGTACTGCATCCCTGTGGGGGCCCACGAGTTCACCGTGGAGTGAGTGTGCAGCCCTGCAATCATCCTCTCTCTTGAAATGTGATTTTTAAAAAGTGCCACATCTGTTCTCACACACACATCACGCTGCTGTGTTTCAGGCAGTGCTTCGGGGACGGCCTGCACTGGGCCGGCTGCATGATCATCGCCCTCCTGGGACAGACCAGACGCTTCGACATCCTCGACTTCAGCTACCATCTCCTCAAGGTGCAGAAACATGACGGAAAGGACGAGGTCATCAAGAGCGTGGTGAGTAGGAGAGATGAAGGAGCACTAAATAGAGGGATGTATTCAATAAAATGTTGAGCTCCAACATTGACCAAGTATCTCCTGAATCACGAGACCTAAATGCTAAATAAGTGAATACATTCCCCTTATGTGTCAAACTTTTCCTTTAAGGCCCAGAATCTATATCAACCATCACAAGACACTCAATAAGTCTTTTATTAGAGCTTCATTGTGTAGGATTTAGGGAACATTTTGCAACCCTGTTCCTGCCAATTGCTTCTACCAGACAACATTGTGAATTCTCTGACACACTTGGAAGATTTATCTTTAGCTTCTTTCCTAACAATGTCACTAGAAAACAATCTCTTCACTTTTGCTCTGACTATACCTGTACACAATGAATCTTTTAATGTAAAAATAGTTTTCACTGAGATACTCAAGTATTCATATTTTCTGCCTCCATTCAGCCACTGAAGAAGATGGTGGACAGAATCCGCAAATTCCAGGTCATCAACAACGAGATCTTTGCCATCCTGAACAAGTACCTGAAGTCTGGAGACGGAGAGAACATGCCGGTGGAGCACGTCCGATGCTTCCAGCCACCGATACACCAGTCGCTCGCCAGCAGCTGAGGGGGCTGCGTTCACCGCCGATTCAGTGGACCAGCGTGAATTTTCCAAACACTGTCAGCATTACCACACTATCTCTAATATTCCTCCTCATTTACTCTAGGTCTTTAGCAGCAGAGGACCATTAAATGTTGCAGTTGGGCCACTTTTTGTCAGAATGATGTGTTTTTTTGTATTCACTTGTGCCTTATCAGAAATGAATAGACGTTTTTTTGGATGAGCTATTCTTTGTTTTATACTGAAAGCTATAGATCAGAGAGGGGAAATTAGTTTTATCAGATGAGTATTTAAGGGTTTGCAGTGGTGGAATAATAAGGGTGAACAGCGACATGTTTTCACGTGTGGGTGGAGGTAAATCTGTATTTTCTATATTTTTTGAACATGCATGCTTAACCATTTTAAAGGAAACTGAAAAGTAACATACTTCTGTTAATCATTTATTCACTGTGCCTTGTGTTTCAAATGTTTTAATCATTTTAATTCAATAAATATGTAACAAATCTGTTGGTTCATCTGAAGAGCTTTTCATGTAAAAAAAAAAGTTTCTCCGTTGTTACTTTCAAGTATCACGAAAACTCAAATCATAGTGACATGTCTTTTTTTATGTCGTCATTGTCAGCAGGACCTCATATAGAATATATATTAAAACCTATTTGATTTATAGAAAGTAAGTCAGTGCATGGATATGCATGTACATATAACAAAACGGTTCTTAAAAAACTCATTTACAGCGCTACAGAGGAATGAAATTAAGTTCTAACTGTAACTGAATATGAGCGGGTCATATTCAGAGAAAGTAAGGCAAATTAAAACAATAAATACAATCCACTGGTCTGTCAGAGTCCCAAACAGCTGATTGTCTTATTGTTTAAACCATAACAATGCCATGGTTGGTTAGTCTGTTATCGAGTTCCTCAATGGTCCAAAGAGGAAGTCATCGCCCCGTTTCTTCTGGAGACACTTTCAAAAGGCAAACCCATCTCTCTGTCCTCCATGTCCTCAGTGGACTCGTTGTGAAGCAGTTCATAGGTGCTGTGAGCTGCCGTCCCATTGGCTGCACGTTCCTCCTTCCTGATGGACACAGCGAGAGTAGCTAGACTAACGCTAACGTCTTTGAAGGCGTGGAGCAGGAAGATGCCCACGATGATGGTGAGGAAGCCGCTGAGGGTGCCGATCACATCGTCCGTGCCCATGTGACCCCACTCCTTGAAGAGGATGGCAGAGCAGGTGAGCACGGACGTGGTGAAGAACACGTAGTAGATCGGAGTCACCAGTGAGGTGTTGAAAATGTCCAGAGCCTTATTCAGGTAGTTGATCTGCGTGCTCACACAGGCCACGAGAGCAAACAGTAAGATCCAAGCCAGTGGGTTTCTCGCCACGCTTTTCCCGCCTATCGCTTCCTTGATGGCGATGCCCAGTCCTTTGACACAGGACACTGACAGCGCCCCGATCACTGAGCAGATGGTGATGTAGACCAGGATGTTGGTCTGACCGTGGCGAGGACCCACAACAAATATGAAGATCAGAGCCACGATGATGACGACAGTGGCAAATAATATAAACCCTGAGGAAAATGGAAAGAGGTGTTTAGACAAGACATGAATATAAAAGGTGTTGTTCCATGAAATGCATTTCAAAGGGTTAAGGGTTAGGGTTTTGCATTGATCTATATTGATAGTTAGCACATTGGTTTAATAATGCCAGGTTTCAGGCTTTTCTAAATAAAACAGTAGGCTGATTAGATAAAAGTTCAGAATGAGTTTTCTCTTAATATGAACAGGCAGAAATTAAGACTGATGCCTCTTTATGAACTACAACAGCAAACATGACCAGAAGCGTCATGATTTATAATTTAATAAAATATCTGATATTGGGTTGTTCAGGACTTGTGTATTTGTTCAGGTGGTATCCAAACAGACATCAATATCCTTTCATTTTAACTAAAATCATATCAAAAGTTACGCATCCAGTATTGTAACAACCCTATTTCATCTCCTAGTTATTTTAACTTTGATGTTTTTAAGTGGCTAGTACATAAACCTTAGGAATAAAAACACTGCTATCCTGGATCTCTGATGTAGTATTTATTCTGTACCTGGGTCGACCAGCTTCTTTGCCATGTCTTCCAGGCTGCTGATCTCTTCTTCTTGCGGAGCGTGAATGACCATGGTGGTGGAGCCCAGGATGCTGAGCAGGCAGCCGAGCTTCCCGTGAAGGTTTAACCGCTCTGTCAGGAAGTATGACGACAGCACCGCACTGCAATGAAAGTTAAGGTCAACTAAGATGACTCCAGTCCACAAATCCATTTACAAATATTAGAGAAAGGTGTCCACAGCATGCAGTGACTCATCTGTACCTGACGAGCACGCTGAGGGCTCCAAGCGGAGTAACCAGAGTCGCAGGAGCAAAGGCATATGCTGCAAAGTTTGCTGCTTCGCCTGCTCCCACTGTAAGACAACAATGTACATTAAAGGGGAGTTGTTGAATCTCCCTTTTCACATATTTTGGAATCACAATGATTTATAATAAAAAGTTTTAACAATAGCTACAGTACACTGCTTAAACCAGCCACAAGCGAGCCGTTATCGCAGCAACAAAATCCTACAACAAACGTCTTTAAATCAAAGAACGTCCACTACTATAAAAAAAAATAACTCACAAAATATCACATTTTAAGGATTTCTACAGGAATTTTCTTTTTGTTAAAGTAAGAACTTTTTGTTTAACCTGAAACAGCAGTTACATTGCTTTCTGTGAAGCCACCAGACTGCATTAACAGAAGCAGTAATTTTACCTCACAGAAAACAGAAGTTGTTATTCCAGTGTTGCCTTTACCAGTCAAACAATTTGTGTAAGTGTGTTGTGTTGCATTTAAGCCAATCATTTTAAATACTGAAGTCACACAAAGACACAAACAAACTTACAGGTTGAGACACGAGTAAATCACTTACTGCTTTGTTCTGCACGGTTAAATGACTGTTTTTGTCAATGGAGTCTGGTAACATGTTTATAGATACTTATATTCTCCTTTAGTATGCAAATGAGTATGAAAAGGATAACTCATGAGTTGTAATGAAGGACAGACAGATGTACACACTGAAATTCCTCCTGAGCTGTATGTGTGTTGAAGCAATATTTAGCAGAAAGAAAGTCTCCCAGGTAAGTGCAGGTTAGGTAAGTGCAGGTCATAAGGGAGTCAAGGTTAAATTGTCTCAAGGTTGGTCCAAGTGTTTCTTAGATATTCTGGTTACAATTCATGATTTCTAAACATTTAGTGACAAAATACTGTCACAAAATAGTAAAATAAGGTTATTTAAAAAGGTCTGTGTTTTAAGTGTTATCTGGAAAACAGGTTTTATATCATTTTAACCAAGTTGGAATCTCAAAAATGTAAACATTAAACCTGCAAATCATCAGATCTATGCTAACTGAGCATGTACAAAGTTAAAATTGTTACTACATTACTTACTTGATAGCAGACCAGCCCACCATAGACATTCTTTTAGATATGCATGACCACCTTGACCTGTAAATAAAAATGTTTAAATCAATTGAAGTGATTCAACTTATTTAAATAACAAGTTCAAGTATAAAGAACATGAATTAAGCATGCAATCATCCTGTAGGTGCAGTTGACTTTGAAATGACGGTTTTGTGATACGGTCAGGTTAATGATTACTTTTGAGAGAGCTGGGTACTCATGACTCACACATACATAAAAACACATAAACACACCCTGCAGAGTTGTGCAAAACCAAGCAAGACTGAAATGTGGTGTGACCAGGTGCGATACAGCACTTTCCTCACTGGTTTCACTACATTCCTGAGTGCGACCATTGTAATCAGGTACACAGGGAGTGGCCTAAAGTCGGATCATTTGTCAAAGATCAAACACAAAGTTAAGGTGCACACCTGCTCGCATCGACCCCTTCCTCGCCAACCTCAGAAGCCCTTTCTTCTTGAGGATAAAGCTGCCTCCGATGAAGATGCTGGAGCTGATGGCCAACCCCAGACCGATGTAGAAATCATACTTTCCCCTGTCCTGACCCATAGTGAGGCTTGGATGTGTTGCTGTGTGGTCTGTCACATTTACCACCAAACAATGCAGATGTTTACCAACAGTGCAGATATGGCCAGCTCAGAAACCTGAAAACAAAAAAACAAGAGAGAAAACACTGAGAAACAGACAAAAAAAGTAAACATTTGAAGCTTATTTTAACAGAAAGCCGTAATTTGCGGTCTCTGTATTCTTGTATATGAAATCACAAGAATACCGGAAGTGATACGCCACCAATGTTAACCTGTGCAGGCGAGGTGCAGCTCAAAGCTAGCGTGAAGTCTACCTGAACAGCCCGATTCATAATTAACTGGCCATTCATGCAGTTATTCCTAATTAAATCAACACTTCTTATGGTACTAAAGAGTTACATGTTTTATTCAATGAGTGTTAAACTGCGAATGCATCCATTGTTAGCTGTGTTAGCATCTATTAGCACAGCAGCTAACTGGTTCGCTAGCGACGCCAATGGGCATTCAATAAGATTTTTTATGTGTTTTGCTGGAAATGTTTTAGGAGTCATAATGAGAGTAAATACCTGTTCAAAAGGTGGCCGCGTTCCCAAACACAAGACGAAAGTGTTAGCAGGTGGAGGTTAGCTTAAAGCTAGCCTGCTTCCTGGTTGTGAGGCTAACCATGTCATACTGCTGTCCCCTCCACGTTCAGCTCCGACTGCCGCACTGCGAGCCTCTTCCTCTGCTTACCTCAGAGCGATGTGACCGCTGAACTGTGTGACCCTCCGGAGGATCCTCCACCACACTGATAATGTGTCCGGAAGAGGAGCAGGGCCAGGCAGGAGAAACATATAAGAGGAGGAGGATTTGTGTCGTTATGCATTTAGAGAAAAACATTTTAACTTTTTTTCCATGAATTTCACTTTACTGTTTTTATTGTCGAAATTGTATTTTACCGTTATTTATAACATTTCAATCTCGTTCTTTTTTTATAATTTATATTTTATTGATTTTTATAACAACATTATAATGGCAAACAATTATAAAAACAAAAACAAAAAACAGATTAAAAGAGAACAACAAAACAGACAGGAAACATAATAAGACAGTAAATGGATGATAGAAATGAGATACAACGATGCAGAAAGTATGAACAGTGCATCACCAGAAGGAGGGTATATGATATGTGCTTAGAAACAAACAAAAGTCAATCAACACCCTGGCAGTGATGTGTTGCGTCCTCCTGATATAAACTGGCTAAAATTGTCCCATTGCTCCTTAGAAATGTCATTTTTCCAGTTCAGCTTTACAAGCATATTTTCACAAGCAGCTATTGTCATCATTTCTTCTTTCCACATTTCAACCTTGTTCTTCATATTTCTTTTCTTTCTTGACATTTCCATCTTTTCCTCAACATTTCAAATTTGTTCCTGATATGTCCACTTTTTCTTCAACATCAGGCCTACTGACTTTTTCCTGAAATTGGATTTTAACATAATTTGAGATTTCAACTTTTATATAGATATTTTGACTTTGTTCTCAAAATTGTATTTAACATTATTCATCACACTTTGACTTTTTTCTCAACATTTAAATTTTATTCTCAACATTTTGAGTGTTTTCTTAACATTTCGACTTTCGATCTATTTTCTAAATATTTGTGACTTTATTCTCAATCATGCTACTTTAATCTCGAAATTGTATTTTGACTTTTTCCTGGAAATTAAGACTTTTTCCCTCAACATTTCTAATTTTTTCTCAATATTTCTATCCTTTTATCTCTACATCTCAACTGTCAGACTGCAGTTTCAAGGAGCGATTCAATTATGAAAATTAATTTAAGATACATAGAGCTTGTCAGGATTGTGTATTTCTAATTGGTCCTTCAAAACCAACACATTCTCTTCAAGGTTAGATAGAATTATAAACTGTTCCCATTTTTAATAGTATGAAAAAATCAGCTCATGGCCACAGATCATAATTTTATGTCCCAGCTTTACAAATCCCTCCACTGGACAAAAAACTTTGTTGATCTTCTAAAAATCTCCAGTTCCATTGAGACGGCTTCTGAAATCACACTAAATTATTCAGAGCAACACTAAATAAGTCAAAGTGTAGGTGATGCCATCCTGACACAGTCTAGCAGTGTGTGAAAGAAATAACTTTTAAGAGAAAGCCTTGAGGGCAACACAGAATTGTTTCCAGCTCAAATACTCGTGTTTTTAACAGAAAACATGAAGTCAGCAAATTAACTCTGATACTCTGGAAATATTTTGGCCTGCTGCGAGAACTAAAAAAAGTTTAACAATGAAGAAAGTTACGTAGAAAAAAGGAAAGCAGGAAATTATTTTAATCTTAGTTACAGTTCATACAAATGTAATGTTTTTATATCGAAAGTGTTTAAAATTAAGATAGAGTTGTCGGATTAATGTGGTAGATTTGAACACATGTTGTTATTTGTTAATTTTTGTGTTTCTGTGGAACAACTTTTAAATGAGTGGATGAAATGAAGGTCTGTGCACAGATAGTTATTAGGTTTAACACCTTACAGTCAGACATCTCCTTATCCTTCAGTAAAAATCTACCGTAGGCAGTCGCAATTTAACTCAAAAACTGTATTTTTTAATAGAAGAACATTTTGTGATCAATGGCAACATTTCAATAGTTAAATATGATTTATCCCATTTCTAATCCCATGTTTGAAATTTAAACAATTTCGCATTTAAATATAAAAATTCCATTCCCATCTGGGATAGTCTCCCGCTGCAAGGTTCATGTGTGAACAATCAAATCAGGAGCATTTCAGGAGCAGTCTTCCTGTAACTCACAGAGTGCACAAGTGAAAACGGCTTTAGTTAATCATACAATCAACAATAAAAAATACTTTTGCCAAAAGAGGAATGTATTTTATTATATTTTTTATAAATTATTTGTATTTGTAGGTTACATAGTAACTAAAAACTGTTTCACAAGAAACAGTGAAGTTATTCAAGTAAAATGTTAAATGAAATTAGTTTGAAATAAACCGAAGCTTTGGTCATTTACTTTGTAGTCTGTGTAGAACAAACCAAGTGTAGACTCTGTACTGTAATCAAGCAGTAGTATAAAGTCCTGTAAATATATTTAAATTAGTCTGTCTTCGTCTTCCAAGTGATCAAAGCCTCTTGAGAAATGCGGAGTAAAACGACTCCGACACACACTGTTGTCAGACCACACAGCATGGCGAGGCTGTCCATCATAGTGAGAGCGGTCCACTCCTTGAAAAGAAGAGCTGAAGCCAGAATCACAGTGGAAGTGAACGTCACATAGTATATGGCCTCAAACATGTTGGAACTGAAACTCTCCAGGGCCTTGTTGATGAAGAAGAACTGTATGAGAATGCTGACGGCCAGCGTCGCCAGGAGGCCGAGGAAGAGAGCCAGAGCATCGCTGCTCGGGGGTGCATCCCCAAAAACGTCTTGTGCTGCCAGGCCAAGTCCTTTGCTGCTCGGGACTGTGAAGCTTCCCAAGAGGGAACATATAGCGACATACACCATGACGTTTGATTTGCCATATGCTGGAGCAATCCACACAATTAGTATGACCAGCAGGAGGACCACCAGGAGGGCATAGAGTACAAAAACTGCAGGATGAAAAATGTATATCTTCATTTAGAACGGCATTATATTTAGTATTTTTGAGAAAGATATATGCTCCAGAAAATTCTAGCTCACAGTTAATAATTCATTTTGACAAACGCATCAAAGTAAAATCAAGTAAAAACAAAAATGTCACCTGGGTCTGAAAGCCTCTCCTCTAATTCCAGTCTTGTTGTTACAGTCTCTGCTTTAGGTGCATGAATGATGAGCATAACAGAGCCGCAGCAACATAACACACAGCCAAGCTTCCCCAGGATGTTTAAATGCTCCTTCAAGATCTGAGAAGCCAGCACAGCCCTGTTTCACAACAAAAAACATTACTGCAGGATGTGGATTCATTCTGGAGTCCAGACAGTACTGTCAGAGCAATTGATATGATACCAGGGCATGACGTGCTGCCCTCTGGTAGATGCAAAGCAATACATTAACACAGTGAAATGAAAGATACCATGTGGAATTTCTTAAAGAAAATAGTCGTTAATGGCATTAGTGGCTGTTAAGTGAACTGCAGTCAGCATCCCTTTCCTGAGTTACATGAGTTACAATCTTGAGCATTTACATTATGAGACATCTTCGACTGTATAAACAGCACGACATAAACACATCTCACCGATATTAAAAAAAGTCATAGACCTTTGTTTTACATCATTTATGGTTAAAGGACTGTTTGTCAATGCACAAGTTAGTTTCATGGATCATAGCTTCCATTAGTTAGTGAAGCTGTTGGAGCTGAAATGGTTAATTGGAAAAGAGCCAAACATTGAGACATGAAAATGATTTGTTTATATTGTTGGTTTATTGTACTTTATTTGGTTTTATTTGTAGAAGCTGATGTACAGATCTAATATGGTATAAATGTAAATTGATTGGGGTATATACTGTATGCCTTGCTCCCGCCTTTAGGTCAGAGTCGCTCCCTACTGTTTATTAATTTAAGGAGATGAATGGCACCTGGAGGACGCTGGTGAGCGTGGGAGCAGAACAGTTTTTGACTGCAAAAGCAGAAACACTGACATGACAGATGATTTGTTTATTTTTTAAGTGTCAGTGTAATTTTATACAATGGTCTTTTGTTGATACATTCACAAGTTGACATTAGATCTGCGGCTTTTGATTGCTTGTGCTAACCTCGATAAGCAGTGACTTTCCTTAATCTTTTTTTGTTTGAAACTATTACAGAGGTCATGTGGGAAGTCCTTTTCATAGTGTCCTTAATACAGACTGTAGGCCGACTAGGCATCCAAGAAAGACGTGAAAGGTATAATTTATTAAGTTATGTCATAATCTCTCCTTTCCAAAAATAAAACTTTGCTTCAAATTGTTGTTTTTTAAAGCAGATAGGACTGTTTGCTCACACTTAACCAGAAAGATTAATGCTGACTGAAACTGACATTGGCATTTCACTTCAGAACAGAAGTCTTAAAATTTAAACCTAAAATCTGTTCCTGTAAAAACTTAATGATGGTTCCAGTTGGATCAAAACACATCCTAATCTAAAGCTACATAGATGACAAGAAAATGTAGAAAGGAGGACTCCCTGGTCTCTAAAAAATGTAGGCTAGGTTTGAGGTGCTCTTCGGATAGGGATGCAGACAGTCGTAGAAAAAAAACAAGAAAAACTCCAAGGCAATTTAAATGCCTTTATTTTCACGGTATGTTCATGAGAACCTTAAGAAACACACTTTGACGCAATAGGTATCACGCCTGCGCAAGTAAGTCCTGAAGTCCTAGCTGCTCCTTGGAGTTGTTCTAGCTTTTTCTAAGTAGATGACAATTTAATTATTTCTTTGACTTACCCAAATAAAACTCCTAGGGCTCCTAGAGGTGTCACTATCACAGCAGGGGCCACATTGTACGCCAGGAAATTCCCAATTTGACCAACAATCACTATTACAAAAGGGGATGTATAAAAATATATATATGCAGCATTGTTTTATAAGTGATACAGGACGATGTAAAGATGTATTTGAACATCCACAGTCGGTAGAGGGCGCTATACTCACTGGACACTGTGCCACTCCACCACACCACATCTGTTAGGTACGACCCTCCTGTGGAAAACACACACATCACAGAGTTTCAGTTGAATTTGTGTGACTGATTATAAAGCTATATGAGATGTGCTGTTTACAAAGGGCTGGTGTCCCGCTGTTTCTGTGTACCTCTGTCCCGAGAGCGTAAAATTCCCTTCTTTTGAAGCACAAATGTCGACCCATTGATGAAACTTGATACTACTGCTATCACTATTCCAGCAACGGGCAGCGGAGCACCACTTTGGGACTCAGTTGTCATTACAGTGACTTTTTATTTTGGGTTTAAATACCAAGCGACAGAAGGTCTACTAGCCCAACTTTATGATTAGGAAGCAGGAAGTGAAGCAGTGCGCATGCGCGGTTTCCTTAGCACCCGGCTGTACCACTTGATCAATGACGCTTACTGTGAAATATGAAGTGGTATAAATGTGCGTAACATTAGGGTATACTGTAATATGTCTCAGCTTCAACATGAATGTTGTCAAACAAAAATTAAGAAACAGTAATTTAAAACCAGTCATTTACAAATAGGCCTAATCTTTCTGTAAATTAAAGCCATATCAAACACTAGATATTGTGTTTGGTTAATGCTACGAGATGTCTTGTGACAATGATTGGACTAACTTTTAAATCTTTGGTAAAATACTTTGGTAAAGACGTATAACTTGAATAACATGATGCTTTGTTATCAATATGCCTATACAAAAATAATTTATCTAGAGATGAATATGCTTAGGCTATGCCTATCAATAACTTGCATAATATAGGCCTAGTCCACACTCATTAGGCTACATTAAATATTTTATTACATTTAGCATATACAATAAGATCTTAACGTATATATATATATATATTTTAAACAGTAGGCCTATCTTATTTTAAAACGTCATAAACATTTTGATCAAAACTATTCATGTATGAAAAACTCTTTATTAGGCTATTTTCCTATATAAAGAGCTCTTGTGTGAGTTTATAGGGACCAGCACACTTTCTTTATGGACTGAATACTCTTTTGTTAATAATTTCAATATTTTTCCATCACAAAATGTTATGTAGAAAAAACGTTTTTCTGATTATAAAAAAGAAGGTTAGGCTACTTTTATCCCTAAATGCCCCATGAAGTGCCTCACTAAATTCTTCAATATTACAAAGAGGATCATTTCGACATTTGGAACATGTCATTTATATTTCTAAAATTTGAAACTCACAGAAAGAGCTGAATATTTATAGTATCTGTGAAGGAGCTTCAGTTTAACATGGCACTTTATAGTAGGCTACACAACACATTTTTTTCAAACAAAATCTGAAATCCACAAGTAAAGGAAGTAGAAAAAAAACAAGGATTTTGTCTGAAAGGAACTTTCACCCTTAGATATTTTGCCTTGTATCTGCCTAGATAGTTATCGTTGTGTTTATGTTCATCACTAAATCAGACTTGAACTATTTAATATCCTTCTTATGGATAATCTCGCTGGTCTGTTTTAGGAAATATATTAAAATTTGGATGCTCATTCTGCAGAATAAAGGTTGAAAACTTGAACTGTCATTCCACATTTTTGACTCTTCATGGAATTTCATATTAACTAGTAGTCAATAGACTGATCAATATTAGCTGAGTGGTCAGTGGTCACAAAGGCTAGATAAAATGACTACACAATCTGACAGATTACAGAGCAGAAAATCAATAAGATTCTGTAGGACAGATGATGACCCTTCACAAATATGAAAGAAACCTCTACAAAATGCAAACCATCTGTCCTTGTATTATTTTGAAGTGGATTAGAGACAAAGTTCCGTCTAAATCCCATTGGCATAGGGTTTTACTTGAATATATCACATGTAAATTTAGCAGAAAGACAATGTTTTTGGTAGAACATGGGTTATACACTTATGTCATGCATTGGTTTACAAGATGGTTTGTGTTGGAGAGTTGAGAACTATGCCTCAAAGCTTTTTGTTATTCTATACTTATTATAATCTTATTATAATTTGTCTTTGTGTTTATTTGTTAAATTAATCTTGTGCTGCTCACCTGTAGTTATTTCAGTGTGTATTTAGATAGATAGATAGATAGAATCTTTATTATCATTGTACACAAGGACACAACAAAACTTTGTTAGCAGCGATCCTAAGCAGCAGCGTTTACAAAAACAACAACAAAAACAAAAATATATTTGTGGTGATATGAAAGAGAAGTATGCAAAAAGTGTCCAGAGCAGTTGCTGTTCAGTGAATGAATGATAATAATAATAAATAAATAGACAGTTGTGGTGACTGAAAGAATATGTACAATTATTATTTTGCAGTGACTGATTAATTAAACAAATATAAATATAGAGATATAGTGCAAATAAGTGAAGTTATGGTGCAGTGAAAGAGTATATACAGTTATTATTGTGCAGTGACTGGATGAGTAAATAAACAGTTTTAGTGCACTGAATAAATAAATAAATAAATAAATAAATAGACAGTTAAAGTTAAAGTGCAGTGACTGAGTAAATAAATAGACAATTGTAAATCAGTGAATTACAAAGTTATTGCACAAGTAATATTGAACGGTTAGCAGCGGTTGGGTAATTATTGCACACATTTGAGCCAAAATGTTGAGTTCATATGTTTTCTTTTTATGCATATTCTATGCCAATTCAAAAAAGAAATTATTAAATAAACTTTTTAAGATGAATGATAAATGCTCTGTGAAATAAATACCCACACCCCTTTTCTGGGGAAACACTGCCACCAAGCGGACATTTTGCCTTCACTACAGGTCAACCCCGCCTCTCCTATGTCCCGCCTCCAGTACAAAACAAGTGCTCCTTCTATGACTCTAGTCGGCACCGAGCGGGCGGAGTTAAGTTCAGTCTTTGTAATTCTCCCTTCAAATAAGAAACCCCGCCCCTGCAGGCTGTGTCGGGAAGGATCCCTCCGCGTCGAGTCTCTCCCTGACGACGTGATGACGTAATTTGTTTCCATGCGTCGTGCGTCAGTCCGCGACCTGCCAATCAAACATCATAATGAACGTTAATGCAGCAAAGCAGCTGAGGGGACGAGAATAGCTCGAGAAGACACCGCAGGTACATTTTACATCTGGTTTTATTCTGTGCACATTGCGTTGCCGTACTGTCAGAAACATTGTCTCTCTTTGTGTGCAGTGTCATGCCTCAGCTTGTTCAATGAGAGCTGCTTTAATGTTAGCTAGCTAGTTAGTATTAGCGGTCTAGTAGCTAAGTGGTTAGCGGTAGCCTCAATGCTAATGTTATCGTTACCAGGCACTAGGTGTTGCGCTGTGAACCTGCTGATCCTGTGTCAGTGTGCTGTATTCTCCACCAGCCAGTATGTTTTCCTATGGTCTGATAACCGGGTTATAAACATGATAACAAGGTTAACGCAGACTGTGTCCTTGTTAGCATCTATTGCTGCGATATTCTCGTTTTCCTCCCAAAGTCTCGTCTAGTGTTTTACTGACGGATTCGTCTTTGGCCTCAAACTCCAGCATTTAGATATTTTATTGAGGCTAATGCAAGAAGAGTCCTGCAGCCGACTTGTCAAAATACTGCATTTTGATTTAGTACAGAAAGTACAAACATAGTTGCATGTAATGAAGAGGTTAACCCAGCTGAGGCAGCTGTACGTCATGTCAGCTGAAACATATAAGATTAGACACATGTGTAATTAAACCTGGCAACTGTCTAAGTTTGGATTGTTTATTAAAAAACATGTGATATAAAAAAACCCAGTAGTATAATCCTATTGGTTGCCAACTGTGTTAGGCTTCCCTGATGTTTACATCTGGATAATAATGTGGGTTGTTACACTGATATTGGCTGGTTGTGTTATTTTATCAGTTTGAGGTAATGTTATTGTAAAGTTTCATGTTAAAACAGATTGGTGGCAAACTATTCTTTTGATAAGAAAATTACAAACAGGCCTGGAAATGAGCATTATTATGTTGTCTGACCTCACTTTACTATCTTTTCTCTCATTATTTAGAAAAAAACACGACAAAAACGAGAAATTCATGAAAAAAAAAAAGATAAAGCGTTTTCCACTATCTGTAACTCTAAACATAGGGGTATAAAAAACAGTAGTAAAGTAACATGTTAAGGGGTTCACATGTTCAGTGTTTTCACCGCTTTCAGTCAATGTAATGGTTGGATGTAGTGCTTTATTTCTATTTGAATCGTAGTATTTTTTTGTTCTACATTTGTGAATATAATGCTTCACATACAAAACGTATAAATTCCATGTGAATAATTTTTACAGTCTGTTCAATTCGTATAATAAAAAATATATTATATCCCTTTTCTTCAATCGGCCAGTCAGTGATTTGAAGAAGTGCTCTACATTAAACCAAAATATGCGAATAAGGAGGCAGTCAAAAATAAATTACAAATATATTCAGGTTCATTATTACAGAAAACCCAACTTTTTTCCACATCTCTGAATCTTGCAATTACCTGAATAACTGGATAGATTTAAAAGGCGACCTCTTTCAATTAGTTGGTAACACAATAAACCCTAACCCCTAAACTGACTTCCTCACCTTCCTATCATGTAATGGTACAAACACTCTATGATGTCACACATTCTCTGCTGCTTGTAATCTAACCTTGAGTCTTTTTATATGTCTTATAATATAACAGCCTTTATCTCTTTATTATGCAGGTTGGCTGCGTTTGCAGCCAGGAGAGGGGAGGGGAAGATGCCTTCTCCATCTTTTACCCTCGATGCTCAGCTGAGATTTCATGACAAATGGCTGAAGATAGACTTACAGGTACTGTACATATAGGAGGGAATCATGTAACATTACTATGTTTTCAATTTAAGAAGACAGCATGTCTTTGTGGACTTGGTTGCATATGGAAATCTAAAAAGTTTTATTTGTGGGGCTTTTATGCCTTTATTTAGAAATAGAAGGGTGGATAGAGTCAGAAATTGGGGCGAGAGAGAGTGGGGAATGACATGCGGGAAAGGAGCCACAGGTCTGATTTGAACCTGGACTACCGCCGCTTCCGAAATTGTACAAAGTTTGAAAACAATTCCCCACAATTACTTAGATTTAATATTTTCCTGTATGAGATGAGAGAATTTTACTACCGTAGATTATTTATTGTGTTTGCCTTCCTTTATTTCGGCACTCCCAGAATGTCTTTTGTATCAAGACACTGTATTACTTATTTCTTAAGTAATAACTTTGTTAACTGCTGTCAGTTTGACAGTGTTTATCATGTAGGAGGCATACTGTAAAACCTCTTAACAACAAAGTAAAAATGACTTTTGATCCCCTTTATTCCAACGTGCTGTCCTTACAATTCTGAAAAGCAAATGCATGTGACAACATCTGACATAGACATCTAAACGTTTGCTGTTTTAAGGTTGGAGTCAAACAAAAACACTTAATTGTTCAAAATACATCTTCAACCAGTGATCTGCAAGCTGTGTCAGGCCTCATGCACAGATGATTGTTGTTTTTAGAGGGGATGCCTGTTATATAATAACAGTGGGTGCAGGTAAAGCGTGCTTTAGAATAAACAGATCTTTGTTGTGTTAACAAAAAATAATTGGTGGTAATTCTGGTCTTTTGTGAATATATGATGGATTTAAAGTAGAATTGGAAACACTCTGGCTCTGCTTTCTCTTTACTATAAATACACTGTGCCAAAAGCTGTCTGCACTCATCTCCACAAACTACATTCTGTCTGGACCAACACTGACCTTCTAACATTGTTTTGCACTACAAAACACAGCCTTACATTTTGACAGTGTCATATTTTCCCTCTGTTGGTGATCTCCTCAGTGCTTAAGGCAGCTTAAGTGTCATGTGTCTGGTTTGGATTATTCTGAGTGCTGTCATCTATGTGCTCACATATTTTTGCCATTTAAGTCATAAGATCCTAGAAAGCAAGAGTTGGCTTTTCACTTGTCAATAGTTCCCAGTAAAGTAAAGCATGACAAGTGAACTACAAGAGTGGTGACACACATTTTACAGTGAACGTATCTATGAATAAGTTGGAACTTACTACTTGCTATTAATTTGTTGGTGTTATTGTTCTGAGCTGGGTTATGTAGATTTAACAACAGATTAGGGTTATTTTTATTCCATTTATTATTTAGGGTTATTTATTTCCACTTGTGAAAGGGATAGAATAATCTAGAGAAGAAAGAATTAAAGGCAAATCACACACAAAGGACTGGTTATTTTCAAATGCTTACAAAAACAAGCTAACCCGGCTTCATATAAGCTGTGATTCCAGTCCACTCATAATGTGATTATAGCCTGTCTGTAATATACTCATGCAGAACTTACAAAACAAGCACATTAAGACTTTCAAGTGAATGCTGTGAATGTGTTGTGCTGATTTTCTGTTTCTTACTTTCCTTGGCAGCGGGCATTCTCTCCAGAAGGACTGAGTGAGATGTGGAATGAAATGGTAAAAGATGAGGAGATATCATTCAACGGAGAAGAATCGGCTCACCCAGGTATGACACACACAGATTACAGCATCCAGTAGCCCTCTCTCTGTTTCTTACACATTTTACACAGTGCTGCCATCTGTTTATAATGGCAGGTTCATTTTAATACGCTGTCTTAGGATGGATGATATGTGAGCAACTGACAGGGTTGAAATTCATTCCAGAAAGGTTGAATTGTCAAACAATTCTACCGGTATGTCTTTTCCTGTTTAAAAAAAACTTTATTTGTATTCACACGGAATAAAAAAATGATTTTACACTCATCATTGGTGAGATAACCTCCAGAGTGCCCCACTTTTTTGTTTTTACAGTATAGATATAAGAATACAGATGTATGAAGTCTGTCTTTTCCGTTTACTTTCCTTGACCTTGAGGGAAAGTGTCTTCAGGTGAAGGAAAGACGTGAAGAAGAATTTATAAGTACTTAAAAGATGCTGGTGATGCAGTGGTTAGTGCACACGCCCCATATACAGAGGCTATAGTCCTCTAAGCGGGCAGCCCAGGTTCAAATCCAACCTCTGGCTCCTTTCCCGCATGTCATTCCCCACTCTCTCCCTCCCTGATTTCTGACTCTATCCACTGTCCTATCTCCAATAAAGGCACAAAGCCCCCCCAAAAAATAAGTCTTAAAATAAAGACTAGTGCTTAAAGAATCTGACTGAATGTGCTCTTTGTTGAGTTTTTTTTAGAATAGACTGCTGAACATCATCTATTGCTAGATGTGTTTGCATCACCCTTGTTGCATAGTTTACAAACTTGGACAACCCTGGTTAGAAGAATTACTTAGTTCTCAAGCTGTTCAGTGTTTGAAGCAGTACGACTCCTCAGGTCCCCATCCGCAGGTTCTGGACTAAAAGGTTTGGCGAGGCAGCTTTTCTGCTCCAATCAGCTCGAGCAGTCCTCCAGAGGATCTGTGGTGTTGATATCTTTATCTTTTGAACCTACCTTCAGCCTGGCTTTTGGTTAAGAATGATTGATATGCATAATTCACTTTATTTCATTCACTCTTTATTTTTTAAATGATCCTCCATAATAATCCTTTTCTGTTTTATTTTGTCTTATTATTTTTATTAATATACTTGAATTTGTCACTTATTCTGAATTAGGGAATCACATTTAATCGCAATTTTATTGATTATCACGATTTGAGCATTCACAATAAACACATCACAAAAGTCTGAACTTACTGCAGGAAAGAAGGAAAGATAATTTAAAGCAAACTAGCAATTCTTTCTCACTTAGCATGTGGACGTAGGCCTGGGTTTAATGGCCATCCTTTTACTACAGGCTTGAAACATTGCATTTTTTATTGCATGAAGTAAATGAAAATGACTTATATTTTTGGGAGCCATAGAGTTGCCAGTCTTTTTGCATTGCATCCAGAGTTTTCTATTCGACTTGATGTGTGAAAAACTGATGTGCGTTTGTTTGCTGACTTAAAAAAAAAAAAAGATTTATTTGTAGGCTTGTCATGCCTTTATTAGAGCGATAAGATGGTGGATAGAGACAGAAATCAGGGAGAGAGAGAGAGTGGAGAACAATATGCAGCAAAGGAGCCACAGGTCAGATTCAAACTGGGGCTGCACGCTTTAAGGTCTGAGCCTCCGTACAGGGGGCGCGTGAACTCACCCAGAAACAGTCTCATGTCCTCCCCATTCTGCATCATCGCCTTTAGTTTATCAGGGCACTTTTTTTTACACAATATCTGTTTGCTACGCATGGTTTATTTATTCGCTCACTTTGAATGTGCTGCAGCAAGAAATTGTGAGTTGGCAGTGTGTCCTCATCTGAAAGGAGATATAAAGGAAACATTTGAATCACTTTTCCTTAGAATTGAGATAATTAGACCAGCTCTTATCATGCTGCCACATAGATACTTCCAGGTTGTTTCACTGGTCAAAAAACAAAAACATTCCAAGCAAAAAAGGCTTTTGGACTGCAGAGTTAATGTCAGAATCTCTTTTGATTCTTTCAGAGGATTGCACTGACTGCTTTGGAACTCAGAAGAAGGATGAACCCAACGACAAAGAGAAGAAAGAGGAGGAAGAGACGTCAACATCTGTACATCACTCCATCATAGAGACCTGGGACTGGGGGCGGCAGCCAGGTGAGAGAGTGAGATCATCTGTAGTGGGGGACTACTACGATGCTGCCATGATTCTCCTGTGATAGCTGTTGTTATTATACGCCTCTCTGTTTCCAAGTAGGGTAATTAATACCACGTTGACAGCAGATGGTTTCACAACACCTAAATGTCAACTAGCTGCAATGATACTGACCGTTTCAACACATGGCCAACCTCTCTGTTTATCTATTTCACGTCTGTCTGTCTGCTGACGCGAACATGTTTTTCTGGTACGTGAGGCGTGGAAACTCTGAAATGACATGTTGCAGTCTGAAGGTCTGAGTGGTTATTTTTACCCCTCAGAGTGTAATCTTGGTAGGCGTTATAATGTGGACCAGCATGGGGTAGCAACTCTCACCCCAAGCTGTGTTTACAGGCTGGACTGGGTGTGACAGAGTCATTGTACTGGGAGATAACATGGGTGGGGGGTGACAGGGGGGGACGAGGAGGATCTACATGCCTTGTAAAACCACGCTTTGCCCGTAGCCACCTGGCTGCCCTGCTCTTTTTCATAGACAGAGTCAGGAAATGACTCAGGTCTCATTGTGCAGTGAGTAACTCGGTCACTACATGTAAGAGTGCTCTGACTCTGATGCTTAAAGTTCAAACAGCAAACTTCCTGCTTTTCCATTGGGTGGTCAGATATCTGGAATATGTTTATCTCAACCGTAAGAGAACAGACCCGACCTGTTGTTGTGAAATCAGGATGGTTCAGGGACACATGGCAGATAGGATCTGATTCTTATGTATTTTTCTCTCTTTTCCTTTTGATATCCTTTATAAAATGTAAATGAACCTCTGTGAGTCAGGTTGTTCTTTAGCACAAGCTACTTTAAAACCATGACTATTATATAATGAATAGTCAAAGACTTTGTCTGACTACGATACATAGCTGACCTGACAGCCAAGCACAGCTGACTGCAGAGAGGCTCATACAACCTCAGGCCAGTTTGGCTTAAAAAGCTCAAGTGGATTTAAGACCTGCTATTTCTAACCATCTCATCTTCCCTGCAGTGTTTCTGTATAGAAGCATTATAAAGCATTTTACTCTTGAACTAGATCAGAACAAAGGGTCGGTTGTTAGAAAGTCTGCAAGCAATAAGCACATGTGTCATAAGACCCTTTCTTAAAATACCGTGCTGACCGATATGGAATTTTTGGGGCTGATATCAATATTAGGAAGAGAAAATAGTCGATACCAACAAATCGGCTGATATCTTTCTTAGAGCTATCTGCGATCTGTAGAGAGAGATATAGATATAGTTATAAACATTTCCCCCCTTGACACTCGGGGGAGTGATGCTTGTTGTAATCCATGTAACACACTCTGCTGGTGACAGTCAGAAAGAGAAATGCTAGTGTAATGCAACAATACTTAAATTAAATGATATTTGGTGGTGAATTAATGTAGTAATATCGGCGTATAACTGTGATTAAATTAGCCGGTACTGATAGTCACTGGATATGATAATATCGGCTGATATTATTGGCCAGCTGATTAATCAGTCGGGCCTTACTTATAACACATTGTAAAATAACTGTGTTGCAGGTAAACAAAAGAGTTAAACATTTTAAAAATATAAAACGAATATTACTGCATTATATAAATTAAGCAGTGAGTTTGGATGAAAAATATGTAATTTATTAATCCTTAAAAGGAAAATCATTTTGTTGCACACCCAGGCCTGATATCCACACATGCACACTTTGAACCAAAACTCATACATCGCTACGGAGAGATGTCGGAGGGGAGGGGGGTTTGTCAGATTATTAGCCACCCTGAGCAGTAAAAGGTGTCTTGCTCAAGCGCTCCCTGATAGTACTCAGTAGGTGAACTGGAACCTCTCCAGTGACCAGTCCACACTCATGTTGTAGTGTTCTGTGCTGGACTTTCATCAGTCAACCTCTGTTCTCCAGGCGGGTCCACAAGGACTGAGCTATAAATGCTGCAGGTTATTTTTAGAAGTTCACAGAATGTCACTTTTCCACTTTTTCACTGTAAAGCAAACAGGACATTACTTCAAAAAAAGAAAATGACTTCACGTTTTCTAAATGATATACTTTTTTTAAAGATGCCAGTTCATTTTCTTCTCTCCGTCAGCAAGTTTTATGATTTTGCTAATAATTATAGATGTTTTGCATTTACTGCAAGTACATTTAAAGAAACATTTAAGCAAGTTTATCTGTCAGAAATGTGTTATTTTTTAGAAGAAAATATTTGATGGAAAATAAAATACAACTCGCAAAGGAAAGTAATCTTAATTAGAAAAGTGTAACCTTCAGTTTTTATATAAAAAATATAAAATGTCAACAGCTCAATATTGAATTTAAAGCTCTAAAAATGTATATTTCTATATACGCCAAACTATAGCCTCCATACATGGGGCGTGGGCACTAACCACTGCCCCACAAGCTCCCCTCATTTCAGTAATTTTTTGAATCTTGTATTTAAATATTGTAAATTATTCTCAAACAGTATGGATACAGCTGTAAGGAGGATGGTAAAAATAAAATAATTTTATATGCAAATACTGAAATAACACTTAATTAAATAATTTAAGTTAAAGTTGGATTGCTTGATGTCTAAATGTCATTGTGTTTATTAGGGCTGGGTATTTCCCACAACCCCAGAATATGATATATCGATACAAAGGCCACGATACGTATCGTGATATACTGTACATTGATTTTGGATAATGACCAAGTCCTACATAGAATTCACTTCAACAGCTGTTCTTTTTTGTTGAGAATAACAGCAGAGACTTATTAAGGATCATGCACCTTAAAACACTTCAATTCAGGTCCTTGGAGATTGTAGAAATACATAAAAATATTTAAATCCCAGAGCTAGGGCTAATGTGTTATAGTGAACGGCACCATAGGTCAATTGTCTTCACAGCTTTGCAGCCGTATCCATTCTGTAACATCTGCATAGATACATGTATTTGCAAGGAGCACATGACGATATATTTCCATAGCGATTTTTTTGAGCACAGCCCTAGTGTTTATTCATACTCATTTTCTCTGTGCGTACAGATGAGACTGAGTTGAAGGATTGTCTGCTCGTCCTCGTTGACGACCAGCAGAAGCTCTCAGCTCAGATGGCCAAAAGCACCCTGTCGGCCCAACGCCTCCGTCAGCGCCTGGTCATCCTGGAGCGCTACCTCATCTCTCTGAGCCACAGCATGATGGAGGAGACCTTCTTGGTCGGCTGGAAGATGCCCCCAACCCCGCCACTGCCAGCTGCTGACAATAAGAGGTAACAGTGATGAAGTGAGAGAGTTTATAGGATTACAACTGTCCCATCACAGCGGGATCATCAGAGCTCCAATGTCTGATGAACTAGAATGAATACCCGGGGGCTTCATAAATCTGAACCCACTGGAAAGAAACTTATTATGGTTTTATAAATCTATTATCTATTATGGAATAGTCTACTTTTTTTTTTTTTTTTTAACTATGACTGATTCATTGTTTTTGTAAAGTAGACTGTGGCTTTGTCACAAAACTCTTTGGAAAAATGTAAGAAACGGCTGCCAAAATGTTTTTTATAATTGCTGTGTGACTGCACAGTGTTGGTGTTCTGAAGAGAAAATGGTTGTTTACAGCAATGTTCACAGCACAGTTTTTGAGGACCTTATGTGTGCAGGATTAACAGGTTGTTTGCTGGAGTTCCAACTTAAAGTGTGGTGTTTTAGAACACACTGTTTCCTGTTTTCTTTTTGGAGGCCTCTTAAACACTGTCACTCTTACATGCTTTCTAAATACTTGTGTGTTTTGGTGTGTTTTTCAGTTCTCGTCCGGCCAGTCAGGGCGTTGAAGGTTTGGCCAGAGTCGGCTCCAGGGCAGCTCTCTCTTTTGCCTTTGCTTTCCTGCGTCGCGCCTGGAGGTCGGGTAAGAACATCCTGGGATCTTGACAGTGAAGACGTTGTGTGCTCTAGTTGTGTTGATGAAAGCTGCTGTCATGGTTATGGAGCTTTGCTCAACAGCTGTTCATGGATGTGTTGCACCATGTTACATGCTGCTTATAGTAAACAACCCGGCATATTTCTGATGCTATGTTTTTAGCCCTAGCTTGTGTGTCATGTGGGTGAAGGACTGCTGGAGTTCATGACTCGTAACATTCCTGCTATGTATCAGATATCTCACCATTAAAAATGTCCTTTTGGGTACCTGTAGTTTTTAATCATCATGACTTAAAAATTGATGATCAATCCCTGCCTAGAAAGTTATATATATTTACATGGTGAGATGTAGATCTGTTCGACTGACTGTATTCCTCTTCATGCATGTACAAACATTTTGATATAAGACTATCCAATACAATACCAATACTATGATCAAAAAAAAGAACAGAGAGTTGGGTTTATTTTACAAGTAATGTTCAGTTAAGTCGGCCTTATCTCAGCCTGTTTAATTATCATATCACACAGTTTGATTACATTTAGAAATGAACATGTTTGGCTGAGGCTGTGTTTGTTTAAAGGCTCTTCATTGTGAGCTTGACAAGTACAGATGCTGTTTTTGTAATGTGTTCTGATGTGAGGTTGAGAGCTGCCTGTCCACAGGGACTGGGTGGGAACAATGAGCCGGCCTACTCTCTGTAGCCTTCCTGTAACATGAGACGTGTACACACACACACACACACACACACAGTTGAGCCTCTCATCCTCAGTCTAGCTTTATTCCTGGAATACTCGGTTAAAGCAACACAGTAACCCACCAAATGAAAACATATACACATTCTGGATATTATCGACTCTGTAGGTCATTTATAAATAAAGTTATCATTTAAGTGCAAAGATAAGACCATTTGATCTGATTGTATACAAGACCCTTGAAGATTAATGTCTATTAATACATGCAGGGGTGATACCATATTCATAAAGATTCTCAGTTGTCCTGATCAGATTTCAAAGATAGGTACTGGGACTTGATAAGACATTCTCAAACTGATCTGTATCACCTACACAGAGCTATTTTCAGCTGGCCCAATCCTTTGTTTCACGTCAGCTGTCAGACAGGTGATTTTACCCACAAAGCTTTTATGCAGAGCACTGCAAAAAAGTGTCGAGAGCTGAATGATTAAATCTTATAATGTGAAACGTGCAAAAGATGTATGGAGGACAAATCATTCATGGGAATACAGTTAATTCAGGTTACTCACCAATGCAACAAACACCTGAAGAGACTTTAAAAAAAAAAAAAAAACATACAGAAGAAGAACAGTAAAAATGCAGGCAACTATTTTCTTCATACTTAGCTGAGGTATTCAATAAATAAGAATAACTAGATCTGGATTCTTTATCTGAAGTATTTTGTGAATGTTCATGTATCTATAAAAGCATCCGTTTCATTTCTGACCTTGAGAAACAGAATATGGAAACATATTTGTAAGCTAAAACACTTACTTGTTCTTAAGCCTTCTTGCTAGGCTTGGCAAATTGTATATTTTATATTTTTGCCCTCTTTCCTGTATCAGCTAGTCTCTTTGCTGTATATATATATATATATATATATAAAAATAGTGTTTTGTGTTTTTCAGGAGACGATGCAGATCTTTGCAGTGAGCTTCTCCAGGAGTCTCTGGACGCTTTGCGAGCCCTCCCAGAGGCAACACTGTTTGATGAAGGAACCGTATCATCGGTGTGGCTCGAAGTTGTCGAGAGAGCCACCAAGTTCCTCAGGTTAGTCATTTAAATGATAAATGACTTTTCTTGCCTTCAAACCACTCAAAGCACCGTTACACACATAGTGAAGTACCAAGCTGCCCATCTGTAAGAATCATTCACACACTGATGGCTATAAGCTGCTTACAGATTGCAGGTCTGCATCGCCATACCAAAGTTCCATCAGTACACTTTTGTACTCACACATTGCATCCATAATGGTGTAATATTGGTGTCCCAGTATCTGAATTCACAATTGAATGATAACTGTGCGGAAACACCAAGAAGAAGTGCAAAATGCAGGTGAGCAAACAGCGGGAGCTCCACATATACAAAGCACTGTTCCCCCTTACCAGCTCCGAAGTGACAAATTGCCAGCTCGTTCCCTGAATTAAGCCTCTGTCACACATCAGGGGAAGATAAACTTCGCCCCATCATTCTTCCTCTGTGCTTTACACACTGCACGTGAGGTGTAACAGGGTCAAACTGTAAGTATTCTGCCTTCAAATGGCAGTCTGTAAGAGTTAATAGACTGGAAATAGAGATCAAGTCGCTGACCTTTCGATTGAAGCACCCACTTCACCATAAGTCACAGCTGCCCCATTTGTTAAACATGCAATCCTTTTTTATATTTTTGTACGTGTGTAGTGTACCTTTTGTTTACCAATTATAATTCTCATGTCTCATCTTTTTGGGACCAGTGACGTCCATGGAAGTGCCAGCAGCAAAGGAAACATTCCTCTTCAGGACCAGCACCTGGCCTTGGCTATCCTGCTGGAGCTGGCTGTACAGAGGGGCACCCTCAGGTAACTAGATACCCTCAATACCTGATGATTTGCCTATACTGATATGCTTCTGCAGCTGAAATGCAGTATAACTCACTGCTCACTTAGTTTTTTGATATCTTTGTCTTTTTCCAGTCAGCTGTTGTCTGCTGTCCTGCTGCTGCTGCGCCTCTGGGAAAGCGGCACCAGAGAGATGGACAATGAGCGCTCCACACAGGGGACCAGCGCCCCTCTGCTGCCCCTCCTGCAGCGCTTTCACAACATACACAGCAGCAAGGAGGAGCCCGTAGCTGAAGAAGAAGCTGAGGTGAACATTTGCCCTTTTCTACCTTCATATGTGTATCTCAATGGCATTGAAGTACAACAACAAAGGAATTTGAGGAAGCAAACATTTCTTTCTATTTATATCACACTTTGAAAGAAAACCAAACTAGAAACAAAATGTGTCTTATATAAGAACGCCTATCTTAAAATAGACCGCTTTTACTTTGTCTGTTTTTAGCTTGTAAAAACTTTGATGTTGAATTCTCTGGTTTCCAGATCCTCACAGCCCCTCTGAGCCCCAATGAGAGTTTTCTACGGTACCTGACTCTGCCTCAGGATAACGACCTGGCTATTGACCTTCGCCAAACCGCTGTGGTGATCATGGCTCACCTGGACCGCTTGGCATCTCCTTTTAGTCCTCCACACTGCAACTCCCCCACATCACACAAGGTGCTACCTCTTTTTTATCAACCTACAAAGCTTGAAAGTGATTATTTAGGTCACTGATGCTACTTCAATTTTTGCTCAAGGTAGCCTGTTTTATCATCTTTGTGCTTCACATATCTTTCATGTCTACTTTTAAACCTGTTTACATGAATGATGGTAAAAGTGTGCATAAACATGGTACTCAACAGACCTCATACAGGTTTGAATACTCCTTACATTAAATGTTAAAACAAATGGTATGCATCAAGTTTTTCAATGGTTATTCATTTTTATTAAAGGAGTAATATCAGCCACTAACTTTGTCTCCTGGTTTGTCTCTTTCTGTCCCAGGGAACGCTGCAGGAGGTGATTGCCTGGGGTTTGTTGGGCTGGAAGCTTCACGCCAACGTTAACGGGCCAATTCAGTGTAAAGCCCTGTCCAGCCTCGGAGTCACACAAATAGTCTGCTCAGAAAAGGGCTTTCTTATCCTGTCCAGTAGTGGTGCTGTTTACACACAAAACTACAAGAGCACAACCCTGGTCAGTTTGACGTGTTTCATGCACTTCTCTTATAAATGAGCTTCTCAAAAGATTAGGTTGCAAATTGTTTTTTTTCCTCTGTGTCAGCTGCAAATGAAGTCAGTGTATTTTTCTGTTGCAGGCTCCGATGCTCATCCACGGTCTGAGCTGCAGGAAGATCGTGAAGCTGGCGGCTCATCCTGACGGTCAGCACTACTTGGCCCTTACATCCAACGGTGAGGTGTTCTCGTGGGGCTGTGGTGATGGAGGCCGCCTTGGACATGGAGACACTACGTAAGCTTTTAAGGACATCCTAGCCGATTTAATTCCTTCAAGGGACACCTTTATTTTGCACTTCCTTAAAGTCATCATGTTGGAAATATGAAGCAGCAAATAACTTGTGTCACTACCAGAAAATTTAAGTGTTGTTAATGTTGAATATTTGTGCATTTGGGCCTCTAAATCTTTTATTTTTATTTTTTTATTAGAATCATTAAATTATTGATGAAACAGATGCAATAATAAAACACTACTTTAAATCCCAAATCTATTTATTATATTAATTTTTAAATTATACCCACCTCCTAAGCTTCACTGCAACTTCATTTGAGCAACGTCATAAACATCCAAAACTATTGACGGCCTTTAAAAAAAAAAAAGAAGAATTACAGCAATGCAGGGACATTAAATAATTCCTGTCTCAATGATTTCTTTCAGGTATTTAGAGGAGCCTGCAATTATTTCAGCCTTCAATGGGAAACAGGCAGGAAAGCATGTTGTTCAGATTGCTTGTGGGAGTACATACAGTGCTGCGATTACAGCTGATGGAGAGCTCTTTACGTGGGGCAGAGGGAACTACGGCCGACTGGGCCATGGTATGCTCCTTTTTAACAGCCTTAGCTTTGATTACTAAATATTTCTTCTTTATTATTACTGAGATTGAGGATTTTATTTCTGACTGGTTTTCTAGGCTCCAGTGAGGATCAGACCACACCCATGCTGGTGACGGCTCTGAAGGGACTGAAGGTGATGGATGTGGCTTGTGGAAGTGGTGATGCACAAACGCTTGCTGTGACGGAGAACGGTCAGGTGTGGTCCTGGGGCGATGGAGACTACGGTAAACTGGGACGAGGAGGCAGTGATGGCTGCAAGACACCCAAGCTTGTGGAGAAACTTCAGGACCTAGACATAGTGAAGGTGTGCTGTGGCAGCCAGTTTTCAGTGGCCCTCACCAAAGATGGCCAAGTGTACACCTGGGGTAAAGGAGACAATCAACGCCTCGGCCATGGCACAGATGAGCATGTTCGCTATCCAAAGTTGCTGGACAGTCTACAGGGTGAGTTGAGCTTTTTAAATTTTTTTTTAAGATTTAGTGTTGGGCTTTTTACCTTTATTTGATGGTACAGTGGATAGAGTAGGAAGCAGGTGAGAGAGTAGGAAAGGACATGTGTGAAAGGAGTCACAGGTCAGACATGAACCAGTGCAGCTCGCTCGGATGACTATAGCCTCCTAAATGGGGCGAGGCCTAACTGCTAGGCAATCTGTGCCATTTAGAGGAGGAGATAAAGACTAACACTCTATCTGTAAAAAAGTATTTAAGACCAACCTTTCTCTGCAGCGCACAACACAAGGAGGGGATATGAATGTGGCAAAAAGTCTTCAGACACTTTGAAAATACCAAGACTTATCAGTTTGTAATATTTTTGCCAGCAGGAAAGAAAGTTGTGGACATTGCGGTGGGATCTACACACTGCCTGGCCCTCACTGACGACGGAGAGGTGCACAGTTGGGGCAGCAATGATAAACTTCAGCACTTTGACACACTCTTTTATAACAAGAAGCAGCCCAAAGCACTCCCAGGTCTAAACTGCAAACATATAGTGGGAATCTCCTGTGGCTCAGGACAGGTAATGTATAACTTTCATTGATGATGTTAACATGCCTATAGTGGAAAAAGCTACAATATGAAACTCTGTTTTTCTTTTCAGAGCTTTGCCTGGTCCTCGTGTTCCGAGTGGTCTGTTGGGCAGCGTGTTCCCTTTGTGGTCGATGTTTGTGCCATGACCTTTGAGCAGCTGGACCTGCTCCTGCGACAGGTCAGCGAAGGGATGGACGGCAGCTCAGACTGGCCTCCCCCGCAAGAAAAAGAGTGCATGGTGGTTGCAACACTCAATCTACTGAGGCTACAGGTAGGAAACAGTTTTCTCCAAAAATGTTCTTATCCTAATTGTCCCTAATAATTTCTCACATTGCAACAGACAAATCTGATTCCTGCTACTAATATTTGTTTAACCTCCCTCCCCCAGCTCCATGCAGCCATCAGTAACCAGGTGGATCCAGAGGAGCTGGGACTTGGACTGGGCAGCGTGCTATTAAATAACCTCAAGCAAACCATTGTTGTACTAGCAAGCAATGCTGGGGTTCTCAACACGGTGCAAGCAGCTGCCCAAGCTGTTCTCCAAAGCGGCTGGTCAGTGCTGCTGCCCACTGCTGAGGAGAGAGCGAGAGCGTTATCATCACTTCTGCCTAATGCTGGTGAGTACAATCACAACATCTTCACACTCATTAAACAGGATGGACACTACCTTTATTAATGATCTTACTTTAGTTTGAAGTTTAAATATTTCTGGCTTTGGACACTGAGGTTCAACTTTATTTTTTCACAGCTTCTGGAAATGAGATGGGTGTGAGCCCTGGACGTCGCTTCATGATCGACTTGTTGGTCAGCAGCTTAATGGCTGATGGAGGTTTGGAGTCTGCACTGAACGCAGCCATCACTGCTGAGATACAGGTCAGTGTGTTTCATGGACAACTTTCTGTAAATCATAACAAAAAGAAATTATTTCCATGACTTAATATGATTTACAAAATCAATCCACTCCCTCGTGGGGGGTTTAGAAAGTAACCAGCGCCTAGATTAGGCTTTTTTAGCAGAGATCACAGTATATGTATTTATAAAAATAGTGTGGTAACTTGCAGGGGCTGGTCCATGTTGAAGACAGATGGGTAGTTTCACGTGATTACACTGTGGCTGTGTGCGTTCTGTGCACGCCCTCTGTCTTCACAATTATCAGTATGTGTTAAACATTTATGTTGTAAGCTGTTGCTAGATAAGAAGCAATTTGACATGAATATCACCATAGCAAGTTTATTGGACAATATATACTGATCTTTAGAAAGCTGATCAAACACATACAAAATAGATTTTGCTGAATTTAGCTGGTACTGAAATGTTGCTGTTAATGATGTGAAATGCACAATGTTATATTTGTAGTTTTGTGCATGTTGCTCTGCTGATCAGATAAATGTGCCAGTCCATGTAAACAACATTTGGTTTGAGATCCCATCCAATGTAGACAGGGAACCTGAAGTCTCATTTAGAACTAAAGAAAGTTTGAATATAACCGCAACTTCTAGATACAAGAGTCACATTACTTATCTATTTTTCCTGACAGGACATTGAAGCCAAGAAGGAGGCTCAGAAGGAGAAAGAGATTGACGAGCAGGAGGCCAATGCTTCCACAATGCACCGCTGTCGCACAATGCTGGACAAAGATCTCATCAACACAGGCATCTATGAGTCAGCAGGGAAGCAAAGCCTGCCCCTGGTGCAGCTTGTACAGCAGCTGTTGAGGTACCTGTTCTTTGCCTAAGGCATGCTACGTGTATCTCACTGTACAGATTTACCCCTCCCTCCCTGGTAGTAGATTGACACGCTTTGCTTTCTGTAGGAATATTGCCTCCCAGACCATTGCTAGGCTGAAGGATGTTGCTCGGCGTATCTCTAACTATTTAGAGGCAGAGCATGTCAGCAAGGAACGCTCTGCCTCTCTGGACCTGCTGCTGCGCTTCCAGAGGCTTCTTGTCAGCAAGCTCTACCTGGGTGTCAACAGCACAGAGAATGGCAATGGATACAGTAAGTTGACAAATGTTTTTTTCTATTCAACTAGCTAGAAAGCCTGACAATGAGCTTGAGATGGTAAGTTTTTTTTTTTTGTCTGTGGTTCTCTGCAGATCCTGAGACTCTGGGTGTTGGTTCCCTGTTAAAAAAGTACATTGCCCTGCTGTGTACGCACATTGGAGACATCCTGCCAGTGGCAACAAGTATCGCCTCGACTGGTCGTCGCCATTTTGCTGAAGTTTCACGTGTTATTGAAGGAGATCTAACTGGTACCGTCTCTTTTAAATATGCTGAGTGTTTCTCTGCAGCACATATTGCATGCTCACCTGTTAAGAAACTTGTGGGAAAGTAATGGACTCCTTGCTGTTTGTTTTTCAACAGGAGTGCTGCTGCCTGAGTTGGTGGTTTCCATCGTCCTCCTGCTCACCATTGATGCAGGTGTAATGCAGGAGACCGGTTCCATCCCTCTCCTGGCTGGACTCCTGGAGCACCTGGACCGTTTCAACAACCTGGCCCCAGGACATGAGAGGGACGATAATGAGGATCTGGCCTGGCCGGGCATTATGGGTATAACACAAACTGTGTCTTACATTGTCACTGATATTCTTCACTTATCTGTAGCTAATTTGCACCGCAAGTTTCTCAAGTGAGTTGGATCATTTGTTTATTTGCATTGTTCACCACAGTGCAAACCAAACACCACTTAATGTAGATTCTAAAGAGCACAGTGGCGTTTAACGTTGTCACTTTCTTGAGGTACTCTGTTTTGATAAACTGCTGCTTCCAGCTACTGTGTTTGAATACTTGATGACCTGTTTACTTGGGGATTGCTTGGGTGGACACAAACCGTAGGCTCTCTGGTTCAGGTTCAGAGTGCATAGCCATCTGATTTGTTTGTGTTGAACAAAATTAAAGCAGAGGACAAATACCGGTACATGTGATTTGCAATTTTCCTGGCAAAAAAATGTATTGACTTTGTATGTAATCACACCTAGATGTGACTGAACACATCTTAAAAATCTGAAATGTCCTAGATTCGAAGATTACATTTTTGACATTAGAGCTTAACCAACAATTTTTCTGCCTTGGCAGGGTCCTTCTTTACAGGACAAAGTTCAAAGAACAATGAAGAGATTTCCCTCATTCGCAAGGCAGACCTAGAGAACCACAACAAAGACGGTGGTTTCTGGACAGTTATTGATGGAAAGGTCTACGACATCAAGGACTTCCAGGCTCAGTCTCAGTCTCTAGCAGGAAACAGCATTCTTGGTAAGTGTGAAATAAAAAAACCATTAAATATTTATTTGAGATCAGATGAGCAAGATTTGAGCTTTTGCATCTTGTAAAAGTGGTATAACAAAGAATTTCGTCTTACAGCTCAGTTTGCAGGAGAAGACCCGGTGGTTGCTCTGGAAGCTGCTCTTCAGTTTGAGGACACCAGAGAGTCGATGCTGGCCTTCTGTGTGGGCCAGTACATGGAGGTAACAACCATCCCAAAACACTTTTTCCAAATGATTTTTGTTCTTCATACTTGGTTATAGTTTTTGATATTGTGATATTTTAATATCCGCAGCCCAACCAGGAGACAGTCACCACTCCAGACCTCAGCAGTCTCTCCTCCCCGCTTATTGATACAGAGAGGAACCTGGGGCTGCTGCTGGGTCTCCATGCCTCTTATCTTGCCAAGAGCACCCCTCTGTCCCCCATGGAGATCGAATGTGCCAGTGGGTTCAGTTATTTTAAAGCAAGATATTTATCCCTCAAATTCCTTTGAATTGGTTGTAATTTTGAATCTCTTTGAGCAGAATGGCTCCAGTCATCAATATTCTCTGGAGGCCTGCAGACTAGTCAGATCCACTATAACTACAATGAAGAGAAGGATGAAGACCACTGCAGCTCCATGGGGACAACCACTCCAGACAAGGCCAAACTCTACTCCAGAAGAATCACCCTCAGTGACCACGCACAGCCTTTCCTGCAGGCAATCGCTGACAACAACACTCAGGACCACACTGTGAAGGTACAGACATCACAAAATGACTATAGACCAAACAGCCACATTATATATGACTTGCTTTCATTTTGCGTTTCTTTGTCATTACGTTGTAGGACTTCCTATGCCAAATAGAGCGGTGCTGCAAACAGTACCATCTTATAACCCCCATCACCTTCCCTCCGGAGCACCCTGTGGAGGAAGTTGGCCGCCTGCTGCTGTGCTGCCTGCTCAAACATCAAGACCTCGGTAACCTAGCAACTGGTCTCAGATGGGCCGTTTGAGAAAGCTATTTCTGGCTCACTTTGTCATTGAAATTGATTTTTTTTATCATCAGTTGTGTAAAGATGCATTGAAATCTTTCCTTTTTGCTCTTCCATAATCTCCAAATTCACTTTGGAATTTTAATGACAAATGTCTCTCATCACAGGTCATATCGCTCTTTCACTTGTCAGTCAATGTGCCTTGGGGGTGGACCAAGGGAAACAGAGGTCCCTCCCTAAATCTGTGATTGACGTGTGCCGCATGGTCTACCAGGCAAAGTGTTCTTTAATCAAGGTATGAGCACAGCTTGTAACTTGTGTACTTCAATAGACAAACAACACAACAGCAAGTTGATGATGTTGTACATGTTCGATGTAATGAATTACATTTATGATGCACGATACAAACATAGTAAAAAAAAACCACAAAAGTACACCATAAGAACATTCAATATATTGAACACATTAAGCTGTGGTCTGGGTAGGTTTGGTCTTTACTGATGCTGCTAGCTTTACTGTGAAAGCAGCTAGCATACATGGTGTCCAAGTCTGGGATCAGAGTCCTTCCAGTTCTGTGCAATGCAGCTGGAAAACTACATAGCACCACAGTTACAAAAGATAGTTTTTTAGGTCCTCTCCTCAACAGCAGCTGAGATGAGTCTGGCCTGTTTAAGTTTCCTGAGGAAGAATAGTCCTTAACGGCATGTTTGTTATATTTCAGACCCATCAGGAACAAGGTCGCTCCTACAAAGAGGTGTGTGCGCCTGTCATTGAGCGTCTGCGCTTCCTGTTTAATGAGCTGCGTCCCGCCGTAAGCAACGACCTGTCCATCGTGTCAAAACTGAAGCTGCTGAGCTCTCAGCCCCGCTGGAGGAGGATCGCCCAAAAACTCATCCGGGACCGCAGGAAAAAAAGAGGTGGGATATTCAAAAACTGAGAATATAGTAATTCTGTTTTATTTTGTTAACATGTATTGTTTTCTAAATGATTTACTATGTTTTTTTAGTGCCTAAGAAGTCAGAGTCTGCTGACATAGAAGAGCCAAAGCTGGAGAATGAGGGGACCAATGAAGAGGAAATCAATGTGCACATCAGCCCTGCACCTTCTGACCGAAAATCACCCACTAGCAGGACATCAAAGGTAGTTTAGCTGGGAATAAATACTCAAACGATTTATTTGATAAAAAATGCAACAGAGAGTTTATTTTTGTATACTCTACTTCACAGTACAGTATAGCACTACTGTACTCGGTGCAAGTCTGATCAGAAAGCACACCACACTGTAGCCTTGGTTTTTTACAGTTTGACATTCCCTTATTATTTTCTCATTTTATAGCAGAACAAGTGGCAGCCGCTTCTGAACACTGTGGCCCATGTTCAGAAGTACAGGTGGCTGAAACACAGCGTTCAGGGTGTCTTCTCTCAGTCCAGCCTCATGGCCACCATTGTGGAGTTTGCACTGAAGGAGGAGCCGCTGGATGTGGAGAAGATGAGGAAATGTCTCCTCAAACAGGTGACTGTTTATAACCAATTATCAATATGAATAAGCATAAAACAATTTCAGAGACTGCAAAATGTAAATCATTTCGTAACGTGAAGAAGTAATAAAGCATGATGGATGTGGACTTTCCTGTATCATAGCTGGAGAGGGCTGAAGTCAGGCTGGAAGGCATCGACACCATGCTAAAGTTGGCCTCCAAAAGCTTCCTGCTGCCCTCAGTGCAGTATGCAATGCTCTGTGGCTGGCAAAGGGTCATACCAGAAGGGACCAACATTGGGTAGGTCAAACATTTGGATACTTAATAAGAAGAAGACATAAAGAAATGACTCTATAGAGCAGTTTATTTATCTAAATATGAACACTCCTGTTGAGGTGGAACGACTGATTTGTTTCCAGAATATAGAGGGAGAAATTGAGGATACACAGATTTTATCCAATGCACTGTGTGTTCAGGTTTATACAACATCTTTTTGCTTTATATTTACTTTTTAGTTTGAGAATATATATATATATATTTTTTTTGAATAAAAACTAAAACAAAACAGTGTACAAGAGATGTTCAAATTTCAGAAAAGTATGTAATCTTGTCTCGACTAAGCAAGTCCATTTCAGGAACAGTGTTCTGCTCCGGCCCTGCTTCTAATGTTTCATCTCTCCATTTCAGAGAGCCCTTATCTGACTGCCTGAAGGATGTGGATCTGATCCCCCCATTTAACCGCATGCTTTTGGAAGTGACCTTCGGCAAGTTGTATTCATGGGCCATCCACAATGTTCGCAACATCCTGCTCGAGGCCAGCGCACGCTTTAAAGAGCTTGGTAAGTGTTGTGCTTATATTGCTGGTTAATCTATAAAAAGTTTTTAGACTTATAATACACTTAAACTTGTGTATTTATTTGTTTGATCTTATTTAGCGGGTGTATTCATCGAGATCAGGGACCCTTGTCAAGAATAGCAGCAACATCCAGTTTCAACAACAAACGCACACAAACTCATACAGTAGATGTAAAGATGTATAAAAGATCTGCTTAACTATTTGCATACAGAATGCCTGGATTTAAGACTTTTCACTTTGGATGCAACAGTTCAAAATCAGACTGTACCTTACCTAGACCTTACTCTTTGTTACATTTTAATTACAAAGACCCAACAATAGTACAACATGAGCCATAAGCAACATTTAGCAAAGGTACAGTGGCAAGGAAAAACTGCCTTTTAAGATGGACAGAAACCTAGAGGAGAACCAGACTCATGTTGAAAAACCATCCGCTGTGTTATTCATATCCAGGTGTGCAGCCTGTTCCACTGCAGACCATCACCAATGAGAATCCAGCAGGACCAAGTCTTGGCACCATTCCACAAGCCCGCTTCCTTCTGGCCATGATACACATGCTGTCCCTGAAACATGGGTCCAACAGCCTCAGCCTGCTGCTGAACTCAGGCGTATTGGCCCTCACACAGAGTATACTGCGGCTCATAGGTCAGTAGCCTCAATCCAAATAAAACCCAAAAAGCAGAAGGGTATGTTTTGAGATTGAGATGTTTAATGTATCCTGTGTTGTTTGTAACTCCAGGGCCCAGCACAGACAGCAGTGAGGAGGACCTGGGTTTATGTGCACTTGGAGGCTCAGCCACAGTACTAGAGGAGTCCAGAAAGGAGGCTGCCCCCGCCCCCCTACCTGCATCTGGCCCTGAGCTAGCCGCTATGATGAAGATAGGCACCAGGGTCATGAGAGGAGTTGACTGGAAATGGGGAGATCAGGTAGCTAAATCCATTTTACAGTGTCTTTGTTTGTTAGTGAATTACTTCTCTAGATTATTAATTATTAGGAAGAATATGATAGTGATCAGTATTTGACTTTGTGCATGCCCTGTCTAGGATGGTCCAGCACCAGGTCTCGGTCGGGTCATTGGGGAGTTGGGTGAAGATGGCTGGATTAGGGTGCAGTGGGATACCAGCAGCACCAACTCCTACAGGATGGGAAAAGAAGGAAAATATGACCTCAAACTAGCCGAGCCTCCACCAGCTGCTCAGCCCCCCACTGAGGAATCAGACACAGAGGATGACACAGGTTAGTTTACAGTACTGCCTCGGTGCACATCTCCGCAGCTACAAGTGTGAGGTACAAAACCTTACATTAACAATCACCTCTGTTCCTCGAAGAAGGTGAGCTGATCGAGAAGAGCAGCCACCCGACAGCGATGATGCTCACCAGCACAGTCAACCTGCTGAAGACACTGTCTCTGTCAGCTGGGATCTATGCTGAGGTGCTGCAAACAGATGCCACACGGACCCTCTGTGGGCTTCTCAGGATGCTCGTAGAAAGTGGAGCTAATGACAAGTCAGGTAGCGGTAGCAGGTTCTCTGTAGAGAAAAAAGAGTGTTTTATCTTTAAACAAGGCGAGTTATCGGGTGTTATTTTGTTCTTACACACTTTTCTTTGTCGTCAGGTTGTCACTCTCACAGGCTGGTGTCTCGAGAGCAGCACAGGAGCTGGTGTACACTGGGCTTCATCCGTAGCATCGCTCTCATGCCACAGATGTGCAGCACGCTCAGCACGTCTGCATGGATCGGCCTGCTCATCCGAATTGTTGAAGGACATCAGTCCTTTAATGCCATCACTCTGCAGAGACAGGTGGGATACCTCAACTGTGTCAGATGACTGATCATGCCGTTTATTTTAATTCGTTCAGCACTTTTTCTTGTTCTTAAACCCAAAAGAAGCAAGATCCCAGATTCTTTGGCATGCAACAAATGGCTGTTCAGACAACCGGCCAAATATTTATTTTTGCATAAACAGATTGTATTAATATACTTTCATATATTTTCCTCTTTAAGATGTGATTTAAGAAACAATTTAGCTTGAGCGCCCGCTGTGGGCAGCTCCGTCACTCTGACATCTCTCCATTAGTGCATGTCCATAGGATCCTGTTTGTGCATGTGTATATTTCAGCCTATGTGTTTGTTGCATGATTAACAGAGTGTAAAAACAGAATTTCCGCTTGCAGGGATCAATAAAAGTAAATCTTAATCTCTTGCTAAACAGGCCAGATTAAATGTGCAATGAAAATAAGTTGAACAATGTTTTTGAGAAAAAAGTCAAACTGGGAAGTATTTCTTCTGCCAAACAAATCTGAATGGAAGCCCTACTTACTGTTCCTTTATGTGTGTGCTTGCAGATTCTGGCTCTTCGTCTCCTGCAGGCGGTCTTACCTTCATGGGACAAGACGGAGCGCTCTCAGGACATGAGGTTCCTGGTGGAGAAGTTGTTCAACTTCTTGGGGAGCTTGCTGAGCACCTGCTCCTCAGACTTGCCACTTCTTAGAGGTATGTTTATCAATCTCACAAACAGACATGTAAGTGTAGTCTGTTTTTCTACATGTATCTTTAATTTTCCACTCCAGAGGGGTCTCTGAGAAGGAGGAAGTCCCGCCCTCAGGCATCTCTTACAGCCACTCACAGCAGCACCCTGGCCGAGGAGATAGTTGCTGTCCTGCGTACTCTGCACTCTCTTGGCCAGTGGAACAGCATGATTAATGAATACATCAACGCTCAGCTGAGCTCCATCGGAGATGTTATGGCCGGCTGCCAATCTGAAGCGGTAAGAAATAATATGTAGTGCCTTGACTTCTGCCTTAACAAAACAGTGATAATCAATGTCCTCTTTTATGCCTCAGTCTTTCTTGGAGGATTATTTTCCTGATACCGAGGGTCCCAGAGTGGGCAGTCTGATGGCAGTGCTGGCAGTCATTGGAGGAATCGATGCACGCCTCCGGCTGGGAGGACAAGTTATACACGAAGAATACGGAGAGGGAACAGTCACTCGCATTACTCCCAAAGGACGCATCACCGTTCAGTTTCATGAGATGAGGACCTGCAGGGTTTGCCTGCTCAGCCATCTTAAACCGGTATGGAAGAGTTTAGATTCTCATGTTTGTACTTTTACTCTACTTTAACTTGTAACTAACTAAGAAGTTATTTGACAATAATGAAGGATTTTTGTTGTCCATATTTCCCTCAGCTGGCTGCGGTATCCTTCAGTGTGAACAACCTGCCTTTCTCTGATCCTATGCTGGCGGTCTGGGCTCAGCTGGTCAGCCTGGCTGGAAGTAAACTAGAGAAACAACGCATGAAGAAGTCCCTGAGTCGAGGACTCACAGGTACAGAAACCATGCTTATGACTTGATGGCCCCAATCTTAAATTCTCAATTAAATAATAAACATTGGTTTGAATTAGACTTTTTTCTAGAAAAGTGCTCTGACAGTATGCATAGCTTTATTTTTTATTATGCATGATTTTTTTGCTTCCTTTCTCATCACAAAAAAATATTTTGAGCTGTGGGTGAGACTTTAATTTCTTATTCTGAAGTGAAAGCTGATGTCCTGTGGATTTAATCAAAGCTTTTTTTTCCCCAGCTGACCAGGTGGACATCCATCTTCTGCGCTGTCAGCAGCTGAGGCTTTACATTTTAAAGGCCGGACGGGCTCTTCTCTCTCATCAAGACAAACTCAGACAGATCCTCTCTCAGGCGGCAGTGCTGGACATAGGACCAAATCCCAGCGGTAAGACCTCCACCAGTGAACAGATTAAAGAAGGGTTGTCAAGACACAATACATTTTTTTTTATTAGATAAGAGAAAACTAAACGAGTTTGATACCTGATGAAAAAAGCCTTGATAAAAAAAGAAGTCCTAGGCACACAATATATATATATATTTTTTATTTCTAAAAATTGTAGGGAAACTTCTGCACAATTGCCCTGGTATTTGTGCAATTTAATACAGCACTACTTTTCTTTTGCTTGCGTCAGCCTTTGGTTCAAAATATGACTAATGTGACTAATATGACTGTTGTTTGTTTGTTTATTTAAGCTTAGGTTCATTCCAATACTATATATCAATAAAAAGATATTGACATTTTTGAAGCCTTACTTGAGAGTTTGAGAAAATTCTCAAATGAAAACTATTTTTGTTTGAATTTTTAGTGAATCTTGAGGCACTATCTGTACTTCTTTGCCTTTTAATTATTATTTCATTTATATGCAGAGGATCCAGTGGTATCATCTCCTGATGTGGGTGACTTGTCTCCTGAGGGTCCTCTACCTCCACTCATCCTCCTGCAGCAGCTGCTGTCCGCTGCCACCCAGCCCTCCCCAATCAAAGCCATTTTTGACAGACAGGAGATGGAGGTGAGTTTATACATTCTGCTTTAGTAGTCAAGTGTTGGAGAGGAACTCTGATATTTTAAAACTAGGGATGTTCCTCTGCGACCAATTTCAAAGTCTATTAAATGCAAATTTAAAGGCCAGTCAACTTGATCAAAGGTTAGGAAACAATCAGAAAACACTAGTCACAATTACAATTGAGCGTTTTTTGTAACATGGTTGAGCAAGGGATCACAGCATCTGTGGGTAAACAATGTCAAATTAGTTTGCAGAGTGTGGCCAATGTTAGCAGTGCTAGCACCACCAGCCTTCAGTACTCATTGCCGGTTAACGTCCACATGCCAAGGCTGGCTTCACATTGCTTTGGTGAAGTTCTTAGATACCGGTTTAACTGGACACAGCCCTACATACAACTTTATCTATTTATATTTTATAAAATACTGCCAAACCACCCCGCATTATGAGATGTCATCCATTCACTGTGTTGGTTTATATTTGGGTAGTAGAGCATTGTGGCATTATGACAGCAGCCATTAGCCGGAGCTACAACCCTAGCTGGTGATGGGCAGCTACATGAAAGCATACACACCATTTTGTACTGGCGTTGCAGGACTGAATTGATCAAATTATTCATAATTAGTTAAACCAACTAGTAATGATGGTGCCCAGTAGTGAGGGTGTTGACGACTAATCATTTAGTCATCTAGTCACACTCATCCCTATTGAAAACCTGGACCCTACTCTTTTTTAAACATCAGGGTCAAAATGACTGAACGGTTCTGAACATTAGTCATTAGTCATTTTGACTTCATATTAAATAAAAATGAGGCTACATTTGACAACACCAGATTCTCTTTTAACAAGTGTCAGTGCTAATGCTTCTTATATTAGAGCTAGTACATTTAGCTTGACCTCAGTGCCACATGTTTTATTTTTGTTGTTGTGTGAATACACAGGCTGCAGCTTTGGCAGTGTGTCAGTTTCTCGCTGTGGAATCTGCACACCCTTCCTCTCCGCTGTTTGAGGAGAGCAGCTCCAGCGAGGCCACCACACCTGTCACCGTACAACATGTTCGACCACCAAAACAGAAGAAACAGAAGACCTCACCTGTCCCTCCTTTACCCATAGTCCTCCAGCTCATGGAGATGGGCTTCCCTAGAAAGAACATTGAGTTTGCCTTGAAGTCACTGTCTGGAACAACAGGCAGTGCGTCTGGTGTCCCAGGTATGATTTCACATGACACTGTACCCAAACATTTGAATGCTCTTGTTAAAAATAGTATGTCTGCTGTATTTGGGTCAATTTGTGATTTTATATTTTGAGATGTACTTGTGGAGAGTAATTGAGCATATGTACACCAGGTGTTGAGGCTCTGGTGGGCTGGCTCCTGGACCATCCAGACATTCATGTCACTGAGCTGTCAGATGTCGACACTGTGTCCGATGAATTCTCTGATGAGGAGGTGCTGGAGGAGCTGGAGGAGGCCGAGCCGACATTCCCTGTGGTACATTACTTTCTCTTAAAATTTCTGCTACTTGATGATGCACTGCATTAATCATTCAGCCAGTCAAATCCATGATCCCATAACATGAATAATAACAGCTGTGTTATAATTCCATGTCTCTGTGTGACATTAGCCTCCAGGTGCAGTCGTGACTGAAAGCCAGACGTTTAAGAAGAGATCAGATTTCCAGAGCAACGATGATTATGCTGTCTATGTCAGAGAGAACATTCAGGTGAGACCAGCAACATTTAAAACAATATTTTCTAAAACTGCTTCAGAAGGTCATATCAGGATGCAAAATTAAATCCTGCCAAATGCAAACAGATTTTCCATTTGGCTAGAAAGTCTCAGCATGCTGTGTGCAGCATTGGGGTGAATGTTGGTACTAAAATAATCATGTTATTAGAAAAACATACTGAAACAAATGCTTACATGACACACATGCAATTTATTATATTGACCGGTTAAAAATAAATGCTTAGCGGGTTGGACCTGGGTCATATAAACATATTTTAGGGCATTAATGACCAAAATTTGCACAACATTTAACAAAGTTAGACCGTCCTTTATTTGAAGAGTAAAGAACACTAACAAAAAATTACAGCAGGCTCTTCTTTATGGGCATCCTTTTTTACGTTGAATGCTCTGATGGGGTCTATTTCTCTCCACAGAATATGTTTCAGACATTACGTCCTGTTCTGCTGCGTAGGCTGAAGCATTCTACTGAAAGAAATGCTAAACCTTTTGTAGTGATTTGTTGTTAAGAACTTTAAATAGGTTTAAGTTTTTAAAAAAAGTAGCTGGATTCCCCAAGACAGATTTTCTCAAGCTGCTTTATGAAAGCTGAACTTACTTTTCAGGTGGGGATGATGGTGAAATGCTGCAGAACGTATGAGGAAGTGTATGATGGAGATGTTGGGAAAGTGATCAAGCTGGACAGAGATGGACTTCATGACTTAAATGTGCAGTGTGACTGGCAGCAGAAAGGAGGAACGTACTGGGTGCGCTACATCCACATTGAACTACTAGGTAAGCTTCAATCACAACCCTATACCTGTAACATGAAGGTTACAGCATTTTGTTTTAATCTTGTTTTTTTTCCCCAAGGTTTCCCACCACAAAGCTCTCCTTCCCATATAAAGATTGGTGACAAAGTGAGGGTGAAGCCAACAGTCACCACGCCAAAGTACAAATGGGGCTCAGTCACTCATAGGAGTGTCGGGTTTGTGAAAGGTAAGACTTGCACTTTACTCTTTAAATTGATGTTCTATTCATAAACTAAACAGATAACCCTATTTAAGAGGCTGAGGCTGGAATCCCCTGTCATCTGCACTAATGGAGCTGAACGGTTTGTTTTAGCTTTCAGTGCCAATGGAAAGGATGTGATAGTAGACTTCCCCCAGCAGTCCCACTGGACCGGCCTGTTGTCTGAAATGGAACTGGTGCCCAGCGTTCACCCTGGAGTCAGGTAATAATAAGACATTTATTTTAGGTATGGAGACATGATTTCTGTCAGTCCATTTTAGTATGTTAGGTATTTATTTTAAGGGACAGAGCACTTTAATGACCATTGATATGAAAATTCAGAAATGAGCAACTACAGTACTACATAACAAATCTCTAGGCAAGGCAAGTTTATTTATAAGGCAATATTCACACACAGATTGATTGAAAGTGCTTCCCAAAGTTAAAAATAGAGCATTAAGAACATAATGAATATAACAAAATACATTAAATACAAGCCTGAGAACACTGATTTTACCATCTAGAGATGGGTCTAAAAGGTTAAATATGAAGGACATTCTCTTATCCAACATTTAAAATGTAACTTCCTTGGCTGACAGCACAGTTTATCTAGATGTGTTGCAGCTTTATTGCACATCACAGTCCTTTCTTTTGGGGCTCTGGTGCTAATCTCAATGTCTCAATACATCGTTGCCTGTTCCACAGGTGTGATGGCTGTCAAATGTTCCCGATAAACGGCCCCAGATTCAAATGCAGAAACTGTGATGACTTCGACTTCTGTGAAAACTGTTTCAAGACTCGCAAACACAACACCAGACATTCCTTTGGCAGAATCAACGAGCCTGGTTAGTCTCTTTTCACACTGATCTAATTTGTGATATTTGTAAGCGCGTGCATGCAGGTAATCCTGTGATTCATCTCCCCTGCTATCAGGCCAGTCCCCAGCATTCTGCGGCCGCTCAGGAAAACAGCTCAAGAAGCATCACAGCAGCCAGCGCGGGATGCTGATCGACGACTGGTCCAGAGCCGTCAAGAGCCTCAACGTGTCATCCTCAGTGAATCAGGCCTCACGCCTCATCGACTGCAGTGATCAGTGTTGGCAGTCCTCTGGATCGCAGGGAAAGGCACGAGATTGGATTTGCTAAAAAGCTGTCTTATGGTCTATTTAGTTTAGCTTCTTTAAAGTGCTTCACTTGACAGGTTTTTTTCACTTTGCCCTCCTACAGCACTGGATTCGTCTCGAGCTCTTCCCAGACGTTCTGGTTCACAGACTGAAGATGAATGTGGACCCTGCAGACAGTAGCTACATGCCCTCTCTAGTCGTGGTGTCTGGTGAGTTCAATTAAACTTGTGATTCATTGAAATGTTGTTTCAGGTTTATTAGTATGAATGGATGAGTGCTGAAACTAAACATACAGTAATGAAGTGATGTAAACTTTCCATCAGACATTTATGATCTGTCTTTATAGTGTTTAGTTTGTTGTTAAGGCAAGAGATACTATTTGAAAAACAGACCTTTTTTTATGGTTTTAACTGTTTTCCATTAGCTTTAATAATGTGTTTTCTGAATTCACAGGTGGAAGTTCTTTAAACAACTTGATTGAGCTGAAAACCGTAAACATCAATCCCACAGACACCACCGTCCTTCTGCTCAGTGACTGCACTGAGGTATGATGTGTATCTAGAAAAATATCATCTTCTAGTCATCCCATAATATTTGATTTGTAATAACTTGAACAATATTTCCTGCAGTATCACAGATACATCGAGGTCGCCATCAAGCAGTGTCGCAGTTCTGGGATAGACTGTAAGATTCATGGGCTCGGCATCGTTGGACGGATCAGAGCAGAAGATGAAGACCTCGCCACAGTGCCTTTCTTGGCATCTGATAACGAGGAAGACGATGACGACAAAACGGCCTCTGGGAGGTGAGACAGGCTAAGAAACCGTTGTTTGAGTGTAGGATTGTTGCATTAGGAATGACTGTGTGGTTGAAAATGTGTTGATCCTCTTCTGCAAGCAAGGAATAACCTGGTAGAGTTTGATAATGCAGATTTGTATATACAGGTGCATGGCTTATGAAAGATGCTTAAGCCACATTTGCAGCATGTTTGATACAGTAGAGCTTTGCGTACTTGAATAGAACCCACCCCATCCATACTCACAATCAAAACAAGAACACTCAGATCATTGGTATTAATCAATACATTTTTATTTTTTATTTTCTTTGTGCCATGTTAGTCTTGCTCGGAAGAAGTCATCAGGTCTGGAGTCTTCAGCCACCATCAGGACCAAAGTGTTCGTCTGGGGTCTGAATGACAAAGATCAGCTCGGAGGACTAAAGGGTTCTAAGGTACATCTTTTCTGTATGTTTTGATCCACACTTGCCAATGGCTAAACTAGTCTTTGTCCAACCATCACATCCACTCTTTAAAAGGGAAACAAGGGTTATTTAAGCATGAATGTGAGTATTCCACCTGTAAATACATTGAAATACTTATTTTTTTTAAAACTTCAAATGGGGAGAATATTTTTTGTTGATGTGCATCATTGTTTTGATCCTAAGTCCTCTTTATAGTGCCTCTTTATAGTTTAGACAAGCTGTACAACAAATGTAGTCATGTATTTATGATGTTAAACTATATAAGCAGGGGAAAAAAAAACATAAAACTGAGGCTAAGACATTCCAGTCTTCATTATAAAGGTGGAGGCTACATTCTCTGTGTAGAGGCTGATAATGACAAGTCTATCCACATCTGTTTGCTTCTTATAGCTAATGCGATGTGATGGCCAAAATCTAACACTCTCACACACCGAGGAACTGACACACACTCACTTTGAAAGTGTATCAAACAGGCCAATAACTGTAGTAGTTAGATAATTGTTAGTTCAGTATTTTAAGTTTGGGCGCATGTATATCAGTGGTTAAATCTTGCGTCCCAGTTACCGAGGCCCTCAAAGACGTGAACCAAGGTTTAACCATCAGCCATTTTCCATCCACTTCAGCCACTCTCTCATCCCTGTTTCTGACCCGATCCACTGTCCTGTCCTCTCAATAAAGGCATGAAGAGCCTGAAAGAATAATCCATTTAAAAAAGTATAAAGTAGCATATAATGGTAATGCAGCTCCTCTTAAGGGAAGGTACTGTTACTTCCATCTAGCGACTACTGAACAATGCTCCCTGGTTTCATTGTCTGTATTGTGATTATTTAAAATGATTTCCTTTGTTGAGGATTTGTCAAACACTTTTAAGACTTCCTGGGAACCTGTGCGAGACGCTCAGAAGCTGCTGCATCCTCTAATCCCTTTTGTTTGTACCGCCACAGATCAAGGTGCCCTCCTTCTCTGAAACTCTCTCTGCACTCAATGTGGTTCAAGTGGCCGGTGGCTCCAAAAGCCTGTTTGCAGGTGAGTGATGGAAAAGAAATTGGAGTCAACGTACTTCTTTAATGTGCGTGTGTGGTGTTTGTAACTGTTCTGCTGCTGTTGCAGTGACGGTGGAGGGGAAGATTTACGCATGTGGAGAGGCCACTAATGGCAGGTTAGGCCTGGGTCTATCCAGTGGGACCATCCCGATCCCCCGTCAGATCACCGCACTCAGTAACTACGTGGTGAAGAAGGTCGCTGTGCACTCTGGTGGGCGCCACGCCATGGCTCTGACTGTGGACGGGAAGGTGTTCTCGTGGGGAGAGGGAGATGACGGCAAACTGGGACACTTCAGCAGAATGTATGTTTACTCGCAAAAACACTGCACATGTATCCTGGAGACAGCTACAGGGTTACATCATGACTTTTTTCTCTGTTTGGATATTATCACTTCTCCAAATAAGTTGTCAAACAGGAAGCTTCCAGTTTGACAACTAACTAAACACCTCATGTTTTTAGTTAGGCCTTTTAGTTTTTAGCTGCTTTCTAGTCAGTAGTTTTGTAATAACTGTTGAATTTCTCTTATGCTTAAAGTCCTACATTCATTCATTCATTTATTTATTTATCCTTTATTTATACTGGAGTGATCATAGAGGGGTGATCCCACATTTCTGACATCAAGTCAGTTATTAAATAAATGCAACATTTATTTTTTATGATGTGATGAGTTATTTTGATAAAGTTAGCTAGAAATAGAAAATAAAAACAGTTGGCCACACTGACTTCAAACTGTAAATAATAACCACATTTAATATTTACGATCTGAGTGTGTGGGAAACCCAGAGGACAGCCGAGCATGCACTCTGTCTCCTGGAAAAAAAACAAATACATTTTTACTCAACTCCATCAGGCTCTGTGACATTACAGCTCATATTTACTCTGTCACATAGTTTATAGTGTTTATTATTTCTTTTGAGGGGAATTTTCAGTAAAAGTAGTCAAAAAAACAATGATCGCCAATTCTTCCTGTCTGTGTAGTCTTTCGCATTTGACTCGGAGAGATTAAGTGAGATTTCCAGTTATTAGAGGAAGGAGTCTGGTTGTTGGTGAACAGAATCTGTTAGTGTGTGGTGTGCTGTGTGGGGTCCCTAACATTTTAACATCTGGTAAGGTGTCAGTGTGGGTCAGACTTTAAATGTCCTAATGGTAGAAGTTTATTGGTATAAAGTCTTAGCTGTAAGGGTGATGTAGTGTTGCACACAGCTTTGACAAACTGGATTTAAGATAATTATGTTTGTTATCGTAGGAACTGTGACAAGCCTCGTTTGATTGAGGCGCTGAAGACAAAGCGTATCCGCGACATCGCCTGTGGCAGCTCTCACAGTGCAGCCATCACCTCCAGTGGGGAGCTCTACAGCTGGGGTTTAGGGGAATATGGCCGCCTCGGACACGGGGACAATACCACTCAGCTGAGGCCTAAACTGGTATGTGTGCATATCTCAATGTATCCCTTTCTTTATTTTACACAGACACTGACTAATAGAAGTAAGAAGAATGTTGTTTTTTATCAGCTGATGTAGAGAAAGAAAAATTCCACATCCGTTAACTTGCTGTAACATGTGTAGTACTAGTGCCCTCTTAATGATGTTTCACGGCTTTTAAGCCAATGATACTATTGAATATGATACATAATCATGAACTCTTGCTCGCTGTGTCTGTCATTTAGGTGAAAGTGCTGCTGGGACACCGTGTTATCCAGGTGGCTTGTGGGAGCAGGGATGCTCAAACTCTCGCGCTCACTGATGAAGGTATGTTGATAAAGTATTCTCTGGCATTAAAGAGAATTTAGTTTTGAGCAAATATCGATGTAAATGGTACAAAAAACACACTGTTCAAGTAAAGACACCTTATCTATAAAAAGTACTTATAACCATTAAGACTTTCTCTTCAAAACTGATGATGCCTTGATTCCTCTGTTTCTAGTTGGTCATATTTGTGTCTGTTTCTGGCAGGGTTGGTGTTCTCGTGGGGTGATGGGGACTTTGGGAAGCTGGGTCGTGGAGGCAGCGAGGGCTGCAACATCCCACAGAACATTGAGAGGCTGAACGGGCAGGGCGTCTGCCAGATTGAATGTGGAGCTCAGTTCTCTTTGGCCCTGACTAAATCTGGAGTTGTGTGGACCTGGTAAGATAAATAAACAATGACGGTTCCATACTAAACCATTCCTCTTTTTTGTTTTCCAATGATTGTTAACTGTTTATGTTTTTTAAACAGGGGCAAAGGCGACTATTTCCGATTGGGCCATGGCACTGATGTCCATGTTCGGAAACCTCAGATGGTGGAGGGGCTGAGGGGGAAAAAGATAGTCCATGTTGCTGTTGGAGCTCTGCACTGTTTGGCTGTTACAGAAACAGGACAGGTTTGTACTGACCTCCACCAGCAGTGTGTAATGAAGCGGAGCACGTCGCTCAGGCACTCTGCCCGTTTACTGCCATGGCTCTGTTCCAGCTGCGTGACTTCCTTCCCCTCCCAATGTATTCTATTTATTGACTCTCACTCCACTTTTCAGACACCCCTGACCTTTGATGTTACACACTGTATCTGGTCCTATATATTAGCTTCCCTCAGAGAAAGTTTAATAATGTCAGCACATCACTTCTAATGATGACAGGCAGCTACTCAAAGTTTGACCACTTTAAAAGGTTATTCAGATTAAGAGCTTAAAGCAGTGAGGAGGTCTCGAGTGGCTTTTACTTAAGTTCCAAACACAGGAAGTCTTACAAATATCCATACAGCAATAAATCTGAGACCTGATTCATGTGATGCAATGATCAAATCACTGGTGCTAAATACCAGTATTGTAATATAAAAAACAGATTTCCAGTATGACTCACCATGTCACTACTGCATGACTCCTCATGGTGGCGCTGATGACATAGAGGTTTATTGGCCAAAGAAGAAGTTGACAGCATGATGTTGGACAGCGCTGAAAAGAAGTTAGAGGATGAATCCTGCACTTCAACTTTTTTTAGAGCCATTTTTCTTCAATGTAATGTGATATGTATGTGTATCTAAAATTCAATCATTATTGTTATCCTGGACCCGTATATTTCATATCCTCTTGTCTTGTATTGTATCTTAAGTTAGCCTGCGGTTCTCACCCCTAGTCCTACACATTTCAGAACATTTACCAACGTTATCCTGAATACTTTAATACTTCTATGTTTAAACAGCAATAATCAGGGTGTTGTGTTTCTTTGTCAGGTGTATGCATGGGGGGACAATGACCACGGCCAGCAGGGGAACGGCACCACCACAGTGAACAGGAAGCCAACCCTGGTGCAGGGTCTGGAAGGACAGAAGATCACTCGAGTGGCCTGTGGCTCCTCCCACAGCGTGGCCTGGACCACTGTGGACGTGACCACGCCCTCCGTTCACGAGCCAGTGCTTTTCCAGACAGCCAGGGACTCCCTCGGAGCGTCATACTTAGGTAATCCCGCCTTTTCTTCCTACAGTTAAAACGGTACCACCAACCTATTACATGTTCTACTCACCTACATGAAGACTTCCATTTAAATTCACACATATGTCGTATACAGATTGCCCAAAAGGGGGAGCTGTTCTGACTACAACATATTCAAGTCTGGCCTGCATTTATCTAACTTCTCAAAGTAAAATCTTAAAATAGATAAAAAGCCTTCTTAGTCACATTTAGGAATGATTATCAAACTTTGTAAGGTCATGATGAAAAATAAATTACATTGATGATGAAAATGATTTACAAACTAATAGTCAAACAGTGAGACGAGAAAATTATGTCAGAAAGGATTGACTCCAATTTCCCTTAAAGAAATGTGGGCATGAAACGTCTTAACAGTTTACAGGTTATTTAGAAGAGCTATGTAACAATGTAAAAATTGGTTACTAAGAACCTGTCCTCTGAATCTCAAGCTAAGCTTGAAACATGTATATGTTTCTCGAGTGATCGCATTAGAGCTGCTTTGAAAGGTTACTCTCAACTTTTTGTAATTCAGAAAAACGATAATGATAAATGTATTTTTTTGTGCACTTTAGAAACATCTTATAACCTATGAATAAATCGGCTCTTTACAGAATCATAGTATTTTATTGTGTTTAACCAGTTATTTACACTAATGCACACATTTTACAATCACAATGTTGACTTTAGTGGAATTTGACCAACATAACAGACAGAACATTCCCAGAAAGAAATACCAAATCCCACTAGCTCTTTCCTCGGTGCATTTCTTTGGAGTTTGATAAATATTGTTCCAGTTCTGCACAGGACAACCTGTAGGTAAGGACAGCACTTTCTGCACACGTCAGCTAAATGAAAGAAAAACCTACATTAGTAGTGCTCATTTCCTGCACAGTTGCAGAAGGTAATTCTGTGTGTGTCTCGAGATCGTAAATATTCTACCTCTCCAAACGGCTGCAGCCCCTTTTTTTCTTCTCTGTTTTGTTTGTTTTGTATTTTTTCGAGAGGTTCAACTTGAACTGAAGGGCTGAGTCGGCTGGCGCTGCAGCTGAGTGATGATGTCTGGAGCTGTTTAAGGGATCTTCCCATCGGTGACTGTGTGTGTCTTTTTGTGTTGGTGTTGTTCTCCGCAGGCGTCCAGTCAGACAGTGACTCATCAGCAGTGAGTAACAAGATGAGCGGGCAGAGCAGTGTGAAGCCCAATCGACCATCGCTGGCCAAGATTCTACTCAGTCTGGACGGCAACTTGGCCAAACAACAGGCTCTGTCTCATGTTCTGTCAGCTCTACAGATCATGTATGCAAGGTATGTTGTTCACACGGATTAAAATGAAGTCTCTTGGAGGATCAGAAGAAATCAGCACCCTCTGGGGTTGACATACAGTATAAAGACATGGGACATGACTTTAGCTTTGTTGATATAGCAGGTTCCCCATGTACAGACACTGCAGTCCTCCTTGCACTAGTTACAGGTTCAACTCTAGATCCTGACACTTTCTTGCTCCATGTCTTCCAGCACTCTTTCCCCACATTTCCTGTCACTGAATTTTTTTGTTTTTTTGGAGTTACAAGCCAAAAAAAGACTGAATAATATTTTTTTGTAAGCTTTGATACCATTGGATTTGTTTTAAAACCATACATTTATTTTAATGATTGATAATATCGAGAAAGTACTAAAGTATCCCACATTTTAACAACCTTCTTGTCTAAACTCTTAGTAACTTAATCAGCTGGCTTGAAATTGTTATTAGTCTTACTATTGACACGACATGTTGTGTTTCCTCAGGGATGCAGTGGCCGGTGCTCTGATGCCAGCCAGTATGATCCTGCCAGCAGAGTGTCCTTCCAGCTCACCCGTTCCCCCGTCAGACTCCTCGTCCTCGTCCAGCGTGAGTGATGAAGAAGGTCCTCCCGTCCTGCCTGAAGCGGAGGAACGAGTCAGCCCAAATCCCTGGCAAGACAAGAAAGGGGAGGTGGGTAAAATAGATTTAGTTTGATTTGAATTTATAAACACAAGCCACATCCATGCAAAAGTTTAGGTCAGGAAAGTGCTGCCTCCACTGCATTTTGTGCTGATCTACACTAAATCTTATCCAGAGTGCATCTTTTTTCCCCCCGCATATTGACCAGGTGTATAAATGCAACCTTCAGGAAACTATATTTGGGTCCAACTAGGGAACACTGGAATATTTCACACGACTTTGATAACAATAACAATGTGAAAAATAACCGTAACCGTAATATACTACAAATACGGTACATAGACAGAAGTTTTTGTGATAATATTTGATTAATTTAAACTTTTAAACTGTAATGTAAGTACAAAAAGCTTCTGTTTGCATTTTTAAAACCTAAATATCTTTATTGTAAATGTGAATGATTAATCACACAAGATGTTAAACATCTTACATTTGATTCTCCAGATATGATACATTCTTTGAACTTCTCAGAATAGAAATAACATTTCAGCTTGAATAAAGTAATGAAATAAAAAAATATCTAAAGCGTGTTTCTCATTGTTCTTTGTTATTTGTGTTGTGTGTGTGATCAGGCTCCTTCATCAGATGAAGCGGTCACCCCGTCGTCAGCTATAACTCCCTCTGCCTCTGGTGCCTCGTCTCGTCCTTTCATCCCCGTCACTGATGACCCCGGAGCAGCCAGCATCATCGCTGAAACCATGACCAAGACCAAAGAGGTGAGGCAACCAAGCGTGTGTGTTTGGACAGCTATTAACCCACACTGTGTGACGCTAACTCAACCATTTCCTCTGTTCATCTTCAGGACTCTGAGAGCCAGAGTAAAGTGGTCGGTCCAGAGCCTCAGTACCTTGATGAGTTCACAAGTCTGCTCATACCCGATGATACTCGTGTGATGGTCGACCTGCTCAAGCTGGCCGTGTCCTTTCGCTCCGGAGATAAGGGCAAGGAGGTTCTGTCTGCAGTGCTGTCTGGCATGGGTACAGCTTATCCACAGGTGTTTAAGTCTTTCCTTTTCTTGTGATTAACCTTAAAACAGACAGACCGCCCACAAATGACAGCATGATGTTTTGTTGATCATGTAGAGTTTGAAAGAGTAGTGTGGTGACAACACATCAACAGTAGAGGGCAGCTTCTATCTGGCTGTATGTCATAGTTTCTTTAATTGTCTTAGAAATGATCTTAAATGAAAACTGTACTTGGTAAAGCTGTGCTTGCATACCTTGAATAACCTCTAGGTTTTACAAATTAACGAGTTATGAAACATTTAAAGTTACTGCGTAAAATACATCAGTATATATAAATAGCTAAAAAAGACACTGTATTTTTTATTTCAGATGAAAAGATCTAAAGAATTTGCACTATGCTCATCAAAGTTATTCAAGTTTCTATATTCAGAATGATTTCAAGTCCAAATGTTTGTGTGAGTTGTTTTAGCAAAATCTGATGAAAAACATTGGATTGATGCATTTGTGATCAATCCGACAATAAATGAAAATTTAATACACAAACTTTAATGAATTAATTTAATAATTTTTTTATTTTTATTTAGTGACATATCCGTTGAGTTTAGGGTGTACAGATTATGTTGAAATTGAGCTTATATACCTAAAACATTGATAAAAAATACAATTAAGCCAAAGAAAAACAATGGTGTAGGCTGCACCATTTAGTGTTCAAGTTAAAACTGGTGACGTTGTAATATTTGACACTTTTACGTCTCTGTAATGTGCAGGTTGCTGACATGCTGCTGGAGTTGTGTGTCACCGAGTTGGAGGATGTCGCCACTGACTCGCAGAGCGGCCGTCTGTCCTCTCAGCCAGTTGTTGTGGAGAGCAGCCATCCGTACACAGACGACACCTCTACCAGTGGTACTGTGAAGATCCCAGGTACGCAGCACAGATGGAGGGATTTTTAGTTTCAAGCAAAAGAAAATATGATCAGTAGTTTTTTTTATATAGTCCCATATAGACTGTTACCACTTTATTAAGTTTAAAACCCTGTTAATATATGTTGAGATTAAACACTGTTCAAAGTTTATCTTTGTTTTCCATATCTATATGGTCTTATTGTCCAGCCCTTCTTTATAGGACTTTTTTGAAAGACACAGCTTTTTTGCTTCTGTAGGTGCTGAGGGTCTAAGGATAGAGTTTGACCGTCAGTGTTCAACTGAGAGACGCCATGACCCATTGACTATCATGGATGGAGCCAATAGGATTGTCTCTGTCAGATCAGGTAATGAGAGCAAGATGGTGAAAGAAAACTGTATGACTATAAACCATTCAACAATAAATAAATGTGGCTGTATGACTTCTGTGCGTTAGGTCGGGAGTGGTCTGACTGGTCCAGTGAGCTCAGGATCCCAGGAGATGAACTCAAATGGAAATTCACCAGTGACGGCTCTGTGAACGGCTGGGGCTGGCGCTTCACTGTCTACCCCATCATGCCTGCTGCTGGTAAGCTGCACCAAACACATCTCCAGAATCAGTGTCTTCAGAGGTTAAACCACACACACCAGTTACCATTAGCATTCATGCCATTTGAGAGGGTATGTTTCCGTAGTAATACTAAGCATGTGACCCTGTGCCCTCTTGTCTTTCCTCAGGTCCCAAAGACTTGCTGTCTGATCGCTGTATCCTCTCCTGCCCCTCCATGGACCTGGTCACCTGTCTGCTGGATTTCAGGCTCAACTTTGCCTCCAACAGAAGCATTGTGCCTCGCCTTGCTGCTTCCCTGGCTGCTTGTGCTCAGCTCAGCGCTCTAGGTACAGTATGATAGACCTGATACACCATGCATATATCATTCCAATTTCTAAATATAAGTAGGTCATATATAAACTGAACATTTTCTGGGAAGTGGCCTACTGCTCGGTGCTTGTCCATCAGATAGCGGCAGCACCAAATAGTTGATGGATGAGTGTTGAAACAGATTGATGATTGTGATAGAAATGACGTGGGAAAAAGAGTTGAAACTGCTTTATATAAACCAGACTACGATGTAGTTACTCAGAGCTGTTAATGGCAGCAAATATGTAGGTCAGAGGAAAGAGCAAAATTATTGTTACTAAGACAATAACTACTGAGACATTTATTTTATAATTGAAATATTTCTTTGATGCAGCTGCTGGACACAGGATGTGGGCTCTGCAGAGACTACGGAAGCTCCTGACCACAGAGTTCGGTCAGTCCATCAACATAAACAGACTGCTGGGCGACAACGAAGGCGAGGCTCGCTCTATGGTGAGAACAGTGTGATTGCACAAATGAAAACTGCTGAATTCAGATATTTACTGTTTACTGTCTGAGCTCCTCCACCGGCACACTCCCACCTGCACTCACTCTCAGGTCTGCCGATGCAAACCTCCTTGGTCCCCCCCCCCCCCCCCCCCCCCCCCCCCCCCCCCCGCCCTGCAGGACAAACTATCGGTCCTGGGGGGACAGGGCTTTCTCCATTGCTGCTCCCACCCTCTGGAACGCACTCCCCAAAAAACATTAGAGACTCCCCCACACTCACTTCCTTCAAGAAATCCCTCAAAACTCAACTCTTCAACACTGCCTACAACCACTAACTCTCATCCTCCCTTTACATTATTTCTTCTTTGTACTGTCCTCGTTGTCGTTGTGTTCTGTTTTTATTGTTATTCATTGTCAAAGCGTCTTTGAGTATCTAGAAAAGTGCTATATAACACTAATTTATTATTATTATTATTATTACATGCAATGATAGTTAATGGAAAAATTGTTGAGGATTATTTAATCCTTAATGGAGTATTTCCTTGCGGATTGATATATATATAAATATATTGCACAATTTGGTTTAACATGTTATTTCCGAACATAAGCATACAGGAAATATGAGCAGAGGCAATCCACTTATAGGTTTATATTTTTAATGGATGGTTATGTGTTTTCCTACAGAGTTTCACAGGCAGTGCACTGGCCGCCCTTGTGAAGGGGCTTCCTGAGGCTCTGCAGAGGCAGTATGAGTATGAGGACCCCATTGTCAGGGGAGGCAAGCAGCTGCTTCACAGTCCATTTTTCAAGGTATGCTTATAATAGTTTCCTCACCATCAAATTGGCACAACAGGTTAAGGTTTTATTGATTGTTTTTTATTGAGGATTAGAAGTTTTGTCTCCGAGACTCATTTTAACATTTTGGTCAGGTCTTGGTTGCTCTCGCCTGCGACCTTGAGCTCGATACTTTACCCTGCTGCGCTGAAACACATAAATGGGCCTGGTTCCGCCGATACTGCACCGCTTCCAGAGTCGCTGTGGCTTTAGACAAGAGGACTTCTCTACCAAGACCCTTCCTGGACGAGGTGAGTGAGTCTGGCTGTTGTGGCCTTGACTTTCCTTTGTTGCACCTGAACCTGAGAATGTTTTTAATCCCTTCATCACTCCTAAAAACTTTACAGGTAACGAAGAAAATCCGTGAGCTTATGGCTGATCACGAGAGCATGAACGGCCTCCACGAGAGTCACGACTTGTTTAGGCGCGAGCACGACGAGCAGCTCGTCCAGTGGATGAACAGACGACCGGACGACTGGACCCTCTCGGCTGGAGGGAGCGGCACCATCTACGGCTGGGGCCACAACCACAGAGGACAGCTGGGGGGCATCGAGGGGGCCAAGGTCAAAGTGCCCACTCCCACAGAGACGCTCGCCACACTGCGTCCGGTTCAGCTTATCGGTGGGGAGCAGACTCTGTTTGCTGTCACTGCTGATGGAAAGGTATGTCCACATTTCAGTTAACACTCCTTTTTTTGATTCTTGTGTTACGTCTCTGTAGCACTCACACTGGCTGTAACACTCTGTAGGAAGACTATTAATATATTAATATTGATATGACTATTAGATGCTCTGCTGTCTGTGTTCTGCTTACTGTGACTAACATGCTTTACATCAAAGTTACTGTTTATAACTATGCATCTGTAGTTCACTTTGAACTAGCTAGCTGGCTAATGTTGGCATATTTACAGTGATGTTTATAATACACATTGAAACGGAAAAATTAACTGGATAAAAAAGATTCAGAATATTAGCCTATTCATAATAATCAAAGTTGGTTTGTAGTCAAATGTATTAATTGGCAGAGCCATGTATGCTATAAAATCCATCCATTATCCTGTTTGGGGTTGTTGGGGCTTGAGCCGATCCTAGCTGTCATTGGGTGACATGCCCATTCCCACCCAAACACCTACAGGTAATCTAGAGCAGTGATTCTTAACCATGGGCCCGTGGCCCTCAGTTGGGCCGCGAGCGCCACCTAGAGGGCCACAAAAATCTTTGAGTTTTGCACCTGTAGGCCGCGAGGGCCGCGGGACTGCAGTGTTTCCAACACATAGACGATACTTGGGTGGGCCGTCCAGGTACATTTATGGCTGCCCGTGTATATTTCCGAGCTGCTTTTATTTATATTTTCATTCATTCAAAAAATTGGTGCGTGCGCGAGAGAGAGAGAGCGTGCATGAGAGAGCGTGAGTCAGTGCAGGCACGCTCATGGCTCTGTGCAGGAAGAGACGGGAACCAAGAGAGCACGAGAGAGCGGAGTAGCGAGAGCACTTGCAAGTGCGTGCAGGAGTGGAACTTGCAAGTTGCAAAAACAGAATTAATTTAGAGGGGAAATGCATGTGATATAAATACAAACCTAATATTAAAATATACCCTGAGATAAGAGTAAGAAGAAGAAAAAATGACAATTGTCTGCAACCCCCCCCCCCCCCCATTAATATCTTTGTTTCATGTAATTTATTTCAAAAGGTTTTACCTTGTTAAACTGTAAGTGAACTGTAGTTATTGAATAGAAATCAAACCAAGAGTGAGATCAATTAAACCAATACAGTGTTAATATTTGAATGGGTCCCCCCCCGGGCCACTTTGTACTGGAAAAGTTGGGCCCCGAGGTCAAAAAGGTTAAGAACCCCTGATCTAGAGGAACCAATTAACATAAAAGGCATGTCTTTGGACTAAGGGAGGAAGCCAGAGTACCTGTTGGGAACCCATGCAAGCACAGGGAGAACATTTAAACTCCACACAGAAAGTCCCTGTCTGCCTGGGATTTGAACCTGGAACCTTCTTTCTGTTTAGTTGAAATGTTTTAAATCAAATTGAATCTTGTGTCTTGAGGATTGTAAAAACCCTCAGCAAATTAATTGGAAATAAAAATATAACACATAGTCTAATATATTGTTTGTCTTTGTCCTCAGCTGTATGCAACAGGATATGGCGCTGGAGGCAGACTGGGTATCGGTGGCACAGAGTCCGTGGCCACACCTACTCTGCTGGAGTCCATTCAACACGTCTTTATCAGGAAAGTGGCGGTGAACTCTGGAGGGAAGCACTGCTTGGCTCTGTCTTCTGAGGGAGAAGTCTACTCGTGGGGAGAGGCTGAGGACGGGAAACTTGGCCATGGGAACAGAAGGTCTGAATTGAATCCAATATAACGATTCATTGCACCTTCACCGCTCACACATCGTTAACACAAACCCGTGTAGCTGTAACAATCATGATTAAAGCTTGTGTTCCTGGTCTACCTTTGACTCCTCCTGACTTTAGCCCCTGCGATCGTCCTCGAGTAATTGAGTCTCTGAGGGGAGTGGAAGTGGTGGATATCGCAGCCGGAGGGGCTCACAGCGCCTGCATCACCGCCAGCGGAGAGCTCTTCACCTGGGGCAAAGGTCGATACGGACGACTGGGCCATGGAGACAGCGAGGACCAGCTGAAACCCAAGCTGGTCAGTGATCAATAGGCCCTCACTTTAAAGTCAACACCGGGGTTTATAAGTGCACTGAAAAGGCTGTGTGTGTTTCAGCGACATGTGTTTTAGCCAGTGTTTGGACAGAAATCACACAGTTTACTCTGAATCACTCTGACAAGGTTTCCCAGATAATCACCGTGAGCTAGAGCTGATGTTAGCGTCTCTGTGTTATTTTCAGGTGGATGCACTGCAGGGTCACAGGGTCATCGATGTAGCCTGCGGGAGCGGGGATGCCCAGACTCTGTGTCTAACAGACGATGACATGGTCTGGTCCTGGGGAGATGGGGACTATGGCAAATTGGGCCGGGGAGGCAGTGACGGCTGCAAAATCCCCATGAAGGTAAGGCAATTTACTCAATGGTGTGCACTGGAGGTCAGCCGAAACATCACCTAATAATTGAGACTTATTTCCCCTAGCTATTTTAGAAGGGAAGAGATCAGAAAATGCTGGAAAATACTAGCTAGCAACAGAGAGGCGGCTTTTTTCTTTTAATACTTTTTACTTACTTTTCATGCAAGTTTATTTAGCAATAATAGCTTTAAGTCCAGGGTTTTTAACAATTGTTTTCTTAGGTTATTTTTGAAACAAAGTACCAGTATTGGATTTGGTAGATAGCCAGACTTAATCTATTAACAAGGCAACCAGATTTCCATTCTAAACCATGGTCACTCTAACATGAAGAAGTGGAGGATATTAATGCTACCAAGGTAGTTTTCTTGCAGGCTTTGCCTCTCACATCGCAGGGGGTCTCACAGAAGGTCTGCAAAAGCTTGTGGGATGGAGTAGCCTATACTTCCATCGTCCATCATTTTATTGTATTGTATTATATTGAGTTTTAACCTGACATGGTGAACAGTGAGGCTAATCAACTTCTGCTAAAATGACTCAGAAATATGATTTTTTTTTAAAAAGCCCCTATACACTGAAGGAAACCTTTTTGTGGTTAGAAGAGTTTGGGGATTTTAACACCTACTTCCATTTTTTGTTACCATTTTGCTGATTTCTAGGATCATGAAAACAAAACTAATCGAGATTAAATGTAGAGTCACATGCATTGTTCGTTGCAGCTTGTAAACACAAAATTCTAATTGCGCCGGTTTGAATGGCGTCCAATCGTTGAATTGTATCCACTCCAGACACTTACCTGTGTGCTCTCAGTGGCTGGGGGAAACACATCACTCCTGGCCTAGAAACGACCAGTATAAACTAATTCAGGCAGAGGACAGGGTCTCTGCATTACACATGTATGGAGACCAACAAGTGATGATTAGCAGATGATGAGGGGCATGACCTTTGTATGAGTCTGTTTTATTTCTTTATGAAAAAGCTTCTGACTATAAACGATTGTTGTGCCGCATGCATTTTGTACTCCTTTCAATCAAATAATGGTGATTATGATTTTTACCATAATCGAGCAGCCCTAGTTGTTGGATGCCTCAGCTTTGCTTTAAGACTAATAACGCAGAGAAACTGATAGCCTGGTTCTTTCCAGAGTTCAACTAAAAAGTTAGGTAGAAGTTCTGGTAGGATTATTTTTTATTACAGACAGAATAATAGAAATGTGTTTTTTCAGGTACACTAAGCTTCGTATTTAAAATCACCCAAACAGAAAATAACAACTTGCTCATCATGGATTCATACAGAAATGACAAGAATCTGAGTATCAAATACTGTGTTCTTGATAAATGATTCAGACGCTGACGACATTTCAGAACGTCACACAGTGTGAGAGTGTTCAGACTCCTGACTCCAGATCCTTTTTTTTTTTTTTTTTTTTTTTTTTTTTTAAGCAGAAGACTGATAAATATGTTTTTTTTGTTTTTAGATTGATTCTCTCACCGGCCTTGGAGTTGTCAAAGTGGAGTGTGGCTCTCAATTTTCTGTGGCTCTTACAAAGTCTGGTGCAGTCTACACATGGTACGTACAGAACAGTGCACAGGAGATGTGTCATGGCGTCATGTATCACTGCTGCCGTTGAAGAAAAGGTGGCTCACTTGTGTTTGTTTATCATGTCACTCTTAGGGGGAAAGGGGACTATCATCGGCTGGGCCACGGCTCTGATGACCACGTTCGCAGACCCAGACAGGTTCAGGGGCTACAGGGGAAGAAAGTCATTGCCATAGCAACAGGATCACTGCACTGTGTGTGCTGCACGGAGGATGGTAGGATTTAACAAGTTTTCATCTTTTTGTACTTATTACCCCCATGACGTAGTACGTTTTTTTAAAAGATCAGGTTGGGTTGCATCACACCTTCACAGAAAGCTTTGGTGTTGTGTTTGGCTCAGGAGAAGTGTACACTTGGGGCGACAACGATGAGGGCCAACTTGGAGATGGGACCACTAACGCCATCCAGAGGCCGCGGCTAGTTGCAGCGCTGCAGGGCAAGAAAATCAACCGGGTGGCCTGTGGTTCTGCTCACACCCTCGCCTGGTCAACCAGCAAGCCCACAAATGCTGGGAAACTGCCTGCACAGGTACTGTACCCTCTTGTCATACTGTATATGTGTTGAAGAACTTGTTTGCCATTGATATGTTCCAGTAGGTGGCGGTAAAGCTTTGCACTATTGCAGACCTGAAAATAACCATGCTGCGAATGCCTGACTCTCTGTGTGGTGTGTTAAAGGTTCCAATGGAGTACAACCACCTGCAGGAGATCCCCATCATGGCCCTGAGGAACAGGCTGCTGCTTCTGCATCACATCTCAGAGCTCTTCTGCCCTTGTATCCCCATGTTTGACCTGGAGGGTCGGCTGGGTCAGACGGGCCACGGACCCTCAGTGGGCTTCGACACTCTCAGGGGTATCCTCATCTCCCAGGGCAAGGTGAGATAGCATTATGATCCCAGAAAAATACTCCAACAACAGTTTTTATTTCTGTGTTTCATTTTTATCAGATTTTTCTCTTGGTAACATTTTTCTTTTGTGTGTGAACAGGAAGCAGCTTTCAGGAAGGTGGTTCAAGCCACGATGGTGAGGGACAGACAGCATGGACCTGTGGTGGAGCTCAACAGGATACAGGTACTGAAGGAAATACTTGCTACATACTAGAGCCTGTCTGATGTGTGATTTTTAAAACGATGAAAAATGGCAAAATAGATTTTATATGGGGGAAATGTTTGGGGTTTCCTGCATTGCATCTGATGTAGTGAAATTTGGTGCTGATATGAAAGTGTACGTCTTTGGTTTTTCTGCTTCTAAATGACCTGAAATCTGGACTTTACTTCAAGGTTTGTGCTGGGACATGAAAACACGATTAATAAATCAGCAGGCAATGCTATCTGCATTACATGTTCTATTTAAAAAAAAAGATTACATGCCACCACATTAGGCCTGTCCCCGAGGATTTACATAGTTGAGCCTGATTCATTAGATTTTGCCTAGCGAAGACTGGCAGTCGTAAGTTTTGTTGTTGTTATTTGCACTCATCAATGGATTTTCTTATTTGAGTTTAACCACATCATTAAACTATCTTTCTTCAGGACTTGGAATAACACTTAGTCTATGACAGGACTTGATCCATCCTTTTTCTCATTCATTAAATCTGCTTTAATGTGACTTTATAACGATATTACACATGTCCAATACAGCAGGCACACACACACTGATGGCCCAGTGTGCTCAGGTCATACCACCAATGAACAAACAACGTCTTTTAATTTACCATTTGAAGATTGACTGAACTCTCCTGATCATAAAATGCCACCAAAAATGAGTCCCCACGATTTAAATTCAGTAAAATTTTTAATCTGAACACATTAGATCCATAACAATCCACTGAACTGTTCAAAACACTCCACTATTCCGCTCGCCTTTTGATGACACTTTATTTCAGCCAATGAGAGCCTTTGTTGAAAGGAGGGGCCGCTCACTGTTCTGACAGCCAATTGCACGTGACTGCTGATTACTGACATCTCAAGTTTTCAAAACATGGATCTGCTGCTTCTATCAATACTTTGTGGTTATTTCTTCATGTTCACACTAAGGAGATTGATTTAGAGTACGGGTGGTTTTAAGAACTGCATTTAAAGTATCAATATGGTGAAATCCATACCATGAGCCATGAATTATTTGGAGAAAACAAGCAGATCTATGTAAAATTAAATATTAAACACCCCCATATAGCTGGAATGGGATGATCCTTGTGCTCAACGAAGAGACTGGCAGTCCACTGAGGCTCTGACAAACTGATTGTTGAGTATTTGATTATATGGGGTCAACCCTACACCACATATGTCTGTGAAAGACCCATATCAAGCTAAAAAAGTCTAATGTAAGATATGTTGGGCCGTACACAACACTCACATTCTGAAATTGTGCTCCCTCTTAATCTGTTGCACACTCACTTTTGTCTCTCTTGAAGCCTCCTGCTCCCTCTTACTGTAATCTCCACCTCCTTCTCCCACTGTGAGGCTATGTTCCAGACAGGCTCCTGAGCATTACATGTGATGTCTTTCATAAGGGGATTTCTCCTGGTGTGTGTGTGTGTGATCTGTGCTCCGGCTTGTCTGCAGGGCTTCCTGGACTGCGCTCTAGACTTTACTCCACATAAAGTTTAGTCCGGGCCACTGCCCGCCACACAAGCACACCTCCCCCCGTGTGGCTCTGCTTGTATTGAAGCTGTCATATCCAGTAGCTCATGCATATCAGTACTTCCTCTCTCTCTAAAAAGAGTTTTTTAAGCATAGATCAAACTTAAATTTCTTTGTCCATCCCTCTTTTTCCTTCCCCTGCAGGTGAAGCGGTCTCGTAGTAAAGGGGGCCTAGCAGGTCCTGATGGAACCAAGTCTGTGTTTGGTCAGATGTGTGCCAAAATGAGTTCGTTCAGCCCAGATAGTCTCCTGCTCCCTCATCGAGTGTGGAAGGTCAAATTTGTGGGTATGTGTTGCACTTCCATGTCTACACCCAAACCCTATGTAGTAAGATATTTTTTGAAGAGCAGCTAATTATGTGAACATTTCCTCACTCTGGATGTGTTTTTTTTCCTCAGGAGAGTCTGTGGATGACTGTGGCGGAGGCTACAGCGAGTCCATTGCTGAGATGTGCGAGGAGCTGCAGAACGCCCTCACCCCGCTGCTTATAGTCACCCCCAACGGTCGGGACGATTCAGGCGCTAACAGGGACTGTTTCCTGCTAAACCCCGCTGCCAAGTCCCCTCTTCACATGAGCATGTTCCGCTTCCTAGGTATAATCCAGTTAATCTCCCATTCAGGTCTTCTTTTGTGTTAATCCTTGACAAACAAACACTGAAAATACGAGCGTCTATTTAAAAGTTTCTAATGTGAGCTTTGAGAATGTCTTTTTAAATATGAATATTCCTGTTTAGGATGCAGGTTTGTTGCACAGCACAGTGACAGTATTGTTCTTGTTTGATCAGCGGGTAATACCCTCTATCTTCCCGTGTCTGCAGGAGTCCTCCTGGGTATTGCAATCCGGACCGGAAGCCCTCTGAGTCTGAATCTGGCAGAGCCGGTGTGGAAACAGCTCGCAGGCATGAACCTGACCATCGCTGACCTCAGTGAGGTACGTACACAGCCTTGTTCTCCTGTCAACACACAGGCTGCTCAGTGTGTATCTAGTACACACACGAGATGGTTGATGAAGTGTGAAAATATACACCGGCCTGCATGCTAGAAACGCTGATATGAATGGATTTGTTCTAAATGGATTTTAGAGAACTTTATTTTCAAGTTAGTGAAAGAAGAAGATTCACAAGTGCTCCATACCTGTCATAAAAATCATAAACCGATTAATCTGCCTTTCTCCACAGTGGTAAAAAAGACAGGGGAATTGGGTTGCCTCAATGTGAAACAACAACAAACTCAAACACACGTACTCTGGGGCACATGCAGAAAAGATGAATCAGTGCTGGGATGACTTAAGCTGAGCTCTTCCTTAATATGCACTCATTCACATTTTTCAGATTTTTACCTGGTCTGACCTGCTGATACCGGTTTTTGGCTGATACAGAATTTCCGTCTTAAATTTAACAGCACAAAAAAAAAAATTCTTGGAACTTCACTGTAATGGAAATAGCGTTTATGTTCCTAATCAAACACTGACTGGTAAGTAACTGTTCATTACAATAAGCCTAAATAGCTGCACCAGGTTATGTAACCATCTCTCATCTCACTTAAAGTAATCTCCAATAGAACGTTTAAAGTGTCAAACCCTTTATTACTTTTATTATTAAGTCTTGTGTTACTGTTCAGAGAAACATCCTCAGTTACACTTGACAGTCCAGCCTGTCCTCCTGTAGAATATTCTTTAGTCTATTTCATTCGACCATTTGAGCTGTGACATTCACATAGAGAGGTTATATGAACCAGTTGAACTTTTATATTTCATACTTAGAATATACTGTAACAGAAAGAGGCATAAGCCTTCCTCCTGAGCCTACTCATCAACAGGTCACATTTGTCATATTGAGACTTGTTTTAGTTTAATTGAAGTTTGTGCAGTTAGGAGAGATTTTTGATGCAGACTTAAAGCCTTAAAAGAAATATAACAGAAAAGTTTCAGGATCAGGACATAAGATTGTTCTTTCATGAGGCTCATTGTTTCATGATGAGCAGCTTAGTGTCAGACATTATGTAAATGTTCATAACTATTATTCAGCTTAACTCTAATTGTCTCTAAAACCTGAACCCTTGTGTCTGCCTCTCAGGTTCAAAAAGAATGTCTTCATGTCACGTTATTATACAACATTTCAAAACCCTCATGATCTGCATTAGAACCTGCAAAGAGAACACATTCCTATACATTCCTGCTCAGATTAAATATTAAGCCTTTTAGCCTCAGGCTCCAAAGAGCACAACCGTCAGAAACACGTTTTGTCACGTCACACTGTGCCTGCTCCTCCTAAAGTTAATCTATATTTATTCCAGAAACAGTAGTCGTCCCACAATCTGAGCTTTTGTTGAAGAGTCGGCGTGAGTCGCCTCCTGCCCTCACGCTGTGATCATGAGCTCCTGAACCGTCTTTGGGAGAATACTTGAGCAGGAAAACAAAGCTGCTCTTGTTTCCAAGTTTTGCCCCTGAGATATTATAAAGGTTGGATGTCAAATTAGTCCACCACAAGACTTCAGGAAGACTCGATCGCCGGTAGGCTCACGGGAACTGTGAACAAGGCCATCCACACTCAAACACATGCATACAAAATAGATGAATGAAAAGGAGGGAAATTATACTGTAGGTAATAAAGAGACAAACGATTGCAAGAGTTCTGTATAAAGAATTAAGCGGTGATCTTTTCTGTATCTCTCAGGTTGATAAGGATTTTATTCCCGGCCTGATGTACATCCGGGACAACGAGGCCACAGCTGAGGAGTTTGAGGCCATGACGCTTCCCTTCACAGTGCCCAACGCCAGCGGTCAGGACATCCAACTCAGCTCCAAGTACTCCCACATCACCCTGGAGAACCGAGCTGAATATGTCCGTCTGGCTATCAATTACAGGTGAGAAAAAAACCTGCTGAGTAATCAAAACGTACACTTTCCAGTTTGTTTGAAGAGACCCGTATAGGTTCAGGCCCAAGGTTTTTTTTTTTAGTCACTCATGTCAAGTGTGGGTCAAGGGTCAAATCATCATTATAGCTCCTTTCACACATGCAATCCTGACACTTTCTGGAAAAATTCCGGACACCCTGATACATTCACCAATGTGCCTCACAGCGGTAATTTTTCGGTTGCACAGTGTAAACGATGCTGCAGATGTCTCGGTGTAATGCTTCCAACATGATGATGAAGAAACAAAGTCTGATGCTATGATGGCAGTTTTTTCTCTTTACATCAATGCTACGTGTAATTTCACGCATTCACAGAATGAACAAAAGAGCGGAAATGTGGGGAATGTGTCCGTTTGCGTTCACAGGTGCAACTGTACTGGACAGTTTCAGGAGTGCAGGGCATGTGTGAAAGTGGCTTATACTGTTTGTCATTGGGTGTCTCACGATTCAATTCAATTTCGATTCAAAACGATTCTGGATCCATGGATTCAAAGTCTATTTATGAATTTGTACATACTTCAGGGTCTACTCCAGTCATCTGTGAGACTGGCTGAATTTCTTGTTGCTCTATTTGTCATTCTTCTGAGTTAAAGAGCTAACCTTAGCACTTTGCAGGGAGTGACTGATTAGCCCAAAAAAATAATAAAAAATTCAATTATGAATCGATTTTAAATCTTAGAAGAGAAGAATCTTGATTTTTAAATCGATTATTTCCCACCTGTATGTACAAAAGATCTAAGAAGACAAGACAGTAAACACTGAAGTCTGTTAAATTTCACAAACTGTTATTGATCTCAGAGCCTGGTTTGTAAGGTATTAGCACTTTCACATCACAACATGAAATATTTAAAAAGTAGTTCACGTCAAATCAAATAAAAATCGACACGTAATGGGTAAACATTATGAACAGTATGATGTGTAAAAACAGTTTGTTGTATTAGTCATGATTAACAAAGTTTAGCATTTATATTACCATGCTTTTGTATGGTCCAAAGACTGCAGTCTTGATCCGGTCTGTAATTTCTCAGGGGAAAAAAAGTTAGGTCTATTTAATTGAAAATAATATTTTTAATCAAGCTTGGAGCAAATTGCCCAGTTTCATTTGGGTCTGGTTCATTTTAGATCAATGAAGACCTCTGTAATGTGTGAGTTAACCTTTCTGTCTCTTTCTTTTCCCCTCCCTTTTCAGGCTCCATGAGTTTGACGAGCAGGTCGCTGCTGTTCGAGAGGGAATGGCTCGAGTCGTTCCTGTTCCCTTATTGTCGTTGTTCACTGGATACGAGCTGGAAACGATGGTTAGTCAGAGCAGTTGAAGGTCCTGACATTGAAGCTCCATCCTCTGCCTGTGTGCTGGTTTGATAATAAGCGTTCCCTCTCCTCAGGTGTGTGGAAGCCCTGACATCCCTCTCCACCTGCTGAAGTCAGTGGCCACTTATAAAGGAGTGGAGCCCACGTCGTCGCTCATCCAGTGGTTCTGGGAAGTGATGGAGTCCTTCTCCAACACAGAGCGCTCTCTGTTCCTGAGGTTCGTCTGGGGTCGCACACGTCTGCCGCGCACCATCGCTGACTTCAGAGGGCGAGACTTTGTTGTGCAGGTAAGGGAAGGAACTGCAACTGCAGGTCTTCAGAGACACAATCTTCTCAGCCAGTCTGAGGGTGTGTTTAGTGCAACTGTCAAGGGAAGAGATGTCAACACTGACCCACTATGTTAGAGCAGATACTAGTATCCTAGCTTTCATCTGGACTGAGAGGCAGAAGAACCTTAATAAAGACACATCATATAGATTAATGTTCCTTTTTTCTCGTCTTTTTTTAAACAGTTTAATTATGTTAAATTGGTTAGCATGTTCAGTTTGATTGCTAAAGTTGACTTGCTAGCTAGCTTGTTTCACATGCAATATGTTTAAGGTTTGTGATTCAGCTCTGGCTCGGAACGTGTGTTTCAAATGTGTGTTGGACATTGTTCGGAGAGTTTGATAATAAACAGGATGTCATGTTTAAAACTATGAATGGCAGCCAAACCGCGAGCGAGTCACACACTGGCTACATACTGAGAATGGGACTATTTTTTTTCTTTGCTATCATTGTCTACTTAAACGCAGTGCTGCATTGCTCAGGTAAAATGGACCTTATAAGGAAATGAGATCTGTGACTTTTGGAGCTGTGTCTCATAGCTCTGTTCAAGAGTTAATATAGCTAGTATAGGGGTTAAAGTATGTTGTGATAAACTGGTAAGTAGACGTTAATACTCCTAGCAAACTTATCTCTAACTTTAGAGTCTAACTTTCTGTTTATCCATGACAGTGTGAAATTCAGATTTGCTACTGTTGTTTTTTCTTACCTAATAGATAGGGGTGGGAATCACCAGAGGCCCCACGATACGATATTATCACAATACTTGAGTCGCGATACAATATATTGCGATTTAACTTTTTTCACTGCATATTTTGTCAACACAACTAAATCAAGAACTGTTTTGTCAAATAAGTAAAAAATCTCAGTCTATTCATCTGACTTCAGTCTTTTTATTTCTACACAAGTCAAGCCCACAGACTGACCAACACTGATACAACTAAAACCCTGTAAAAGGCTGCATGAACTTCACAATCTGAACAGTTGGTATTTCAGTCGAATCAAACTTGAACATGATTTTTTTTCTAAAAATCTTCATACCTCCCACCAGAGAGTCTATTAAACACTTCATTACACACACACACACACCCCCACACACACATACACGTAAAACATGAATATACCCCTTTTCTGGCCTGTGCTAACTGGTATTATCTCTTGTCTTGCAAAAAAGACAAAAAATGTATATGTATATATATATAATAAAATATTGATACTTGGCGGCCATGAATCGATATAATATCGACACACAAAATATCGCAATACTATGCTGTATCGTTTACCTACTAATAGATGTAAACACTTTTTCATCTCTGCCTGTAGGTGCTGGATAAATACAACCCTCCTGACCACTTCCTACCTGAGTCCTACACGTGTTTCTTCCTGCTGAAGCTGCCCAGGTACTCGTGTAAACATGTGCTGGAGGAAAAACTCAAATACGCCATTCACTTCTGCAAGTCCATCGACACCGATGACTACGCCCGCATCGCCCTGTCTGGGGAGCCTGCCGCTGACGACAGCAGCGAGGACTCGGACAACGAAGACGCCGACTCCTTCGCCTCGGACTCCACCCAGGACTACTTAACCGGACACTGAAGTTTCTAGAAGGATCATTGAAAGAAGAGGATCATTCACAGAGAGACTGCACTAATCTCACCTGTTAACACACATTCATAAAAAGACACAAACGTCTGTGGGGGGGAAATGTGCAATGAGCTTTAAAAGCATTATAAGCTAAAGAGAGGATCAAACACACGTTTGCTCTGATTTTAGTTTCTTTAAAATTAAGTAAGGTGATCAGCTGCACATGTAATTGTCATGTTACATGGGAATTATGTATATTGTTACAGTTAAAGAGTCAAAAAAATCAAGGCTCCAGCCTAGCACTGTGGTAGATACTCCCTCTGGTTTGTGTGAATTACCTGTCCCTAGTTTGTATATAGAAACTGATGTATGACAGAACAGTAGAATGACTTTTGGTTTCTTGGTAACAGCCACATTTCTTTATTAAAAAACATTTTTAACTTAAAGTCAGTGTTTCTCACTCGGCTCGAGTCACTCGGAGCCCACTGAAGGGTCATTTTAAGAGTCCTGTATTCACCCCCTCCCCCACCATGTCTGTGCACTGTCTCCTTAAAGAATGTATATAATATGATTGTGCCATGTATTCACAGAAGGTCTCATTCCTGCATAATAAATGTTAATACATTTCTGTTAATAAATCAAACAAAGAAACAGCGTTAGCCTACTTTGTGAAGTTTTATTATATTAGAAGATTTTGGTGAATCGTTCCATGTTCCTGCTCTCCCTCTGTCCTTAAAACAGTCTGTTCCTTTTCTTGTAATTTGTAGTGTCTCAGAAAAGTCTTGAGGGCACATTCTTTGCCTTGGCTACGCGGACCATTTCTTATATCAGCCTGTGTAGACTTTGTAAAAACGCTACAAGGGATTAAACACAATGTGACATGCTGTTAGAATAATCTGCTTTAGCATCAGAGATACAGTATTCAACTATTTATTCTTCCACACTAACACCTTAGCTCAAACTGGTGCTAGCTACCAGACACACAGAGGCTCTCCCTCTCTCACTGTCAAAGCCTAACCGAAGTGAACAGAGAAATGTGGCCAATACTTCCCAAGTTCAGGTGAACATGCAATACAGTAAAACAAAACAATGAAGCAGAGAAGACACAAGAAACTCACTTATGTGGCTCCTACAAGGATTTTTGTCAGTCAAAGGTCACTATCATTTAAATAATGTGTGATAAATAAATAATTCAATAAAATCAATTTTGTGTAAATGTGCAAAATGAAAACATAGTTTAGAAGGATGAATTGTTTCTTTTTTAATTGGCTTGTGAAATATGATACAGTTTCATAGAAATGTGAATTGCTGAATGGTTAGAGTCTAACTTTGATCTATGTGACTTCATATTGTCCTGGAAAACTCACTTTTTAGCCATTTACAGGATATTAACACATTTTTTGACGGCACAGGAACGCTGGCAAAGAATATCTTTAAATGTGGCACAAATGTCCTCTGGGACTTGAGGATGAACTGGTTAGATATTTGGAGGTCAAATTACACTTTTTCTTCACTTCTGTCATTTTTCTCATGCAGGTTTTAGGTTTCTTTTTTTACATTAGTTTGAGAGAAAGAAGGCAGCCTCAGTTTATTATCTGATAATCTCCCCTCACTCTTCTCATGTAAATGTGTCTCTGTTCATCCCTTCTTTTGACAGCAGATCAGAAATAGGAAGAGATTTGATCTGGTATATGTCCCTCCTGAATATAGTAGTTCTGCACTTGTGTTGTCTTTTGTGTTGTTTTGTCTTCCAGAGGATGTACTTCCTGCGTCAGCTCAGGAAGTTCAACCTGCCCCAGGAGCTGCCGATCATGTTTTACACCTCCATCATCCAGTCTGTTCTCTGCACCTCCATCACTGTCTGCTTTGGATCTGCAACCAAACTGGACAGACACAGACTGCAACGGACAATCAGGACTGCAGAAAAAAATATAGATGCCAACCTGCCCCCCCATCCAGGACTTATACCGGTCCAGGGTCAGGAAACAGACAGGTAGCATCACTGCAGACTCCTCACACCCCGGTCACAAACTGTTCAAACTCCTCCCCTCCAGTACGCGTTACAGAACACTGTACGCCAAAACAACCAGACACAAGAACAGATTCTTACCCCAGGCTGTCAATCTGATGAACACTAAACAGTCACAGAGTGTCAGAACCGCAACCGCTGTGTAATAACCATGCAACCTAACCTGCACTGTGAATGCACATATATCTAAATATATACAGTATATATATACAGTACAGACCAAAAGTTTGGACACACCTTCTCATTCAATGAGTGTCCTTTCTTTTCATGACTATTGACATTGTAGATTCACACTGAAGGCATCAAAACTATGAATTAACACATGTGGAAATATATACTTAACAAAAAAGTGTAAAACAACTGAAAATACGCCTTATATTCTAGTTTCTTCAAAGTAGCCACCTTTTGCTCTGATTACTGCTTTGCACACACTCTGCATTCTCTTGATGAGCTTCAAGAGGTAGTCACCTGAAATGGTTTTCACTTCACAGGTGTGCCCTGTCAGGTTCAATAAGTGGGATTTCTTGCCTTATAAATGGGGTTGGGACCATCAGTTGTGTTGTGCAGAAGTCAGGTGGATACACAGCTGATAGTCCCACTGAATAGACTGTTAGAATTTGTATTATGGCAAGAAAAAAGCAGCTAAGTAAAGAAAAACGAGTGGCCATCATTACTTTAAGAAATGAAGGTCAGTCAGTCCGAAAAATTGGGGAAACTTTGAAAGTGTCCCCAAGTGCAGTCGCAAAAACCATCAAACGCTACAAAGAAACTGGCTCACATGAGGACCGCCCCAGGAAAGGAAGACCAAGAGTCACCTCTGCTGCGGAGGATAAGTTCATCCGAGTCACCAGCCTCAGAAATCGCAGGTTAACAGCAGCTCAGATTAGAGACCAGGTCAATGCCACACAGAGTTCTAGCAGCAGACACATCTCTAGAACAACTGTTAAGAGGAGACTGTGTGAATCAGGCCTTCATGGTAGAATAGCTGCTAGGAAACCACTGCTAAGGACAGGCAACAAGCAGAAGAGACTTGTTTGGGCTAAAGAACACAAGGAATGGACATTAGACCAGTGGAAATCTGTGCTTTGGTCTGATGAGTCCAAATTTGAGATCTTTGGTTCCAACCACCGTGTCTTTGTGCGACGCAGAAAAGGTGAACGGATGGACTCTACATGCCTGGTTCCCACCGTGAAGCATGGAGGAGGAGGTGTGATGGTTTGGGGGTGCTTTGCTGGTGACACTGTTGGGGATTTATTCAAAATTGAAGGCATACTGAACCAGCATGGCTACCACAGCATCTTGCAGCGGCATGCTATTCCATCCGGTTTGCGTTTAGTTGGACCATCATTTATTTTTCAACAGGACAATGACCCCAAACACACCTCCAGGCTGTGTAAGGGCTATTTGACCAAGAAGGAGAGTGATGGGGTGCTGCGCCAGATGACCTGGCCTCCACAGTCACCGGACCTGAACCCAATCGAGATGGTTTGGGGTGAGCTGGACCGCAGAGTGAAGGCAAAAGGGCCAACAAGTGCTAAGCATCTCTGGGAACTCCTTCAAGACTGTTGGAAGACCATTTCAGGTGACTACCTCTTGAAGCTCATCAAGAGAATGCCAAGAGTGTGCAAAGCAGTAATCAAAGCAAAAGGTGGCTACTTTGAAGAACCTAGAATATAAGACATATTTTCAGTTGTTTCACACTTTTTTGTTAAGTATATAATTCCACATGTGTTAATTCATAGTTTTGATGCCTTCAGTGTGAATCTACAATTTTCATAGTCATGAAAATAAAGAAAACTCTTTGAATGAGAAGGTGTGTCCAAACTTTTGGTCTGTACTGTATATATAATTTAAATTTTTAAAACACTGAAAACGCTACCTCATGTAAATTAACCCATCTGTCACATGATTACCTTTTTTAAATACATTTTTTATTATCATGTTTATTTCAGTATTCTTTGCATTACTCACCACTGCCCTGTTGTCTTATTTAGTTTTGTACATATTAGTCTATTTTAAGACAATTTTGTGTTTATTGTTTATACTTAATTTTTATACTTTTTATGTAGAGAGCACAGTTTACTGAAGAAAAATTCCTTGTGTGTGTGAGCATACATGGCCAATGAAGCTGGTTCTGATTCTGATTTTTTGGTTAAGAAATTCTTGAAGATTGTTTATCTTTTATTTTTAAGATTTATTTTTTGGGTCTTTTTGTGCCTTTAATTGAGAGATAGGACAGTGGATAGAGTTGGAAATCAGGGAGAGAGAGAGAGAGAGGGGAATGACATGCGAGAAGGGAGCCACAGGCCGGACCCGAACCTGGGCCACCCGCCTGGAGGACTACAGCCTCCATACATGGGGCGCGCGCACTAACCACTGCGTCACCAGGGCCCCTTGAAGATTGTTTTTGATATACTTATATTCCCCGTCCCATCAAAAGTTTAATTATCATTATGTGAGAAACACTCACAAATTAAAACTGAAACTTGATTGGTTAGAATATTTAATTAGTTAATTTTACTTTAATGTAACATGAGAGGACAGAACAAACAGCTGGACCTGAGAGGTGCAACACAAACTGTTTTTTAACAGGTCTAAAGTTACATCTATTTATTGGTTTATACAGGCTAAAAGAATCAACTTTTCTAATCTGGATTAATCTTTATTTCCTTTGATGGGAATCAATAACGGTTTCTGTAAACTAGGTCGGGGGTTAATTTGGGTTTTATTTCCTTCTTTACACCAGACGGCGCCCAACACCAAATCTGATTAACTTTTTGATTCCTTGAATAATCTTTTTCAATAAAGTATATGGTACAAAGGTTGCAGTAGGACAGTGGGCTTGGAGCATAGACTGTAAATATTGGGAGATGGGGGGGTTGTGTTTACATCACTGTTAACCCCTTGCTGTATGGGATTAAAGTAAATCTCACGTGATTACCTCAGTGGCGTGCTCTTGTCTCAAGCATTATGAGGGGGGTGTGCCTCCTCAACGTGCTGGGAAAAGGTGATGAAGGGGATCTTAAGACCTACACTGCCTCGTGCGCCGACTAAAGAACACATTCCTCATAATGTCTGCCTGCGGTTAACTCCTTTAAGTACACGTGTGTAGTCTCCTACTACAACCTGTATATGTACATAGTTCAGAAAAGTTCAAAGCAATGCGAAAAAATCCTCAGTGTTTTATGAAGGCTTGATTTGGCTTAAATATCATTAGCATTCTTTGCAGACTTAGTGCGCAGTAATAATCACAAAGAACATTATGCTGGTGGGAGTCAGGTGCTTCTCACAGTACAGTGAGGGAGAAGGGGCGGGGGGGCAGAGACGAGGAATGAACGCTACCTCTCTCGTGCTGTTACATAAACCAGCACGTAAACACAGGCTGTGTTCACATTTCACCTTAATACATGTTCTCACTGTGATATTACCAACAGAAAATACACTTTTGAGAAGGTTTCTACACATTGATTATAAATATTTGAACTTTACTCAACGCCCCCTTAAACATTTTCTCAATTAGCCTCTTACTATGAGCAATCCCAGGGCGCAATACACATGAGAGATTTCTACATTTGAGATTTTTGCCTGGGATCTTAATGGTTTTAAACTGGGAAAGTAGCTAGTTACAGAGGTTAATTCTTTAATTCTACAAAAAGTAAGGAAAGTGCTTAAAGATGTACGGCCTTCCTTGAAGTAAAAGTCCTCATTTTGATGGGTTATTTTCAGCAGGCAGTCGTTGCTTTGCTGTTCAGATCTGATGAATGGGTGTAGTGGTGGTGGAGGGGTGTGAGGGCAGAAAATGTATGGGCCCAATCCAATTTATGGGACTGCTGCTGTTTCAAAAGAAATAGTTAGTTTGGATTCATTTGCTTGTTCATCAGTTTTAAATTAATTCAAAGTTAAACTAATCCCAATTAAAAATGATGTATACGGGGGGGGGGGGGGGGGGGGGGGGGCAGCAGGCAATAAGAGTTGAGGAGAAATTAATAAATCTTAGACAGATGTTGGATCAAGATGCAAAATAAAGATCCCTCACTGGACAGTATAGTACAGTACAATATAGTATAGTACAGTACAGTACAGTATAGTGCAGTACAGTATAGTATAGTACAGTACAGTATAGTGCAGTATAGTACAGTACAGTACAGTGCAGTACAGTATAGTACAGTACAGTACCGTATAGTACAGTACAGTATAGTGCAGTATAGTATAGTGCAGTGCAGTATAGTACAGTATAGTGCAGTACAGTACAGTATAGTATAGTACAGTATAGTATAGTACAGTACAGTATAGTGCAGTACATTACAATATAGTATAGTACAGTATAGTACAGTACAGTATAGTACAGTATAGTGCAGTACAGTATAGTATAGTACAGTATAGTACAATACAGTATAGTATAGTGCAGTACAGTATAGTACAGTACAGTATAGTGCAGTGCAGTATAGTATAGTATAGTACAGTATAGTACAATACAGTACAGTATAGTATAGTACAGTATAGTACAATACAGTATAGTATAGTGCAGTACAGTACAGTATAGTGCAGTACAGCACAGTATAGTGCAGTACAGTATAGTATAGTACAGTACAGTATAGTACAATACAGTATAGTGCAGTACAGTATAGTGCAGTACAGTATAGTATAGTACAGTACAGTATAGTACAGTACAGTATAGTACAATACAGTATAGTGCAGTACAGTATAGTGCAGTACAGTATAGTGCAGTATAGTACAGTATAGTGCAGTACAGTACAGTACAGTATAGTGCAGTACAGTATAGTACAGTATAGTACAATACAGTACAGTATAGTACAGTACAGTATAGTGCAGTATAGTGCAGTACAGTGCAGTGCAGTATAGTGCAGTACAGTATAGTACAGTATAGTACAATACAGTACAGTATAGTACAGTACAGTATAGTACAGTACAGTGCAGTATAGTACAGTATAGTACAATACAGTACAGTATAGTACAGTATAGTACAGTACAGTACAGTATAGTACAGTACAGTACAGTATAGTGCAGTACAGTACAGTATAGTGCAGTACAGTATAGTACAATACAGTACAGTACAGTATAGTACAGTACAGTACAGTATAGTACAGTACAGTATAGTGCAGTACAGTATAGTACAGTATAGTACAGTATAGTACAGTATAATACAGTATAGTACAGTATAGTACAGTACAGTATAATACAGTATAGTACAGTATAGTATATTACAGTATAGTGCAGTACAGTACAGTATAGTACAGTATAGTACAATACAGTACAGTATTGTACAGTATAGTACAATACAGTAGAGTACAGTACAGTACAATACAGCACAGTACAGTATAGTACAATACAGTACAGTATAGTACAGTATAGTGCAGTACAGTACAGTGCAGTGCAGTACAGTATAGTATTTATTTTAGGTTGATTAATTTAAAGGATAATAAAAGGGATGATCCTATAAAGTGTTTTTAAAGATTCAATCTAAAAATGATTCACTGTGAATAAATTAAGAGCCAGAATTGTCAAACAGCTATCTTTGTAGTTCCACAATTAGGCTATGTATTAAATTATTTAAAATTTTAAATTTTTAAAGTTTTAAAATAATGTCAAAGTAAGGTCTGCTTGGTCAAAGGTCAAAACTGTGCTTAATTTGACAATATTATTTGTTCAAGATGAGTGTGGGAAAGACCTAGCTCTCTTTGCTGACCTGAGCCAATATCTGAATGACTAAAAGGAGCCGAAATCCCCATTATCTAAGAACTGCGATCATGTGATCATTTACGTAATGACGTAACACGAGTGATGATGACCGTTGACCGTCGCTGCTTGTTACGCAGTTTGGTTGGTCGGTTCGAACTCCGAGCGGGGGATTTTAAAATGTTTCATTAATAGTATTAGGTTTACAAGTTACTAGAAGTGTCTTCCTTCCACTCCTTTTTTTCTCGATTAAAAACAAGGGAACATGCATAATTTGGCGCGGCAACGCTTTACAACTCATGCAATGAAGAAGCTCTGGTTTGTGCAGTACACGGTCGAGACTTCATGAGAAACAAAGAGGATAACTTGAAGATGAGGCGGATAAAGGAGAGCTGTGTCCGAACTAGGAACATTTATATTGTGAATTACATCCCTTAGTTAAAAGTATGTTTTTTCTGTCTTACTGTGTGCCTCCTGCTAATGTTACCTAGGTTACCTAGTTACAGGTACAGGTGAGGTGAGGAAACTCTGCTTTACCAAATACAACTGGAGCAGAACTACATCTTTTTGCTCACAGTTGAGGTGTTTTCTAAATCCACAGATGCTTTTTGTGGTGACAGTGATTTTGTTCGTACATTTTTTGCACACATTTGTTTAAATACTGTTCTTGTGTTGTGCATATGATAACTTGAGTTATCAATCATATACCAGTAATTTATTTATTCTGAAATAATTAGCGCCTGTTATGAATAATCCAGTTCCCCCACACAATAACAAAAATATAATTTCCCTGCCACCATACTTTACCAAAGTCTGTTTTTACAACCAAGGTTTTGACCACTATAAACTACAACAAAGGTAATTGGGGGATGGCCTCCCTTTCCCTTAAAAGTAAATCAAATTTCCCTTCCAGGGAAAATAAAGGTCTGAACTGAACTGAACTGAACCAACCAAGAGGTTACCAAACTTTTTCTGCCGGCCCCCCTTTGGCTGGTGTAACTATTTTCAAGCCCCCCAACCCCTCACTATATGCATGGACACATAAACATGTATTGATATACAATAATCCCACGGTCAGTCCTTTGCTAAAAAAGAATTTATCTCAAACATCGTCTGAGAAAAGTACAAAAAAGCTATGGGACTATGACTATGAGGTCAGTAATAGGTTACAATTTGTGCCACGCCCCTAGTCACTCATATTTTTGAATAAATATAGGTTTATTGATTTTTTTGACAAGTAGAACCTTCCCCTAGTGTCCAAAGTATAGTCAGATATACAGAGAAAAACTGCAACCAACACTGTTGTATTTTGAACTGCCTTTTTTTATACCTATATTGAGATACTAGAACTATAACATACAACTGACTTATTCAGTTCAAGTTATTAGGTAACTAACTACTGTTTAATCATCATGTCAAGTCGTAAATCTTGTCAAAAGAGAATTTGCTGAGCATGCAAACATTGCAGGCAAAATTTACCTGAAACAGATCCGATCCAAAAAATCGAGTCTGAGCCAAAAAAATATAATTGAGCATTTTCCAACACATAAATGGGCCGCCAATGTATATTTATGGCCACCCAAGTACATTTCTGACCTGTTTTTATATATTCAAAATACAATTACTGTGCACAAGTGAGAGAACAAGGGAGAGAGAGGGAGCTGATACGCTGCAAACCTTTGGTATGGATCTAATGGCTATATATTTTTATACACAGTTTTTGGAGGCTCCGTGCAACACAACAAAAAGAGAGCAAAAGACAGAAAGAAAAGTCAACTGTCCACGCATCCCTCTTATCAATGCACCAATTGAGGTGCAACGCTCATGTCAAAAGAGAAGCTTTGTTTCAGTACTTTTTTGCAGCTGCTTGCTGCGTCATCATCGATAACCCCCTGATGTGATAAAGGAATATCGAGTGAAACTTTTCAAAGGGCAAATAATCTCTATTAGAGCTTCTTTAACGTACTCCTGGTGGGTGTGTACATGAGAATAGTGGGAAACAGAAGTAAGATCAGCAGATTCATTTAGTTTGTTACAAAAACTAGAATAAGTTAGAGAAAGAAGCACAATTTACTGTATACAAACCTAAATTTAAAATATACCCTAATACAGTAAACCCCCCCATGCTCAATCCACCACCAGGTATAGCGTCATCCTGTTGGAAACACTGGGCTTGCAGTGTGAACACAGCCAGAGAGACACAGAAGAGGCAGCTCTCTGTGCGTCTGCAGCAGCATGTGACAGCATGTGGGAAGTAGACCAAACAGCATGATGATCCTGTGTCTGACACCTTCAAACAGCTTTTCCTCTCTTCTACATGGTTACGTCTAATCTGCTCTTTGGCACTGTGGCTTAGAGAAACATCTCTAGTCTAATGAGAGAAGTAGTGAAATGTTTTATTCACATAATATATTTGCACTAACAAGAATCCTGTACTGCATAAAAACAATACAACTGATTGTTATTAGTAGCCCAATGTTTTTCTCTTCATTCAGGCACCTGTAAGTTACCATAAACATCTGCATGGTACCGAGTGGTTCAGTCATGAGTGCAGCATAACTTGTGTGATCAAAGTATGTATGGTTATGACCAGAATAACGAGGACTGTTGAACCATATATAATCATGATTCATTCCTGGAAAAGCTGTGTGTGTGACTTACTGTGGGTGGTGGGATGTGGAATCAACTGTGCAATCTTTACCTATGAACATTTCAGGTCGAGTGAAGTACACTAAAAGACCTAAAGTTACAGCTACAAAAGTAAAAAATGTATAAAAAGCAAAGCCTCGGGTCAGCATGTACAGTTTCATTTGTTTGTTGTTTTTATTTATTAGTTGGACTCTGGTTCTGCAGGTGATCAGACAGAGAGAGAGAAGCACTGTGTGTATTTAGAGGGTAGAGGTGCACTCATGGATGTGTGTGTGTGTGTGAATAGTAAAACTGAAGGAAGAAAGTTAAGCAGAAAAAAGCAACAATTGACCCTTTGCCAAACCTTGAAGTAAGCCTATGTCAAGCCCGGCTCTCCTTAGTAACTGTTATTAGGTAAGACAGAATATCTTGGCGCCAATCAGACAAGAAGAAGATATATTTTATTAATCCTTCGAGGTGAAATTAAATTGTGTAACAGAACCAACAAAGGATCAATTAGGTCAGAGAAAAAAGCAAAATAGTGTATCAACCAACCTTAAAATAAATACAAAACCTAATATAAAAAGGGTAATCATTTTCAATATGTATGTTCAACAGACGGACCCCCCCTCCCCTGCAACTTCTACTGCCACAGGTGAATTAGACCCCCATCCGATAACAAGGTGGGTTCTCTCACACTCCCCAAGTTCAAAGACAATCCTTTCTAAACACTCAGTGATGCAAACACACTCTCTCCTTTCCCTTCCCCCCTCTCTTTCTCCCTCCCTCCTTCCCTCTCAGCATTGGGCCTCAGTCAGTCATGGAGGCATTACATGTAAAAACCTACATTTATGTATAAAATAATATTCATGATTTACACATTCAATTATTTTACTGCTATTTCATCTAGCGGCATCAACATGTCCATCACCAAATTCAACTCTTCGTTATTCCCAAAATTGTTCCACTTAGGTCTCCAATGTTGAATACACTTTGTTCTGGTTTACTTTGCCTTTAATATCTTTGGAAGAATGCATGCTTTTTCTCTGGCTATTGAGACAGCAGCTCCTCTTTCTACAAGGCTCCAATGGGAGCGTTTCTTCTACACGATCTACCAAATTACTTTAAAATAAAGTGGCTGGTAAATTTTTCAATCCACCAGCCACAGTGGCAGGTAGGCAAAAACAAGTTGATATTTACCCTGGTCATCAGTGATCTCAAGGAGTGTTTGTACAGTAAGATAGTAATACCCCTGACGTTTTGTGACCATGTTTAAATGACGTGACCTATGAAACTGTTCAGCGCTTTGCATCAGGAAAGGATCAGAGAATCATGGGAGCAAAACTTTGCAGTCTGTGCTACTTTTGAGAGAACAAATTGAGAGCTTAACCTTTTTGCCCATGGAAGGCAGCCTTATGTTTAAAGGATAATGAAGTTCAAGTATGTGGAAGTGATGGACTCAGACCATGTCACTGGAATGTATCAACAGGGAATTACTTGACAATATTAGTTGATAAGTAGAGCAGTTTAATTTCTCCAGCAGGATGTGCAGATGGATATCGCAAGGATTGTATTGAAACCGGTATCGATACCAATACTGCTTATCGATACTACTTTATTTGGTTAAAAAAAAATAAAGACATGACATGAAAGATGTCAAAAAAGACAAATCTCATGAGAGAATTCTATTGTGTATATCTAGGTAATACACTGATTTGTTGATTCATCAGACACATTCCCATCTGCGTAGCGTATTGGGAAAACTTATGCTCACTGTGCACGCTTCATGTATGCCTCTGGGCATTTCCTGAAGCAACCCGTAATAATGATGAGCCCTCTTTGTGCAGTCAAATGCATTTCCTCATATTCCCCTTTTGCTAATATTTATCAAACACTAGCCCTATTCAGAATGCCATTTCCCAGACCTTGCTGGAAGGACATATCTCATCTAGCCTGGGAAGTCCTTGAGATTTCCCAGTAGAGCTAAAACCCATTGCTGTGTTGTGAGACATCTGGACCAACTTGCTTAGCCTTCTGTCTCCACAACCAGGCCATAGATGAGCAGAAGGAAATGGATGAAAGGATGGATGGACTTTGAAGTGCCTTCAACCGTAGATCACCGTAAAAAAAAATCAACGCTAATTAGTTAGATTCTGATGTCATACGTGATTTATCTTACAACTCTCCACAGCAGCTCTGCAAACTTCATGAGAACATGAATACACGTCAAAAATGTCATAGGCTAATTTTACTATTATTTTTTGCTAATGTCTGTCCAAACTCTGAATACTTATATTTATTTGCAATCTTTCCCATTTTATATAAATGATATCTAATCCTGTAGCTGTTTCAAAAGCTTGTAAAAGTTTAGTTTTCATTTTGAAACACGTTCTTTTCAGTCGTCCCATTGATGAGAAGCTTCCTTCATGCACGGCTAACCTGCTGTGACAACTGATTCAAATGGAAAAAAAAGATTTTTTTGAGACGAACAAAACATTGATGACGAGGTAGAGAGATTAAACCTTAAAGAGGGGTGATGCAAGCAGCCTTGTGCATTGAACAAAGGTACAGTATGTGTGTGTGATGGAATGGGGAACCAACTGCTCCGAGCGCTTCTTGTTGAGAATCTTTCAGCCTTTCAGAAGGGCGCTGCTGATGTCAACGGTGTTCTTTTATTTTCCTTTCTGTGTCTGATCATTATTATTATGCTCATCATCCAGACAAAGTAGTCGGTCAAGCATCCTGTTTGATGCTCATAATAAAGAAAAAAAGACATCGCAAATATACAGTATAACATACAGAATGACGCATGTACAGCGTTATTATCAGTACACTTTTCGTCCAAGCACTTCAGAACGCACAGCTAGCGTTTTCCTGTCTGCCTGGCGGCCAGCTTGTTAAATAAACTCAGTGGTTCCCACACAAAGAAGATACTTGGGCAGGCCGGCCAAGTTTATTTCCGACCTGTTTTTATTTAATTCTACATTTATTCATAAAATTGCTGCATGCTGACACGCGCGAGGACCTCACGACTCCTGTTTACTGTAAAAAAAAACGACTTCCCTCTCTACTCAAGGACAAGAGTGAAGAATCACATCAGCAGAGAGAGAGACAGCGATAAGGTCAACTGTCCGTATATCTCTCTTGTATATGTACCGCTGTTGCTGAGTTCTTTGTGCAGTGACATGCGCACGTTACCACGTTTAAAAAAACAACAACTAATTATTAAAGGTTTAGTGTTTTCAATCAAACCCATCTACAGAGATGGCAGGACGCCACATCTCTCACATCATTGACACTCACCAATAAACTCCACAACTCTGCTGCATCTGATGCTCACTTATGCTTAAACCAACCATAATCTCACCCACCACCTCCTTCTTAAGTGACCTGGTCCACCAACACACGCCTCCACAGCCTTTGCCTCTTATACTGAACTACTTTTACTGTGTTGTTTTTTATGCCCATTTTGACTTTCTAGAGTGTCTTAGGGCAGGGGTTCCCAAACTTTTAATTCTGTGACCCCCAAAATAGCGATGCGAGAGACTGGGGACCCCCTCTGTCCCTGGAAGTGGTTAAAGCATTTAACGCTGCGCACAGCAGCACGCACTAATAAGCCAATCCAAACACAAACACACCAACACATTATAACAACACTAAAGAATACAGCAGCCTTAAAATAATTATATTATTTCAGTTTATCTGATCATTTTTATTTATAAAGAGCACAACAGATACCTTCATTGTTACAGTCATCATGTGCAAACTCAAATATTTATCAAATATTTTGATTTCAGCACAAATCTCACTGAAGGACTGATTTTAAATTGAACAACATTTTTGCATGTAATTTCACAATAATAGGTAAAGTATACAATTTCAAGTCATTTAAGATATGGATTTGTTTTTGAAAGGCATCTCACGACACCCCTTCTACTGTCTTAATCCCCAGGGGGTCCCGACCCCCACTTTGGGAACCAGTGTGTGAGGGTAGTCTGAAAATTGCTCTATAAATAAACTATAGTAATATTTAGCATTTCATTATCATTTCATCAGGATGAGCTTTACACTTTAAGGGTGCACTCACACTAGGCACAGTTGCCCTGTACCATGCTGAAGCATGATTTACCCCCTCCCCAGTCCACCACTGGCCTGAACTGAGCACAGTTACTGCTGTACATAGATCATCACCATACGTCTACTGCTGCTTCAAGGAAAAATAGTCCACACTCTTAGTGCGACAAAGGGGAGGCCACACCTTTCTATATAAAGACATTCACAACAAAAGACTGATAACAGGTGAAGGCAAAAACTCAAGACTAGGTATGGAAATGAGTACTGAGAACGTTTAATGTGCATTGTAAAATTTGTACAGTTTGAGTATTAACACATTCACATTCCCCAGAGAATTGTAGGATGATGAAGATGTCTGAGATAGTTGTGTTAGAGTAACAACATTAAGCAGTAACTCATAACTCATTCAACTAACAGAGTTAGTAGTGAAAGTGGTATCATTATTTAAAGCCCCAGGCTTACTCCCATCTCTCCTTGTTGTACATGTGATTTCTCTGTTCTCTCTTTTATAGCTGACCTCAGCCCACAAGACCAGGATGCCGTCTCCCCCAGGTCATCTTCTCTGCGTAGATTTCATGTTCCGGTGTCGCAGGAAACACTCAGTCCAGACCAGGTGACTCCACACGCTCAATGGGAAACATTGTCCTCCCTGATTCTCAATAGAGACAGTAGATGCTGGAATTTCATTGTAATCTATTGGCTTAAAAATTAATTTTGAGAGAATGAGTTGTCGCTCATTTTGTCCAGTTCACTGCATAGATAAATTTAATTGTGGGAAGGTTTTAGTGGTTAGAGCTTCTAATTACTTAGGTCCTGTTAGTCTGGTTCACTGGCTTTGCTCATGGATGGCCGGATGTTCAAATCCTAATCTGCTCAAATGTGTTGGGCCAAGGGGAAATAGATCAAAAGAAGCAACCTAAGATACACAGTGAATAGTTTTTTTATTTCAGTGTTTAGATTTCTGTTTTATTTTGTCATTTCTTTTCATTGTGTTTCTCTATTTCCTGTGTGTATTGTTACTGTTACATTCTTGAGTTCCTAGGGTTTCCTGTTTTATTTTGTAGTGCTTGTCCTCTGTGTTTCTTGTCTTTACTTCTTGGTTTCCCTCCATTTTGCCCTGATTGTCTTCACCTGTGTCGTTGCTCTCACCTGTGTATGATTACCTCTGTGTCTAGTTAGTTTCAGTGTACCGCCCCTTTTGTTGTCAGTTCACGTCTACCTACCTGAGTTTTGTGCTGGTTCCTCGGGGCTCCTTGTGTTTTCACCATTTATGGATTTTTTCAGTTTCAACACTTTTTTAAACTCTAAAGAGTAAGCCTTTGTTAACGTACTTACATGTGCGAAGCATCTCTTTCTCCAGAGAAACTACTTATTGCCAGTTCATAAGTTGACTTTGCATTTTCAGTCACCCAAAACGCTGTTGTCGTAATGGCTTAAACAGGGCCTTAATTGTGCAATTAGGAGTTTACCTGGAATTGTAGGTAATTTAAAAACAAGAAATTACCCAATATTTGGTGTCTAGGATTTTACTCTGTAGTATTGATATTGTTTTTTTTTTTTAACTGCAATTGTATCAAAGTTTAAAAGTCTGTGATTGACACATGATGCTTAACCAGAGAAACTTTTTTTGAAACTGTATAAAATGAGCAGGTGCTTTGTACAAAATGGTAGGGCCTTGTACACTCAATCCCTAAAGATCTTCCCCTGCATAGATTCCTTTTGATTCCTGAGCCCTCATTGGACTCAGTTTTCTTCTTTTCACTAATCTGACTAACCCTGATAATGAGGCAGGTTTCACATCAGCTTTCTAAACCATTCCCTCTGACCTTCTGACCTTATTTGCACTTAGTCAAGCTTAATGGGCTCACTTCACCCCCCCCCCCCCCCCACACACACACACACACACACTTTGAACTTGTATTTATAGATGATTTTGTCATAATTGCATGACCCATGGAAACCGAACTTGAAATATTTAAAATCTGTATGTTAAATCAGAATCGTCATTGAGCGTCCACAAAAATCTGAAAATAAACATTCATAACTTTCATAACATTGAACATTCGTAGCTTCCCGGAAAGCTTATGTTCAGAACAGGCTTATTTGCAGCTAAGACCATTTCTCAGGACTGTGTGGGCGTGGCAACTCACGTGTCAATTCCAATTCGGCCCCATTCCATTTGTATTGCAACTGTCCCACTTGCTTAAAGCGTCTTGAGGTATTGGCCACGCTAATGCAGCTAGGTGGAACACTGTCTTAACATCTTCTGTCATCCACACAAAGAAAACGGTGTTATACTGTTGACCGGTGGAGCTGGGCGGAGTGACTCTAGCTGTATTGTTAGATTTCAGTGGGCAGGCACATACAGAGGCTGACGTGTGGGGAAGCAGGACAGCTGCTGCCATTTGGCAAAGCCAAGAGCTTTCCAGATAACACTGGTTAACCGGTATTGAGGGTAATCGACGCAGCATACGCAGGAGTGCTTTTGCAAGACTCTGGCACAGCTCACCAAAACACAGCTCCATGTTTCTCCAAATCTATTGCAAGACAAGCTGCAATCTTCACCAGTGGACGTGCAACCAGGAACGAAACAAACAAGCATTAGTAGTTTAGTTGCACTTAATTTGGCTGGACATGATTTATGTTTTCATTATTGATTTGACATATTTTGTTCAATAAATCTCAGAGCTAAACCTGCACACCTCACACCCAACATCCAAAAATGTTCAAAAGCTTAAATGACAAACTCGCAAAAATGGTTGGAAGGTAACTTCTAATACATTTAGAGAGTTGATATTATGTACATAAGATCATAAATAACATGGTTAGAAGCTTTTGTGGATTTGGGTTACAGACTTTTCAGGCACAGAAAAGATACTAGACATTAAAGGAGGGACTCGGCTCTACAAAGCTTTTGCAATGATAATTCACCTCTCTGTCTCTGACCTGTCTGACCTTCCTTCACCCTAAATCTGTGAAGTTGACTCAACCTGTTGAAGTTAGTTAGGCTTTATATTTGACAGCTCTCCTTCCCAGAACATAATAGCATTAAAAAATTAGAATGCGTTCACCTTTAGAGTAATCTTTTGGTGATCAGGATGAGATGATACCCTTAAATCATATCTTTGTGACATGTTTATTCTAAATTCTTTCTCTTTTTTCAGAAAAATGAAATAACCTTGCAATGTGTGAATAGAAGTGTATCTCTTTGGTTAAGCGTAACTGTCATGATTTGAAATGTTTTTACTCACAGATTGATTTAGTGCGGTGGTGGAGGTGGTGGTGGTTGTGGGAGGGGAGCTAATCAGCGTGGGGATTTCACTTGTAAAAAGTGGAGAGAATGATTGAATGGGAAAGTTTTCTGCTTTGAGTGGAGAGAGAAAATTGTGCCACTCCCTCCCTCCTCCTGACTCAGAGTGCTCAGCAACATCTCCCTCCTCCTGACTCAGAGTGCTCAGCAACATCTCCCTCCTTCGCTGGGGAACACAGGAAAGGAGTAGAAAAGAAACTCGGCCACTCTTAGCTTCATAAATATTTTAACTTTAAAAAAATCCCAGAAACAGTACGAAACATCAGCATTTCTACAGGATTTCAGAATGATTTATTTGTGATTTTTGTTGTTGGATATTTATCTTTCACATCACATCAAATCATCAATACTTATATCATCAGACTTGTTATTGTCTTCATCACTGTCATCATCATCTAGGACAACTACCATCTTCAACTTTCAAGGTAAGCCTGATCACTTTCATTTCTGTCACTTTCTGTTCTTAGAATAAAAGTTTACATTTCGGTATAAAGTTAAGATTTGGCCCTGCGTTCCCTGTGCGGTGGATTTACACAACTGCAATACAGAAGTGGGCTTTGTTTGAGGGGTTTTAGGCATTACATCCTAATACTGCTGTACAACTCTACAAAGCTTTCTAAAAATCCCTTTCATTCCACTAATACATAACTGGCTGTGTGGTTTTTATTTTATGTTCTATATTTTCTGACAATACCTGATACTGAAAATCGAAATGCGGGAAGAGCCAAGGACTTGATGCACAACATCGTACTGTTGCATTATTTTTGGTACTTTTGTATTTTTGGAATTTTATAGGCCTAGTTGATATAGGTTCTGTAATTGCTGTGAAGGAGGGTGGAAAATCAAGATAGCAGTTTGTGTTTGTCGTCGCACACAGCCCACAGGCGGGATGTCATATAAAAAGGATGATTCTTCTCTGTGGTGAGCCATATCTCAAGCATTGGACAAGCTTATTATGTGAGGTGTAACCGAACAGCAGGCAGCATTCATTGACACTTTACTGAGTGCCAAAAATTGGTGAACGTAAATGTAAGAATAATTATGCATCACTAAATTACTAAAATGTTGGTTTTATGGCTGTAGTTAAGACATTTGTATTTACTTTTTCATGTACTATCAATGGTCCAGCTTTAACCTCTAAAGCTGTTTAAGTCCTAATCTATATTGACAATGGATCAATGCTATGTGAAATGGTAAAGGGATGGCCCTCAGGAGTTCTTTTCTCGGAAATGTTGGACGGTTCAGTTGGTTGATCCTGAACCACTGCCTTACAGGACTGTGGCCTTACTACTCAAAGAGGTTATTATCACAGAACTCAAATGTCACACATGAGTTCCTGTTGCCTTTTCATGTGAGCAATAATCCCATCGAATTCATGCAGCCTTTGTGTTTGCAAGTACCTCATGTCTGCTGAAGCTGACCTCATGCTGTGAATCAGTCAGCTGTTAAAACATGTTGCCCCCTTTGCTATTGTGGTCTCTAAAAGTTCACATGTATATATACTGTTCAAATATACTGTCGCTGACAAGTTGACTGCGTGTACTTTATGGCCTGAGGCTCAATCATGTAAGGATTCAGGGTCTCAGCTTTACAATAGAGCTCCTTGTTCCTGTTTGCCCCTGGGAAGGGAGGTTAGTGTAACTGACGTATCAAATAGAGCGGGTTAAGGATGTGATGTAAGTTAACTGCATCATTCAAGTCACTTGATGAGGAAAGTTCTGAAGGTCAACAGAGGTGAAGCAGACGAATACACTTTGATGAAATTAAGGAAATCTATTTAAAAAGAGCAAGTGTACTAAAAAGTCAGAGCCATGCCTGTAACTTTGGATTTGCTATAATCAATATTTTTACATTAATAGTGGGTCAATAGACCACTAGTATGTGAACCCACAGGAGTTTAAAAGCCCCACTCTGTGGTTTCTCTGTAGATTAAGAGCATCTTAGATCTTGGTCTATCTTACTTAGCTTTTATTTAGGGTGTTTAAGATCACGAAAAGCATTTTTGTACGATTTTAAAACTATTATCCATCCATACTAAATCACACACAGGCACAAGTCACATGACCTCCCATGGACTCAGTGCCAGTGTTAACAGGCATTGGTTCTCAGAACAGAAGTGAGCAGAACAGTAGTGCTGATATTGCAGCAGGACATGGGATTGCTTGGAGCCTCCTGCAGATGTAGGATAAAAGACAACAAGTTCTTAAATTCCTGTTATTACTTTTTTATGTTCATTTAAACCCCTCAAGTCGAGGCTGATGTCGTTTGATTACTTCCTGAATAAAGGATTTTGTGATAGTGGCGTGACGAATCAGGGTATGGAATGTTTTGGCTGATAAGACCCAATCAGAAAACAAATGTGGGTGTTTGTTTGCCATATCATTTCCAAGATTCTTTGTTTCAATAAGTACACAGTGAAAGCCAACCCCAGAGTTTTTAAACTAAACATAATCTAAAATTGAGTGTAGCTCAAGTTTATGTTTTTTCTGACAAAAACAGAAGGGATGTGACTTATATGTTGTTTATCCACCAAGAAAAAAATGTGTTTTTGGTCACTCTCACTGCAATTGCAGCAATCTTGTTCTCACTGTGAAACTAACTGTACACTTCCCCGTCACCAATTAGCAGATGGTGGCATGTAGTAAATAACTCAGGAACTAGATAGCATTGTGTAAGAACTTGTATGAGAGTGGTGAGAGGTGGTTACCATTGATATGTGAAAACAGACTGTTAAAGTCAACACTGACATAATTAAAGCCATAACCATGGTCTTTGCCCTCAACCTAACTAAGTAGTTTTGGTCCTTAAACCTGTGACCAAACTGAACCCTGTTGCAACCTTTTCACAACATTAAAGGTGGTGTGGTTTTGCGATCAAAAGTCTTTGGTAAGGTTTTGGATAAGATCATATTTGGGGGGCTATTTAATACTTCCATAATCCATTTGATTTCAAAATGGACTTAATACTGAACTCTGCTTTGTAAGTACAGGTTAAATCAATTTAGCCAGCTAATCGTATTTCTTGCAGGTGCTTTGCCCATTTTTTATGAAAGATCACAAACACTTTGTACTGCAATCACTAACACACATAAATGATGAGAGGGTTTCCATCACTAATCACTGGTGAATGTCAGTGGCTGCCGACAGCTGTTTTTTGTGCAAAAAGCACTAATGTACCAACTGGGCACTACCGATACGTCAACAAATGGTTTGTAGAAACAGTACGCAACTAGCTAGATGAGATGCTATTGAGCTGGGTCATATCACTATAGCCACCCTAGATTCAGGAAACTGATGCTCATGCTTACTTTTTATCCTTTACCCAGAAGATCCTGTTTGAGTATTGTGTGAAGTCAAATTTATATTATCGTAGCCTAAGCTACAAGATTCATGTCCTTAAGAAAATCAAGTAGGTTTGTTGTCTGAACCTAGTACCAAACTAACACCCAACTAAGACTGTTTCATAGTGTTTATCTGGCAAGGTGCAGGCACTAAAAACTACTTAGTTTTTGTAGAAGTACCATACCATATCTTGTCAATGAATATATTCCCAACCTACCTTATAGACGGCATTAGCAGGCAGAAAAAGTTAGAAACAAATCAGGAAATATGGTAGCATTTGGAATGATTACTTTGGTTTTTGTAAACTCACCCATGAATGTGCATTCGCTTTTTCTCCTTTGTCAAAGAGACTTCCATTCACGTCTTGTAATTAGAGTTAAAGACCATGTTGAAATATTATTGTTAAGGCCAAACAATGATCTGTGCCGTAACCTGCGAGCAAATTGACCCTATCTGCGGCTTTTTCAAAATGTAGACGGGCTGAGGATCAAGCACCAATGGTACTTGGTTAGGTTTCCTGAAAAGAAAGATATTTGTGCTGAAATAACAAATCAGTAACAAAAACTTTTTTTCACATAGACCTCAACCCTGCAAGGAATTTGTATTTCTTTACTACACAATGAAATAACCTGTACAAGTCTCTTAACTTTTCAAAAATCAAGTGTAACCACCTCTCACCACTCATATAGTGTCAGTGGTTGCAGGGAGTTGTTTCCATAGCTAAAGACTATCCCATACCCAGAGTACACTACCTGCTCAGTATACAATGACTGGACGACACAACAGTCATAAGGACATCCTATATTCTAGATGAACCTAAACCTTTAAAACTATGTAAAATGTGCATTTTGCTTTTTCTTCGGGGAGACCACCGTTTGTGTCCCGTTATAAATCAAAAGTAAGGTTGAGGTATAGCCTTAGTCTTAACCATTATTGTCTCCTAAATCTTACCCAGTAGTTTTCCAACTTTGACATTGCATTTTGTTTTCAATCTATGCACCTAAAGCACTTGATGAGATTTAGAACAAGGTAGTGTTTTGGACTATAATTGCAAATTACGGTAATAAATTTGGTTATACAGGGAACTCAAATTGCAATTTTCTGGGTAAATATGCTATCCAACTTACTTCCTTCAAGAACTTTGTTGCACTTTATAATAAAGTACCAACACAACTCTTGAACAATGCATAAATAACAAACAAATGGAGTTTGACATAGCTTCAAGCATGAAGAGGCTACAGAGTAAATGTTTTTCTTGAAAAGCAAGACAGCTCAAACAGTAAATATTAGACTTCTTTAATGGCACTATTTACATGACTACAAATGTGTTACACCATTTGTTTGATAATGCAAAAAGCAACTGTATGCTATTGTATGCAACTGCTATGTACTTCTCATTTGAGGACATGTTGCCAATTGGCCATTCCATCAGTTATTGTATGTTTATAGTTGAAATTGCCCATTTTGACATATCTACTAAATCAAATCTTTTCTACCTACCCTCCAGCTGTCTCACCATGTATTTGGAAAACAAAAGCAACCTGGATATTGAGTTGTCTCAGACGTCAGCCCAAGGCCCACAGGGAAGGAGTAGCCTGAGGTCACCAGAGGCCGTCGC